>NC_090937.1:1581821745-1582124776 GCF_040938575.1 Ambystoma mexicanum
GCAGTATAGACTCAAGGTTTATAGGTTAGACATGGTAATATTAAAGCTGGCTGTACTGTCACAAAGGGCAGGTTGCACATAAATATGATAGTTGCAAAGCTATGCGCTGGGCATAGATACGCAGTGCAGGTTAGGCAAAGATAGGCAATACAGGCAGAACAAGCACAATCATAATGGCACAATAATAAAGCAGTCACTCGAGACAAAAAGACACTGACTAGTATAGAGCCAGCCCAGTGAGCCAGGGGTAACAGGCTAGGCTTAGTGATTACAATGTTCATGAGTTAAACCTGATTTAGGTGCTATATGCAAGGTGGCTACAGAGATCTGCTAAATGCAGCGTGAGTATAATGGTTACCGGGAGGACATAGGGTACTGGGATAAGTGCGTGCACAGACGGCTGGGATTAGTGACAAGGTTTGCGCAAGTCTCTAAAACATGATAGGAGACTGTCGGCAGAGAAGCAAGCATGCATAATACAGTTACGCACGTAGGTATGTGGCAATTTAACAACCCTAATCCATATGGTAAAAAGTCAGGCAGGTAGAGTCTTGGTCGAATCAAGCAATTAGAGGCCCAGTTAGTCTTACCAGATAATCGTAATGGCGTTGGCGATCCGAAAAGCAGGCAGATGCTTCTGCACCCGATGGTTGGAGTGTAGTTAGATTTCCTTTCACGGCTTTGCTATGGCTGGTGACAGGCTGAGGACAGGAAGCAGCCTTATCTGTGCGGGCCTTGCTCACGCCTCCGGTCGTGACATCGTGGTAAATAGGAACGCGCTGACCAATCACAGAGAGTGAGGGCGTTGTCAGGGTTACTAGGCAACCATTATGCATCAGAGACATCGGCCATTTTGGAGCAGCAACTCGTGTGCTGTAATGGCAAAGATGTACCCACGGGGCTCGCGAGTTACATAGATGATTAGCTGGGCTTTGCAGGCGGCGAGCGCTACGGCGCTACAGGCATCGGCAGAGGTGGGTCGGCTGATCCAGGATGAGCTCCTGCTCAGCTTAATTGGGAAATTCACTGTAGATCCATCTAGTGAATAAGGAGGACAGGGCCAGGGGCTCCAGCCTGCTCCGATTGGCACGAAATGCCTCAGCCATGACGGTTATAAGGCTCAGTGGAGGTTCCGACCCGCAGGGATTCGCTCCGACGACGGGGCTGACCAGGAGCGCTCATGGAGCCCAGCCTACATCCAGACTTCTGATGGAGCGGATTAGAGCGCGCTCCTGTCAGGCTTGCAATGACCTGGCAGTCCGAGTTAACGGACCGAGCAAAGTGAGGACATTTAACGAGGGCACCGGGACGTTATCCTCCGGTATAGCCATTGGAACGGGTTACTACTGCTATTAGCACATGGTTTACCAAAGTGGTAATCCACAGTGCTGATAGTGGGGTCTTTTCTAGGGAAGGGTACGGCCCGCAGAGTCTCTCTTCCATTTCTGTTGTGGCTGGCAAAGAGATACGACGAGAAGTGGCAGCGGTGGTGGGCTTTGCTGCCATCACAATCAGGTAAGTCAGCTGGGGATGCTTTTATTATAAAAGGAACGCAGAGTAGTGAGAAGATAGTGGACCGGGGCAGTGGAGGCAGCCTGCGTGTTACATGGAACACAGGCTAAGATCAGTGGTTTCAGCCCGCAAACTAAGGAACAAGATTGGCTGCGCCCCCAGCCTGGGTGCTAATTTATCTTAAATGTGGCTGTTCTTACTGATCTCACCAAATCAGACTCCCATCCTCCAAAACTTGCCACCACTTAAATCTTCTGGCTTGGCATCACTGATGACTTGATTCTATTAGCTCTAACCCTGAGGGGGCCCCCAAGCCTCATCAAATCACTTATCTGAGTACGCCAAAACAATGTATTTAGTGATTAGCATCTCAAAAATCAAGGCAATTTCTTTTTTGCCAAGTAGGAGAAAAGAGAAACTTAGCTTTATCTGGGAGGTTGTGGATCCGCAGATAGATAGAGTCACATATTGCAACTACTGAGGAGTAATCATCGACCAACACCTTAACTGGTCCGCACAATTGGATAAAATAATTGTTGCAGCACGCCAACAGATTGGAGCTTTGAAATGATTTGCTTAGCAATATGGCTACACTCTGTCATCTTTGTCATATATAAGATGAAAGTCTTACCCAAAATAATGTGTGGAGTCCAGGCATAGGGTGGCAAGAGAGTCAATGGTCCTCATTTTGAGTCTCGCGGGGTTGCCACCAGACCCGTAATATTTTAACAGCATCTGACTTCCCAGTGCCACCGGCTCATTACGAGTCCGGTGGCCCGGGAAGTCAGGAACTGGCATTTTGTAAGTCCCCATTCCCATAGAGTCCTTTGGGACTCTATGGGAGTGGGGACACAGAAACACTGGCACCGTTAGCAACGGCCGCAACGCCCGGCAGGGACAGACCTGTTGGGTACAGTGCCCACGGCAGGCAGACTCAGAGTTTGCCGATCCAGAAACAACGGTGCCGGTGAGCTTACTCGTAATGAAGCCCAATGATTTTAAAAGAACTGGAGAGCAACTATTTGAGGGCTATCTTGAAACCTCCCTGTGGAATTTACTTTTGGGTGGCTGATGTTTGCCCATTAAACTCCCATACATTAATAAGGCATTGCTCATACCATGGAACATTGATAACTTCCATGAGGGCAGAAGCTGAAAAAAGGAAAAATCTGTTCAGAAAATCTACATGCATAGATATATTGAAGGAAGGCGAGAGGTTGTGCAAAATACTTGTCCCAAATCCCAAGGCTAATACTGGGGACAGCTTCAGGAAACCTATAATGAAAGCTGTTCTTCATCTCCATAATGAACAGCACTGGATTAATCTAGCCACCAAATCAAGCAGTTGTGATGTTATACATAGACCAAACCCTCGGATCACCCCTTCATTGCCATTACGTAAGAGAAGTCCCCAGTGGGAGTAAAGTGAACGCAGGCAATAGAAACGGCAAAGCATTTGCTGTGCTCTTGCAATGTTATGAGATCTCTGAGAAACAGCGCCTTTTGGGCTTCTGGGACTTGGGAGTGGTTACACTTAGATGATGAGATATGGGCAGAATTTGTTTGAGGGGCAACCACATCCCTACCCTATGCCACTTCACTAACTATGGTTTACATTCAGGACATTGCTAGGACAGGAGGCTTGGAGTGATCATCCCTGAGTGGTTACACATGCTTTGTTGATGAGGGATGCTTCTTGCTCTAATGTCTTAATTCATCATTTTCCATTCGCTTGTTTTAGGATAGATGTTGCTATGTTTAAATTCTCATCTATCACAATGAATTGTACTTTTATAACTAAATGTATTAAAAGATTTTTAAGGCTAAATTATACTAAATGAAAACAAATCCTGAAAAGCTTGTAAAATTGCACACCTGCAGCGAGATTAACAAAGGAGGAATCGAGAAAGATGTTTTTGATCGATATGTTTATTGTATTTGAATTTTTAAAATTGGAAAACGTGTCTGTTTTCACTGTTAACTGCAGTGTGCTTAGAAACCTAGCTGTACACATAAATTGTGATTCTTACTGTCAAACTTTTTTTTAAAGTACTGAAAGAAAACCTTGTGATTCCAACATTGCCATTGAAAATGTGTTCCCTACATCTATACATGTTCATAGCAGGTTGGAAGGGTTACTTTCTTCCTAGAAGCATGTTGGGCTGAGTAAAGTGAATCAAATGTCAGGCCACACCCGAGATGCGACCATGAAGCACGCAGAGATGACGCAGGAGGCATGTAGTTACAAAAGGAACGTTGCTTTATTATGTTACAGGGCTAGTTGGGTGAAGGGAGGCAGGAGCTATGTACAATGCACCTTCTCTTATTCAGATCTCCCATCCTGTCTCCCAACTGACAGTCCTGGAACCTTGATGCCCCATGTGGTTCCAGGCTACATCAGCACGCTCCACTGACTGCATCAGTGCACACAACACAGATACTACAGACTACTAATGAAAAGAGAATTAGGCAACTAAATCATTCCATAGCCGTGTAGTTTAGTCTTTTGCCCAAAAATTCAGAGAAAAAAAGCCAAATGCGTGTTTACTGCACCTTCGGCATGGGGAAAAAAACGCCTCCCGTAATGTCAAAGAAGGGGAACGGGTATCGCAGGGGTGTCCCCGCTCCCTTGATTGGCATTATGGGTTCGGGTTACGGGGTGTCGTCTTCTTTTAACATGGAAACTAGGGAAAAAGAACATTACAAAAAAGTGACAAAACGGACCCTGCAGCAGAGGTTCCGCTCCACGATGGGAAGGCGGAACTCACGCTGCACGGAAAAAGTAAGGTAATTGCGCCACACTCTATATAGGGGTTTAGGGGTTATGGCTAGGGGCAAGGCAGGCAAGGGTGATCTATGTGATTGCTGCGTGCCACAGTTTTCGGAATTTTCCAAATCAAGGTTTTTTGCACCGCAATAATCACATAGATCCGTTTAGTGAGTAATTTGACTCAGGGCAATTGTATAAGTGATTTCAAATGCAACGACATTCAGTTGTTGAGGAAATCAAGTGTGCCGAAGCTGTGTTTCACAGAAGCTAAAAGGCTTTGGTGCTCACTAGAAGAAATTGCAGTAATTCCAGCACCAGCATTTTTCCAAACCAGGGAATCACAAGTTTGCCGGTGGTGGCATGGATCTACTGGCAGACCTGACCTGCTGGCAAACCAGGCCCCTACCAGCAAATAAATGCTGGAATCTCCAGCGCTGGTACTACCGGAGTCAGTGATTCCAGGAATCCCATCCATGGAGTTCTACGCGACTCCATTGACTGGGAACTTACCGCTGTTTCCGTCGCCTGTAATATCCCAGCAATACCAGGATATCAAGTGGCAAAAATGGTAGAAGCAGTTTGCTTGTATCCCATCAGTATTACCTGTGGGAGCAAAATTCAATGACAACAACATGTAAGGTTTGAAATACCTTAATTTGTGTTATGTTACTTATCTGAATGTGTATATGTACCAACAAAGATTTATCACTATTGTAAATTTTAATTATGCAACATTGTAAATTGCTGTAACACTGTAATTTCTATGCAACATTGTAAGCCTCGTATATTCTGTTCACTGCGCCCGGTTACCCTTGGGTCTGGCACGCAATACAAATAAATAAACAAACAAACAAACAAAGCAAATCATAATGAATCCCTTTAACACAAACACAATCACACACAAACACAATCAGCAACAAGTGCACATTGGCAAGTGGTATGCAAACAGTAACATCCTGACGCTCAAATCCACCTAGTGAGTGCAATTTCTTGAAAGTTTGACTTCTATAACTGAAACGCCTCACCTGCTTTTCATTGTTAGCGGTCCTGTGCGCATGGATGAACTTGCTGTGTATTGCGGTCATCTGCCATGATGCAGGGGTCTGAAACGAAAGGCAGGAACAGTAGCAGCACTAGGGTGAAGAGAGTGTTACCCTCTCCCAACAGGTGCTCTTGTTCACCTCCCTCCCGCTATCGGTTGTGAAAGTGCTGCTGCTGCCTGAAGATAGGTATCATGTGGCAACGCCAACCATGGTGACTGTCATAGCCGCACGAAATAGGAGGACGCCACTGACATCACCGTTGTCACGTACCACGTGCAATATCACATCTTAGACCGAGAAAGGCTTTTTCACAGCCAGCAGCCACCTGACAGACAGAATTATTATTATCATGCAAAGATTGAAATCAGTTCAGAAATAATACCTTGGAAAATGTGCTGCTCGCTTTGATTCTGCCGCCCGAGGCCAGAGGCTACTCGGTCTTATTGTAAATACGTCACTTGCTCCCGCTACGTCACCCAAGCAGACCAGACTTACAAAATTAGGGCGAGTGACTCTGTGACCTATAAAGAGGATTATAGTGTCACGCAGCTGAGGGGACTCAAATAGGCACAAACACCAGCCTATCCATTTAACTGGCTTATTTGGGCAATTACAGTGGTTTAGGCCCAAAAAGAAATATGATTCAGATAAAGAAACAAATGCAAAGACCTCTCCTGTTTTGTTCTAAATGTGTCTCAGAACCCCCCCGCCCCCACACCCCACAGGAGCCCATAGGGCTCCACCCCATACCTCGCCCCCAGTCTCTATTCCTCTTTTCAGCTTCAATGACCTTCTAGCTGTCTTGATCCTCCTGCTTTATTGGCTTCCTGCTCTGCTTCGCATTTCCGACCCTGCTTTCTCTGCAACCACAGTCTGGTCGAATGAATTGAAGCAAAGCAGACCTGGATCTTTCTGTTTAATCCTGGGTTTTGCCTGTTGGGAGCAGGCAAAGAATTACTTACTGCCAAGTAATGCTAGATGTATTCTCCTGATGGGTAGAGGCCTACCCATGTAGAAAGACAGACACTGTTACAGTGGCAAAAAAACTGTTGGCAGAATTTATACCCCAATTTGGACTGCCCCTCAGTATAGACAGCGACCGAGGTAAACCTATTACTGATCAGGTCATTAAAGAAGTGTGCAAAGCTCTAGGGATAGCTCAACAGTTCCATTGCGCGTATCACCCCGCATCCAGCTAGCATGTAGAACGTTGGAATAGGGACCTCGAGTCGAGGCTGTCTAAGTGTGTGAAGACTTGTTCAATCAGGGTCTTTGACTGTTGAGAGCATGCTCCATCATGTTCATAGGCTTTGTCCTAGGCCTCTTGTCCCTTGGAAACTGCATTGGCAACAATAGCATATCCATGGACAACTTCTTATTCACTTGGAAGTGCTAAAAGGTGAACCTCTTAAAGACATCGGAAATGTCAGTAGCAACACGTGACAAAGACCCTGCTGCACTGCCAATTATTGGTGGGGATGAGCCCCATACCACCCATAGGCCCAACATATTATGCTGTGGGTGGTGGCACTCGATCCCTTTGGTCACGCCACCTGGCAACCCAATGGGCAGAAAGCAGACATCAGTGCAATATTACATCACAAAGAGGTTATCTCGTCAGGTAAATCATTTAATCACAAATAAAATTTCCACTATTTCAAAGGTCTGAGAATGTCAAAACATGCTCTTAATTCCACGCATTATCCCTCAAAAAACCTGTGACCTCTAATTGTCAATCATATATTAGGCAAAATTAAGACATTTTACATTTTTCTTCATATGTCCAAAAAAATGTATTTAGTTAAGCACATATTTTTCACATTTTATTCTAAAAAAATTACAAAAAATTCCAAACACATGCAATATACAAAATAATGTACAAAAACACACAGGAACCATTCACTTGGTGTAGATACATACACACAGGTACAGTGTTAGCTGAAAGAGTTGAGTTCAAACAATTGTTCTCCTACAAAAAATGTCTGCCCTAATAACAATTTGTGGGCTCAGGGGTCAGGGGTCCACGTATAACTCAAATTTTTAATATTTAAATGTGAGACGTCTGTAGTCTGTGCGGCTATGATGTGCGCACAGGGCTGAATATGTTTCGACGATGAAAAATAGTTTTTCTGCCTTCCTCAGTACCAAAAAGCGCTTTGGCGTAAGGCGCTTTATAAATCAATAAAATACAAATACAAATACAAGAAACAGGTTGTTTTGGCACCGCATATATATGATGGAAGAGGATAATGTGGATATTTGTTGAGATGCCGCTGATTTGCACTATTTGTGAAAGTCATGAATCAATTCCAGTGTGTAGTTACTCTGTGTATCAGCTAGTTATATTCACAGTCTGTCATCTGTATCCGTGTGATTACTTGAGTGGAAGGGGACTGGTGTTAGACATTTCGGTGGCCTCACATGTCTATACGGGCAAATGCCATAGTATACTTGGTACACCAATTATAAGGTGTGCCGGAACGTCCTAGAACGGGAATGTTCTTGATATGTTCTGTGGCATTCATCGTTCATAATTTTCAGGCAATCGGAATTTGAGTGGAGTATCTAGGTAGAAATGCCCCCTATCTCGTCTGAATAGTAGACGTTCAGACTTTCGCGTCTAAGTACCGCGTTGGGAGTTACCCATTGTGTGCTATTATCTTGTATATTGCACGTTTGTTTGTCATTTTGTGTAATTCTTTTACAATAAAACGTGAAATAATACGTGCCTAATCACCCAAAAAAATGTTTGTACATATGAAGAAAAATGTATTATATGTGATTGACAATTAGAGGTCACAGGTTCTTTGAGAGATAAGGTGTGGAATTTGGAGCACGTTTTGACATTCTCACAGCTTTGAAACACCGAAATTGTATTCCAGACTAAATGATTTACCTGACGAGATAACTTCTTTGTGATATATTTTTTATTTATTTGCATTTCTTTTAAAGCGCTCACACAGCCCGGGGACATCGAGGTGCTGTTACACAATTTTTTGTTGTTGTTTTAGTTGCATATTTATAGCGTGCTTAAATACCCAGAGGTTTCTAAGAGCAGACCCGGGGATCGAACCTGTGTTGCTTGGTGTAGTCTTGCTTCCAAGGTGAGCATGTTGCCACTGAGCTATCCTCCCGGGACCATATTGTGATGTTTCCCCAATCTCAGTCAGAGTAGGCGACTGTCCTTACGTGGGAATCATTGAAATCGCCTGAGTGACGTATTCCATCAGGTGGTACTAAGTGGCATTTGATAGACAGCAAGTGTAACGCTAGAGTTGTCTATGATGTCACTCAGTTGAAAGCTATCCATCTATAATGTTATGTTGTGTATGGGCCTCGCCTGCAACCCCTTTTCTGCCTTCTGCACGGATCCCCATTGGAAATGCTGAAAAGGGAAGGCATGAGGAACTATGTAAAACATTTAAATAAAGAGGTCCCGACTCCCCTTGCCTCTCAGCAACCCACATATTAAAAAGAAAATAATCCTGCCTGAAAAAAGCCACATCACCCAGCCATGATGTCATGGCAGTTGATTATGAAGGCCTTAATACCCTGGCATGACATCACAGCATTCTGAAAGGAAGATAGTTACCAATGGCAGTGAGTTATTTTATATTGAGAATGTGCTGCAGTTTGGCTCTCATGTTGCATTATCAGTGGACAGAGTTTATGCGCAGGTTGATGCTTTTTAAGGGGTTTCTTAGATTGAGGAAATGGGCAAGGTGTGTGGGGGATACATAGGTTTAGGAAACTAGAAATGGTCTGCATTGGGGGCCATCATTTCCACTGGCAGATGTGCTGTCCAGTGGTTAGGACTAAGGGGTCTGCAACCTTAGGCACTGCAGTTGTTTTGGGCTTCAAATCCCAAACAGCCCTAGCCAACAACGTCAATGATGAAGGATCATGGGAGGTGTAGTCCAAGGTTTATGTTGACTTTGACACTAGGCTTATCGTAGCATCGCAGCCAGTGCAACCTGCACTGGCTGTCGACTGTTCCCTCTGAGAAATACAAGCCGGCCATTATGGCTTTTAAAGCCCTTTAGGGAACTATGCCACTTGATCTGGTCTCCTGCACCCTACGGAAGACAGCAAGTATATCCAACTCTGAGGCCAGAGATACAGCGGCATACATTCTGCCCAAAACAGATTGTGGCAGGATCATCTTGTCTGTGACCTACCACTTCCCTTATCTGTCAGGTTTGGGAGGGCTTGGAAACAGGTCAGACCACCAGTGATAACAATACCTGAACTTTCACACCTGTCAGTTGACAACTTCTGGCACTAAGCTGAGCCCTTGTTCCAACCCCAGAAGAGATGCAGAGAAAGGGCATAGAGACTGGACGTGGCATTGCCATTCAATAGCAGGGTTGGTTGTAAAAGTGAGCTGGGGCAGTACAGTGGTCTATTCTGTCTCGGACAGTAATGCCGTGTAGCCACCTTCCTGCCCTTCAAGGCTGCCAGATTTAGTTTTCGGGGGGGGGGGGGCGATATTGTACCCCAGATGCCCTTGCTGGTTACCCGTTAAGCAGAACCTGGAATTGCCATAATGTAGAACCAGCATTAAACGTTCTCACAGTCAATATCTTGCAAGCACCAAGAAGCGCCTCCACTGCCCAGGACATGCAACATCTAGCTTTTCAGTTTTCCTTTTTTATATAGCGCTACATGCCGTATTACTCCGACTTCTATACGCTGAAATGATAGGTGTAATTATTACCAGCTTATTGGTACTCAAGTTAGCCTCGGAAGGGTGAAAAACTGAGTCAACAGTGCTAGGGATACGAAGTTGCGAAATGCAGGCTGCCCCCTTGGCGCAGGCGAGCGCGTAACCGGTACGCAGTCCACCCAGTAAACAAGAGAAATTCAACTGCTCACGGGTGTTTGTTGTCATCTTCTGTTTTTTTTTTTTTTTTTAATTTGTATTGCTCAAGTAATTAGACCGAAGAACTTTGCTTCCTGGAGTAATTTGTTGTCATGGTAAAATTAGCCTGCGTTCATTATACTCACAGTACACATTGATGTGATATTTAAATTAGGCAGACAGACGGGTACACAATTAATTATTTTTACAAATGTGTCTTCAGTGCAAATCCAGATATTGATATGAGCAGCAGAGGAAACACTACCTAATATCTTTGGTTCTAAGTGTGAAAAATATGAACCTTTTTTTTTTGTTGTAAAAACTGAAAAGGTACACAAGGTCTTCACAGATAGTCTGGCAGTCTTACTGTTAACAAATGGTTTCGCCTTCACACGTTTACCATTATTTAGTCTGGAGGTTAGTATTGCAAGCGGTTAATTAGTGACTGAGGGCATTCCTATAGCAATTTGAGGACCTCAGCTGGTGAGACTTTAGAGGGAAAAGGCAAGAGGGAAATGTGATGAAAAGGGATAGGGGACGAGGCACCATGGATACAGCAGGGCATAATAGAAGAGGTGGAATTTTGAGCGAATATTTTCCCTCAGAGTGTATCTTGGCGCTATAGACCGATAGCGGCTGTTTATTGTTGCCCAACTCAATGGTACTCATTTTATCGTCCTCAAAGGGATGATGGACTGACTGCACATGCCAAGATGTGAAGTTGTGACCATGAGATAAAACACAGATCCCTCTAGTGCAGGGTTTCAGCATCCTGTTGTTCTCCTGATGTTTTGGACTACAACTCCCATAATGCCTTGCCATTGACTTTACTTGTTGGGGATGAGGGGTTTTGTAGGCATAAACATCTGAAAAGCCAAAGGTTGCAGACCCTAGGATTCATCAGTCCATTGAGACACAGATCCGGCATAGATAGCGCACAGACGTGTCTCTGCAGCAAAGGGACCAACATGTTTTTGTAATGGGAGTGGCTCTGCTGGAGTCTGGACCAAGGACCTGGATCTACCTCTCTGACACAACTGGGCTGGATGACTCTATGCCAGGGGTCAGCCACCTTTGGCTCTCCAGGTGTTTTGGACTACAAACCCCACCAGTACTAGCCACCATAATGAATGGTGAGGGATCATGGAATTTATAGTCCAAAACATCTGGAGAGCCACAGGTTGCAGACCCGTGCTCTATGCGTTGTCAATAAGCATGCCCCCAACCTCTGTGTTCAAATCTGATTCAGGTTGCTAATGTTATGTCCATGACGATCTCTGATTAGTTATTCATAAACCGATGTAAAATGTCCGCTAATCAGTAGCAGAAAAAAGTCACCACAAAATTGGCACTAGCCGGCGACTGGTTGGCAGTCCCACCGGAGAGGCCACAGGCTGATTGAACATATACAGGGATTTCAAATGTTTCTCTTCAGAGCAGTAGGTTGCGAAATTGTGATGTGTGATATACAAGTGTTTTCACTTATCACTTTACCTTTCACTCGCTCACACAGAGACACACTCACTAACCCACTCAATCACTCAATCATTAACTCACAGACACACTCGCTAACCTAACCACTCCCTTCATTACTCACTCACTTACATACCAGCCCACTTACTCACCCACTTACTTACTCACCCACTCACTGAATTACTGAGCCACTCAGCCATCAACCAACTTGCACAATCACCCCCTGAATCACAAACCTGCGTACTCCTTCACCGACTCATTCTCGCTTACACAGTTTTTGGGAATTTCTCCCCTTGCACCTTATATTTAGCTCATTTATGAAGGTGATAGAATTATAACAATACAAGTTAATCCACATATTCCTTTAAGTGTGTGTGGGTGCAAGATATGGCAGGGGCTAGCATGAAAGATTGCATTCATTTCATGACTGACATTTACACGAGTTATCAAAGTTAAGTTTAAAATAATAACTATGAGCGTGCGCCATCAATCGCTGCTCAAACCTCTAGTCTCTCAATTAACTATCTCTACCTTTAAGTCGGTACCAACCTCTTCACTAAGGTGTTTACTTATAGCTTCTCAATTCATTCTCAATGATTTCACAACTTCTACTGCCTCAATATTTCTACTTAGCAGACAACAAGACAAACTTGTCAACTTTACACATTTACATAAATCTCTGTGATCACACTTTTTTTTCCTTGCCTCTAACATAAATACCCTGTCATATGAGACATCACCGTTTGTAAACCTGTTTACATGTTTTATGTTTCTCTCTATTCCGACTGGAGTTTGAGATGCCTACTTTTGAAGCTCACTTGGGCCAGGTCTCTCTAGGCGGTCTCTCTAATTCTACACAATATTTTCAGTTGCTTAACACAATCCCGTCCCCTTAGTTTGCCATTCCCCTCAGTCTACTCACCTTTCGTTTGTCAATCGACTCAAGGCTTTCAGTATCGTCTCCTCCTCCAACCAACCACTTTGTCTTCCGTCCGCAGAGTACTCATGGAAACCGAGCAGGTATTTCGTCAAAGTGAGACCTGCCCAACGTCTCGACTCTACTTGCAAGTTTTCTATTTGGCCGCTCTCCACAGGAAACCCTGAACCCCTGTTTTTGTGGTAAAAACCATTTTTTTACCTAAACGAAAACTCCCCAAAAAATATATATAATTAAAAAGAAATTCGACCCTTTTGTTTTCGATCCTATTGACCCTCAACTTTTGCATTCAACCCCTTTGTATTCGATCCTTTGACTGGACACCGGTACAGTCTCAGCTTCACAACATACTGGCAGGCGGGGAGGAGGTGGGACTTCTGTAAAGACAACAAACACAGCCTTCATACGAACTGCAAGGGGGGCAGGAAATAGGTTCATCCATTAACATTTATTAGCAAACATAAGAGGACGTGGAATGGCCTCCCAGCCAAACCGGGGGCTCGGACAGCAGGCCTTACCTCATGGTGTCACCAAACATCTGCGCCCTCTGAGCAGTGGAACACTGCCATCTTACTGGGGCAGTGGCCTCAAGTCACCCTGGCTCTCACATCATCCCTCCATCAGCCATTCCTACACCACCACAATGGCACATTTGCCCCTTCCATCCTACCCCATGCCGCTACATATCTTCCTCCAGCCTTTCAGTACTTGCCACACCCGCTGCTATACTGTCCCTTCCTTCAAGTTAAAATGGCTATTGTGGGAAGAGAAACGCGACATAGAGTAGTTTCCTTCTCCCTGTTTCTATGGTGGCCATTTTCTACTGTAGTTTTTTAAAACGTGTTCACGACTTCAGCACCATTTTACAATTTTTAAAAAAGCCATTGCTATACTGGACCTTATGACAATGTGTCTGAATAAAGGCCCCTTGCTATTATCATGCTTTTGCCATAACCAGGTGGTCATGCCCCCCACCTCGGGGGTTATTTCTTAATTAGAACACTGGAATGAGGCAGTTCTAATTCAGGGACTTCAGTGGCAGAGGGCAATGATGGTCGGTAGTTGCCTTGTGTGACAACAGTCCTGTGTTTCTCCCTTTTCTTTCTTTGTTTTAAACAGACTGTACGTTCATCACTGGATGCTTGCTGCAATACCTGGTAGTGGTCCTCAGAATGCAGCCTTTTTGAAGGAGGTGCATCCTATCCAGCATGCTGGGAATGCAGTAAAGAAATGCCAGTATTGTACCACAATTATAATTAGTCTGAGGGGCTCAGTGGACCTCATGTGTTGTGAGTACTTATTGGTGCCCCTTTCCACATCAAGTACATCTGGACATTTGGACACCACCCTGCTTCCAGCCTTAGTCCCGCCTTCCTTTTAATATGGTTTTGATATCAATGTAATATATATTTTATATAAAAAAGCCAGCAACTTTTTTATATCAATTTTATATAAAATGTATATTTGATATCAAGTGGGGACACTTATTTCAGTTTTCAATATAAACTGAAAATACCTTTTATATAAAAATGATGTTAACATGGAAGCAGCGTGGTGTGGTGCCGCTTGGTCGACTGTGGAGGGTGAAGTGAGCTCAGAAGACAGGGACTGTGAACTTAGGGTTTTGCGGCGTGACGCAGTGACGACGCTGGAGTGGGCTTGTCCTTTCATGTGATAGGAAGTGGCGATAAACTTTATAGAGAGCAAAGATGACATCATGATTTTATAATTTGAAGGACAAGGGCTTGAGAGTTAGCTTCAACGGCTAGTAGCATTAAACATGATTTAATAGAGTGTAAATAGAAGTTGGCAGGATAACCCTATTGTAAATAGGCAAAATGCGCTTTACAGGGCTATGTCTTCAACAGCTAGTAACATTAAACTTGATTTGCTTTAGTGTAAATAGAGGTTGGCACACTAGCCCTATGTCAAGAGGCAAAGTGTGTTTCACCGAGTCTATGTAAAAGTTCCCAAACTATTGAAACTTTTACATACAAATATTGGCTGTGTCACACTCACCTGTGTCTCTGCAGGAGTGATGGACGAGCCTTCCTTGACCCAGAGTCTTCACTTCCCCTGTTTCACCCGTAGGAAAACCTGTCAAATACAAGGTTTACACTCAGACCTGAATTCACCCGATTCCTCTGGGCCCTTCCCTTTTCTTTAGTAGGGTGTGCACTCCATCCTGCATTCGCAGGGGCGCGATTCACTCATGTGATTGGTGCCAGTGTCTGTAGTTCAGATACCAAACGATGTTTTGTGCCTTCACAGCAGGCCGAGAGTTCAAGGCGCCAGTTTCTTCACTGGCTAGAAAGTCCTTCCCACAAGTGAACGTTGCACGGAGAATGTTGAGTGTCCAAAATAGTCCGTATTTCTGGTACTTTTGTGGGTGAGTAGGGCTGCGTGTAGAAGCTAGCTGCAGGCAGGTTTGTGCAGCTCCTTCGATTCGAGTGCGCCTGGTAATGTCTCTGCCTTTCACTTGCAGGAGAAATGATGTGGTATTAGTGCCTCGAGTCCGGGTTCAGCGCTACTGGAGACTTGGTGGTTAGGTAAATTTGCATGGAGGCTTTTGGTAAGTATGCACCGCGTAGAGTGAGAGAGCGCAGTGAAATAAGTGTCCACGTTATTGGAGCAAGCGCAATCAATAATGTCTCTTATTTCTTACAGGGGTTTGTGCGCTTGTGCAACTAACCTGCATTCCAGCGTCGCGGGAAGATTCGGTGAGTATGCGCAGCGTTACTGATGTGCGCATGTTAATGCTGTTCTTCTTTGTTCTCACAGGTGCCGGTGTAGAAGTCCCCTCTTGACTAGAGATAGCTGCGGCATGGAGTAAGAACCAGGTAAGCTGAAGCTGAATGATCTGGAGCAGGTAAGCAGAAGCAGGATGATCCGGAGCAGGTAAGCAGAAACAGGATGATCCGAAGCAGGTAAGCAGAAGCTGGATGATCCGGAGCAGGTAAGCAGATGCTGGATATCCAGAGCACAGCAAGTGTGTTGCTGATGCAGTAAGCAACACAAAGCACTGGAAGAATCTTGGGTGTGGCTTATATAGCCAGCCACACCCAAACACTAGAGAGCTCATGAGTTATCATGCACTTCCTGTTTGGCAACAGGAAGTGGTAATCAGGAAGTTACTACAAACACTAGGAAGGAATGAAAGGAGGGATTTGTTATGGGTTCTTTGTGTGACTATGCCAGGCCTGCCAAGCCTCCACCCAGCTTGCCCCAACTACCTGCCTGATACCCATGACAGCTGTTGGCAACACTTGCTGCAGTCTAGATGAAGACAGCAGAAGACATATTTATATTTTGTAATCATGGGTGGCTTGTGAAAGCTTAATGGGTACAGCGGCTCTATGGTTAACGTGCCTGTCACTGGCCTATTTCTATATTTAGCACTAGCTCCTCAAATTGATTTCTATCAGGCTTAAATTGTTTTTTTACAGTGAAGTCTTGGTATGGTCATTTATTGTTGCCATTGTTTTATATAGGTACTATCTAAAAAGTCACTCCTGAGTACTTTAGTGAAATACGTTTTCAAAACAATCCATCAAGTTTTGCTGTTGTGTCAAACCAAAATTTGCCCTGGAACACAAATATACGTAAACATCAGAAACATGTGTTCCCGCAGATTAGTATTAGCTAGATATGTTTACCCCACCCCATGTACCTGCAAGACAATGTTTCACACTCAAACACTGTTGTGGCCTCCGTCACATCCCGTAGCGCCAGCTGTGGGCTCAATACCACTACCTATTGCATTCAAGGATTGAGCCTTGGTAGCAGCACTGTCCCAAATGTAAACCCCCTTCTGACAACAAAGCCACAAAATCTGTTGCGGTTCCTTGGGCCTGCATCCATAAACCGGGGCATTCCCAGGACGCTGATTACCAAGGCCCATTGAGTTATCAGAAAAGCGGAATGCAGCAAGTGCATTGCCGTGTGCTGGACCCTGAGACAATCATTTCTTTCACCAAGTCTTATCTATTGCATATCAGATGATACCTTGAATGTGAAAGCTCCATTCTACCATTTCCAATCAAGCTTCTGAAGTCTGCCTGTTCCACCTCAAACATTACTGTGAATTATTAGCGTGAAGCGCGTGAAAACAGAGTGGGTATACAGAGACTCTGGAAGGATATTTATATTGAAGCTGAGCGCCCGTGCAGGCGAATTCTCACAAACTTAGGAGACCCTGCAAAATGTTCCTGATTGAAACAATCCGTAGTCCTGGCAAAAGACTGAATTGGTGGAACGATTGCATAAGCCAGTGAGGGGTTTCAGGAATTGTTTTTTTTTTTAAACTCTCCTCAGTTGGAGCCTAACCAAACTGGGCGATTGTGGTCTAAGTGCCTTTGAGCAAGTGCGAGTTTAGCAAATCATTTCCATACCGGTGAATGCGTCCCTAGAGACTTTAAGCCAGGGGGAAGAATAACCCATAAGCCATTCTGATGACTGCGGGCCATGGCGCCTTTGAGCTGGTTTGAAGACTAGGAGATAGTCAACTAGGTGACTGCGGGGCTGGTGCCTTTGAACCTGTTGGAAGATTTAGGTGTAGCCAACTGGGTGACCGCTGGCCTGGGGCCTTTGAGCCTGTTGGAAGCAGGCTAATTTACTGATTTAGAAACTAAGAGTGTCTCCAAGAGATTAATCCAATGCAGCCGGAATCCTACCGGCCGATTGCCCTTATCAACTTAAACTCAAAATTGTACAAGAAAATCCTGGCAGAGTGTAACCTAAAGTTTATCCTAATTGGCGGACTGCTGAAATTAATCTGATACAGCACACGCTCTAAAAGCATAAAAGGTGGCCCTCACTAGGAGGAGAGTTTAATCTCGACAGAGCACCCCCCAGCGCCAATTGAGTCTTCTTTAGAGATATTAAGTAATGTCCTGAATATACTATCTAAGGAGTGGTCTCTTGGAGGATGATTTAAGAGCCTCCGAAATGGACGAACCTGTGCAGCTCAGTAACCCAAAAGATAAAAGACTACCCTTGAAGGGAAAATGGCCTCAACCCTCTCTGAGGGACCATCAGATGGAGCAACCTTGTCCATCCGCTGTAATAGGAGCAAGTGATAAACTCCTCGAGATATAGGCAGAACCTCCCATTAACATATCGAAAACGCAATTGCTTCTAACTACAGGTCTAGAATTCACCCTAACAGCTAGCACCATGAAAAAAACTATAAAAAAATGTGTTCCCTAGAAGGAAATGCCATAGTGCGGGGTGCACAGACCAGTGTGATGGAGACTATCAAAAGGGCGATTGTGATCATACCAGACATGAGGGGGACAATAGCAGCAGGTCCCCGAAGGATGGGTATACTAAGCAGGATCATATAACAATTGCATCTATTTCCAGAGCTCCTGGCCTAGATTTTTGTCCTATACAGACACCCATTGTCTCGGGGAACATGTAACTCAGACAAGGAGATCAGAAATAGAAAGTTCCCAGAGGGGGTGATGCCTGATGAAGATTCACATAAAGGGGCTAACGAGGCTACTCTGTCGGCACTAAACTTTGTGTTAAATTCTTTGGTGAATGTCTTTGCACTTCTAAGGGGAGAAGTACAAACACAGTCAAGGATGCTCCTGGAACTTGCTTTGGAAGTTGGTTCATGTGACATGTTTATGGTGGGTTTAAAATCGGCCATAAATGAAAATCAATTCACAGAGTTGGCTGAATTAAAATTAGACATTAGACAGCAGTCAAAGGGAATGGACGAACTAAAAGGCAAATGGTCCAGTAGACAAGGTGCCATAGATACACTGTCCGCCCTGGTGGACGTAGTGGTGAAGGAAGCCCAAAGAAGGTCGGATATAGGGGCTGGATCAGAGAATACTACTAACCAGGAACAGGAAATATTACAATTTAATGGCACACCACTACCTGAGTCCGTTATGGAGGAATTGTTTCGCATTGCCCAGTCCTGCAACCTCCCAGGGGACTAGGACAATGTGGGTGGGCACATATTGACCTAACAATAGAAGCTTTAAGTGGGCAACTATGACAACCAAGAGAAATGGGAAAACAAAAAAGAAGTACAAGAAAAGACAGTCTGAGGGGGTTCTTAATGAACCTCAAAGTACAGCCGTAAAATAAAAAATCAGTAAAACTCTAAAGAAAAATAAATCCTCTATAGCGCAGTTTGTAAAATCCATTGCTATTGATAATAATTTGGTACGGTTTAAGGGCTCAGAGGGAAAAGAAGAGCGGGTGAATAGGAGTAAGGAACATTGATTAAAAACCATCCTCCAAAAATCAGGTTTGGTACCTACCAAAGCAACCATTGGGGTTCAAACTATGACTCCATCTAAACCCCCTAAGAATAGCCCCTATATCGCTAAACAAAAAATGAGACAATAGCAATACCTCCTCTTGAGGGTTTAATGGCTCGGGAGGAGTCCGAGAGCACGGGCAATGGGGTAGCCATTAATAACATAGCTGATAATTGAATGGTGTTAGAAATGGAAAAAAGTGTTAAACAAATCCCACAAGTTGTGGATCACCCAAGTCCCTGGGAAATGGAGAAGGTCAAAACATTGAGCTCAATATTTTTTATTTTTTTTAAATTATTTTATTTGGTTTTTGTACAAACCTTTAAAAATAGGAGCAATTTTACAAGACTTTCAAAAACATCCCTCATAACTTTGCATTGTGGGTTTAGTATGTGTGACTACACCCCAAACTCATGACCACCCCGTGGCTAGTCCTCATTTTTTATGGCTATTATAGCCAATAGGCGAGCTTTAGCAACCTGCAGAAAAGATACCAAAGCATACAAAACAGGTTTGTTAGAACCATCAAACAAGGCTTTCCACCAATCGTCACGAGTTAAGCATTTAAAGTTCTTTGTAATTGTACTAAAAATGCGATTTCTTTCTTTCTCAAGACCAGAGCATGACATCGTCAAGTGCTTCAGCGTTTCATTTGGGCTGTTACAGAGGCGACATCTAAGGTCTGAGTGAGGTCGTTGGGACCAATAACATAGCCGTTCCTTCGTCGGCAGAGCGTTCAATCTGAAGTGTAGGTATAGAGAACGTGACCACTGATCCGGAAACCGTGACAAGTAGGTCGGCACGCAGCCATAGGCTCTAGCTTCTCCCGGAACTTCTTGCATTGACCTTGAATTTGCTCTTTGGGCACAGGTGTTTATCCAGTCATTTCTCCAGAGCTTCAATTTGGCTGCATCAGGATTTTCTAACAATAGTTGTGACGTAATATCGTATGAAATAAGAACCTCCTGACATAACTCATTCCATTGATGGACCATTGACGGCGCATTGGCAGACTCTGGGTTTTGGAGGATTGCAGTTTGGAGCATGGGTTTTGTTTGTGTTAGCTTCCTATAAAGGTTTAGCAGATTCCAAGCAACCCTTGCGTGTAGGGAGATATACCCAAGCTCATATCTAATACAGACCGTCGGAATACCTTTTGGGAGATGTAAAACTTTGGACCAAAAGATATTTTCAAGAGTGTTCCACACTTCGTTCCCACAGCCAAAGGCATTTTCACCATCATAGATTAGTGAGGGAACAGCCTTCTGCTGGAAAAAATATAAGGTCGGTTTTAAGGAAAATTTTCCAAATTTTCTGTTTATTAGAGAAGCTTGACATGCTAGTTGGCGCATTTTCTCTTTGCTTCTTAGACCCAAGGAGCGTCATTTCTACTTGCACTTAGACGCATCCCTAAGTATCGGGTGTTTAATACATGCCCAATGGGTTCTTTGTCTATGTACCATTTGAATGTCCTCTTATTTGTTTTTGCACCTTGCAGTTTCTCAAAGACGATGATTTCGCATTTCCCCCTGTTGATGTTTAGACCATTCTCTGATAAGTATTTTGCCACAGCAGTAAGTTTGCGTTGTAGACCTATAGGAGTTGAATCTAGCAAGATGATGTCATCCGCATAGATTAAATAGTCTACGTGTGTGCCGTGAATTTTGGGTGGGAACGTACGTACACCGTCGAAAGCGTCTTTGATGTCAGATATAAACAGGTTGAAGATGCTTGCTGCAAGGGGACAGCCTTGTTTCACACCTCTATAGGTGTTAATAGGTGCTGATAACTTGCCTTTTTGATCTAATCGCACTCTGATTGAGGTATTTGTGTGGAGTTCACAAATGGCGTCCAACAAACTAGGCGGGCAGGCCCATTTGGACATTTTTTTCCATAATAACTCTCTGTTTATGCTATCGAACGCCTGGGATAAGTCCACCAATGCGAGATAGATCTTGGCATTTGAGCAAAGCGCTTCCATCTTCATGAGGTTCAGCAGTAGGAGATTAACGCAGCAACCTACCCCCTTTACAAAACCAGTCTGTCTAGGGTCTACAAGCTGGTTATTTGAAGACCACTCCAGCAGTTTTTGCTGAAGCAGGGTGGCATACACCTTTCCCAACACGTCAAGGAGTGCAACAGGTCTATAGTTTTTCGGATTATTGCAGTCTCCTTTTTTGAAGATTGGGATGATCACTGCGGATTTCCATGAGCTGGGGGTCTTGCGACACTCAATGGTCCTTTTGAACAGTGCCTCACAGAAAGTTGCCCAATATTCGGGCTGGTGCTTAATCGTAAAGTTCGTTAGTCCATCAGGACCAGGCGCTCTAGAGTTATGTACGTTCTTGATGACTCTCAGGATGTCTTCGTATCCAAAAGCGAGATCCCAGTGTGGTAAATTTAGGGGCTTCCAGGTATGATTATGAATACCTTTACGAAATAGATCAGCATAGAAATCTATCCATTCTGACTCGGGCACCAGGTTGGCCTGAAGGGCATGTTGAGGAGCAAGATGGTCATTTATGAGTCTCCAGTAGTCAGCTGGATTAGCGGACTCCATTTTTGCCAGCATGAGCTCTGCGTCATTTTGCAGCATTATAGCTTTATGAGACTTTAACCAGTTCTTATAGACCTGTTTGTTCTTTTGAGCATGACTTCCACCATCTGTTGGGGGTTTTTTTGTGCCATTCTCAACTGTCGGTGTAGAAGGCGTTTTCGTTTTTGTACTTCAAGATCAAATTTATGTTTAGGTATAAACTGGGTGTTTCTTAGTGAATTTTTTTGTTCTTGGTATTGCGTCAGCAAGTGGTCATACTCCAGAGAGTCGGAAGACTGGAATCTCGTTAGAATATTGTTCACCTCACTTAGTTCAAGATTTAAACGAACCCGGCCAGTTCCTGTTCGAACAGAGTAAGACCATAGGTCCTGGAAAGGGTGAAGATTCGAAGTAAACTTCAGTACCACCATGTCGTGATCGCTATGAATCATTTTGATGACATTAAACCTGTCAGTTCTTTTGTGAATCGTTGGAGATACAAAGATGTAATCAAGTGTGGACTTGTGTTCACCTCTTCTCCAGGTTGGAGCCGCTGGAATATCACCAAGGGTTTGACCATTTAGCATTGTCAAATCGCGTAACTCCATTTCTAAGCACCATTGAGATGACAATTGGTGACCCAAGTTATTTAAACACTTCTTATAACCCGATAGATTTGAGAAATTAAGGCAGTCGATGTTAAGATCGCCGCAAATGATCAGCTCATGTGGAGGGCCAACTTCCAGAATCTCATCCAGCGCAGTTGTGACTTCGTCTATAAAGTGTTTCGACTCAGCAGCTTCATGATTCCAATAGAGATTGACAATGTGAAGGTTTTTAGCCAAGCCATCGGCTGCCTTTCCAGAGGCAATCTTTACCACTTGGATAAAGGGAGAAATGTTAGTAGAACCTAGTATCCGAAAGCCTGAATCGAGCTTAACTGCCACCAGCAAACCTGCCATAGGTCTGCCTTTATTCTGTTTAATTGCAGGGTTATGGGCAAGTTCGAAACCTTCCAGTATTGGCTTGTCACAAAGCCACGTTTCTTGCAGGCAAGCAATGTCCAAATCGGCAGCCCAGGCTGTGTTGAAAAGATGATTGAAGCCTCTGGTGTTCCAGGATCCTAGTGTGTAATATTTTCGTGAAGAAGGTGCCTGGCGTTAGCGTGACTGGTCATTATTTAAAGTTTCAGCGAGCCAGGACCAGTCGTTTCCACTCGTTTTGTGCGACAAGCAAAGATCAATTGCTTCAGTTTTAGCGTGTATTAGATTGGAACCTTGAATTGTTATTTTTATCCGATTGTTACTAGATGGATCGAAGGCTGGCTTCCAGTTATTTGCTGCAGGACATTGTAATTTAACACAAGACGTCGTTTTAACAAAATCATTTGTCTTCATGTTATCAGCTTGATTTGCTTTATCGTCATGTACCATGTTGAGAACTGCTTTTGGTACGCCAGTAAGGGTGCGGGCCGGTGCCATGGAGATGTCGAAACCCAAAGACAATAGCACCGGACCGGCTTGGAGAAGTGTGTCAACTATCAGTTTGGACTGCACGTGTAAAATGACTGCGTCATTTTTCGTCTCGTCGAAGAATTCCACTATTTTTAGGTCTTCGGATTCAATTGCTCTAAGACTTGGGACGAGATGGCATAACCATAAAATGTTGTGCCGATTCAGGATCAAATCATCTGCAGAGTCGATACGTTCCAAGAGCACCTGATAAAGCAATGGATCATTTCTTTTTTAGTGGGGATTGCCCTCTTTGGAAACATTTATTAGGTTACATCTTGTTGGTCTCGTTGAAGGATTCACATTTGAGGTCGATTGAGGGAGTGTGGGCAAAGTGAGAGCCCTTGGGCCATTGTTTGCTGAGACCAAAGTGACAGCCTCGGATATTGGCATCTTTTCACGATTATCCAACATTGTCTCGGCACTTGTCTCGACTGGTTGACCAACCAGATTGTGGGATACTGTTGCCAGCCTGGCACGCTTTTCTTCTAGGGTCAAGAAAGTCTTCTTTTGACAGTTCAGGCTGTCCGCTGGAGCTATTTTAGATTTTCTGATATCGCATAATGTGACCACTCTGTTTAATGGCTGAGATGACATGTTTAAGCAAGGATAGCTTACAATTGCGGCTCCATTGATCTCTGAGTTTGCACAGCCCACTGCCAAAAAATCTGAATTGATCTCTGCAGGTTCAACAACTTTGGCAGAGTTATTGTGCGAGATTTTTGTATCTTCAACCTCACCCAGATCATCAGACTCTACATCCTCGTATACTGACATGTTGAGTAGTTCTTCGGAAGAGTCACATGAGTTGATTTTGGCTCCAATCGATTGGTCCTGTTCAATGACGCCCTTTCCGGAGTGGGTTATGGCTCCAGTCGGTAGGTCCAGTTCAGTGACAACATTTCTAGAGTTGGTGTCCAACACTCCACTTTTTTCTTTTAGCGCCGTCTTGTTGACAGTTACATTAACTGTTTTCAGGTTTCTCAGAAATTTCCTCGAGTCGTTGCCTCGTTTTGTTTTTTTCAGGGGCATGTTTTTAGATTTTTTCAGCCCGTTTCCTCTGCCGATTTTAGCACTAGGTCCAACCGGAAGATCCTTCTTGGCATATTTAAAAATATCAAAGACATCCGAGGCAACGCTACACACCTCCTCTGATACGAGTATAGGCTCCTCGCCGATTAAGTCTAGATTTTGGGTCCGAAACGATGAGGAAGCCGGTTGAGGGTCTAATAAAGCCAAATTTCCAACGGCTTGAGTTGCCAACAATAAGTCTTGAAACTGTGTAGGGTTGCTTGGGTTAGGCCCGGCTGAAACTGGAGGCTCGTTACTTGTCTGAGCCCCGGGTTGCCTACCAGCAGAGAGCTCCACCACAGTCGTTAGATCTTGGATACTTATCGAAGGAGTTTCTTCCATTGTAGTCGTCGGAATCTTACAACCTGTGTGAACAGTTGCAGGAATCTCCACGGACTGCGCACGGGAGGACTCAGACAGACTACTAGGGAGACCAAATGTAAACTGGTGAGAGCTGTGAGAGGACTCGGTTCTTCTGTCATCTAAGAGGCCATTGCACGGGTGGTTCACTGACTTTTGCTGAAACAGGTTGAGAGCTTGTTTTGCCACCTCTGCCAGTAATTTTCTGTCTAAATAGGCGTTTTTGTTGCAGTCTGTTAGGTCCCCCAGAGCCATTTCAGCCTTTTTGGTGGTGTTTAGCACTACGTCCATATAGGACGTCTGCATATTTTCGAGCATAGCAATCTTAGTGTTCATTCCAGAGACAGCTACTGACAGATCTTTTAAGCTTTCGTTCAAATGTTCATACATTTTGAGAAAAGGTGACAACGACAACGTTGTTGACGACATGATGATGGTCTGTAGATCTTGCATGTTTGGCAAATGACGTGCGTTGGCAATTGACTCTGATGTGTGACTCACTTGCCGTTTTTTGTTTAGCGGAAGTCGTCTGATTTTAGGAAAGGGTCGCTCCATCAGGGATGAATCAGAGGATGAAGAGTCAGTTGTGGAGTCAGCACGCCCATCATTCAATGGAGAGCCGCACGCATCCTTCCGTGCGGTATTCGATGAGCAGATTTGCTTTTGCGTTGCAGCCGCGAGACCTATTTTAAAGAGCTTCCTCTGTGAGCATTGTATGTTCGGAGATGTACTCGAATAAACTCTTCGCCTCTTTATCAAATTGTTTGTAGGAGGGCTCAGCAGTTGGCATTTGCTTACGTCCGCCTGTGGTTTGGCATTTGTAACGGCTTCAGATACATGTGTATTTGCCGTGTGCATGAGTTGCAATACGGCCTCCCTTGTATCCACGTCTCCCGTTGTGCTGTCTTTTGTGGGTGAGATAGGGAGTCTTTCTTTATTTATCTGTTTCAGATCTGTTAGGAGCTTGTTAACGATATCTAAAGAGTTTCTGCGGTTAGTAACAACTTTGTCTTCCGATGGCTTTGATGTTTCCCAGACAGCTCCTGCAGTCGAGAGGCAGTTAGAGGCCACTAGGCACGTCTCAAAGACATTCTCCGCAGCGTCCATGTGTGAGGAAGCAGCGCTGTGAGGGAATTCAGCCTGGGCCCTGTTGGGAGATGTGGCTGACAAGGATATTAGATTATCGTACGCAGTGAAGAATCTAGATCGGTACGAGCCCGTACTTATCTCTTCCTGAGCTGTATTGTTTGTTTTGTTCAACGCACATGCGCTCGATTTCTGAGCTTGTTCGCCAGTAGATTTGCATTTTGACATTGTGGGTACAGACATCAGGACAGACTCAGTTTGCCAATCGCTCAGGACGTTTGTCGGAGTACCAGTGATCGACTTGATGGGGCTATGACTTGTGACCATGTCGAACTCGTTTTCTCGGGCTTTATCTTGAGTGGAGTTTCCGTTTATCGAAGAGGTAGATAAAACCTCTTGCGTAACGCAGCTCGCAAAACTAGAGGTAGAGTGCGTTTTCGGTTGTATGGAAGGTGCGGAGGAGTCCGCTACAAAGTTACCACCCATGCCTCTAGCGTCACTGACCTTGCCCCTTGACGAGGTACAAGCCGCAGGTATCACCAACACTTGTATAGATGGAATATTCACACACTCACTTACTTTTGTGGGAATTGTTGTTGTCTGTTTCGAGGCCATCGAGGGCGTCGGCGTCGTTCGTTTGTCTTCTGGGACACGATTGTGCTCAGCTGTGAGTGGAGCCAAAGCAGGCTCAAGTGCCTCTTTAGGAGTCATCTTCTGAGGGGCATCAGGGGGTTCGGGAGAAGCCGCCGATGTCCAAGATCGATCCAAGTCCGTGCACGGCGACTCACGAACCCGCTTCCTTTGGGCTCGTGTCTTCATCGATGGGCACGCAGCTTTGCCTTTGGCTGCAGTAGCGGCCATGTTCACCCTCATGATCTGATAGAAAGATAGAAGGGGCAGAGGGGAGGAGAGCCCACAGGGGGAGTCCGAGCTTCCGCGGACTTCCTCGGACTCCTCAGACTCTGCCAGACTCCGCGCCCGCTCCGCGGGGATCGTCAGCTTTTGAAGTCACTCCCACAGTAGAAAGAGTAGAGTTACTGGCAATCACTCCTCAGACTCTGCCAGACTCCGCGCCCGCTCCGCGGGGATCGTCAGCTTTTGAAGTCACTCCCACAGTAGAAAGAGTAGAGTTACTGGCAATCACTCCTCAGACTCTGCCAGACTCCGCGCCCGCTCCGCGGGGATCGTCAGCTTTTGAAGTCACTCCCACAGTAGAAAGAGTAGAGTTACTGGCAATCACTCCTCAGACTCTGCCAGACTCCGCGCCCGCTCCGCGGGGATCATCAGCTTTTGAAGTCACTCCCAGAGTAGAAAGAGTAGAGTTACTGGCAATCACTCCTCAGACTCTGCCAGACTCCGCGCCCGCTCCGCGGGGATCGTCAGCTTTTGAAGTCACTCCCACAGTAGAAAGAGTAGAGTTACTGGCAATCACTCCTCAGACTCTGCCAGACTCCGCGCCCGCTCTGCGGGGATCGTCAGCTTTTGAAGTCACTCCCACAGTAGAAAGAGTAGAGTTACTGGCAATCACTCCTCAGACTCTGCCAGACTCCGCGCCCGCTCCGCGGGGATCGTCAGCTTTTGAAGTCACTCCCACAGTAGAAAGAGTAGAGTTACTGGCAATCACTCCTCAGACTCTGCCAGACTCCGCGCCCGCTCCGCGGGGATCGTCAGCTTTTGAAGTCACTCCCACAGTAGAAAGAGTAGAGTTACTGGCAATCACTCCTCAGACTCTGCCAGACTCCGCGCCCGCTCCGCGGGGATCGTCAGCTTTTGAAGTCACTCCCACAGTAGAAAGAGTAGAGTTACTGGCAATCACTCCTCAGACTCTGCCAGACTCCGCGCCCGCTCCGCGGGGCTAGTCAGCTTTTGAAGTCACTACCACAGTAGAAAGAGTAGAGTTACTGGCAATCACTCCTCAGACTCTGCCAGACTCCACTCAATATAATGAAAGGCAGCACCGCCGGAGAAGACCCTGATACGGATATACATCCTTTTGCCATATCTAAGATATGGGTGAAACAAAGAGATCCTAGGAAAAATGCTATATCATTGAACAGAAGTGAAACTCTGTTGATCTTTCGGCGAGCAGATTAACTATTCCTGCTCTCATCCCATGACATTGAATATGTAAAATTGCCAGTTCTAAGAAATAACAGTATCTTGGAATTGGGGTTCAAATTCAGAGTAGGAGCCAAAGCAAATCTAACAGCAGCACCAATTTTAAGGGCAATAGGCATAGAAGCCTCACCATACCCCTTCTGTGAACAGGGAAACTTGGCAAATCAAAGAAATAAAGGACAAGATCATAGGGGACGCACAGGTGACCTAGTAAATGCCAACAAAATAAGTGTAGACACAAAAGAGATTAGAACCCCACTCACTTCCCCCTGTATGCAATCAAAGAATCCTAATCCTTGGTCTATGGTACCAGAGATAATTTCCCAAGTATTTCAGAAACTGGGACTTGCGGAGACATAGCTTTAGTCTCAAGAGAGTTAAAATGGTTAGGCTGGAATACAAGGGGCTCTAGCTCCTTCAGAAATAAGGAAATTAGAAAGGGAATCTTTGATAATCACGACCTAATTGTATTTCAGGAAACCTGCTAAAAAGACCCTTAAAACTAGATGGTTTTACAATGATAGAACAGCGAGTCAAACATCAAGGCAAAGGCAGACCTGTGGGGCCTGCTAATTACACAGGAACAGCACATTTTCCGATTCAGAAATAGTAAATAAGGATTTTCTGGGAATCCTAGTAATAAAAACTAAATGTAGGGATCCTAAAATTGATATGGAGCTAGGAGTGATTAACATCTATTGGAACCCAGTAAGCTCATCCTTATTTTCCTTCTTGTGTCATCTGGCTAAAGTCCTAACAGATCTAAAAAATGTAAACGGATCGGGCAATATTATCCTGACTGGCGACCTAAACGCCCAGTGTATTAGAACCCAACTAGATTCGAACACTTGGAAGATGCCCACACCGTCTGGATGCCAATGGCTGGCTTGCCTGACTGAATGGAATCTCCTCCTGGGTAATGGCAACATCAAGGGGGATGTTCCTCCAGCAATTACTTGGTGGAGGAGCGAGCAGGGCTCTAACATTGCTTACACATTCTTTACAAAGGACCTATTTGACAAATGCATAGTTTTAATATTGTTAAAATGGCTTGGAGCGACCATGATATGATGATGGGATCGATAGAGTCACAGAAAATACTGAAGGCTAGTATCTAACGCATTTGGAAGTGAATACTGCTGATAATCGTCTGCTTAAATTCAAAGTGGGTGGACTCCAACTCAAACGAGAACTAACGAGAAGGTGGGAAAGTATGTTGGATGGAGACCTGGAGGTCCTATATGATCCAGTAACATTTGTAGAATCCCTATGGAAGGCAGAAGTGCTCAAATATGTAGGTGATCGACCATGGCTTAACCATCAACACTTCATTACTGAAGCAATGTTATTAAAGAAGAGGGAAGTACGGAAAGAACTCTGCGGGCTTAACAACAAAGTTCTGAATAAAGAGAAGTTGAGTGTAGAGAGAAGAAGGCTATGACGGAATTATAATCATTGGTCCAAATCCCAAAGACATATTAGATCACAAAATGATGGCGAACAAATGCTAAGAGCCCTGGGGACCCATAACTCCAGAAACGTCTGGGCAACTGCAAAGAAGACCGAACAGAGACAGGTGACCACCCAAAGCAATGTCATACAGGATTTAGAATGGGTGAAATATTTCTCTCTCCTATATGGTCCTGGGGGCAAAATCCACGATCCGGGATAGGGTATGAGTAGGTGGGGGTTAAATCTAAGTAGGGACTTAGTAAAAGAGGCCATTAAGAAAGCATCAGGATCAAGGTCCTCAGGACCAAATGGTCTCACCAACCAGATCTTTAAATCTAATAAATCTCTGTGGTCTAATATTCTCTTGAATCTCTTCGGGCGGCTAGTTAACACTTGAACCTTACTGGGTTCATGGGCGGAGACCATAGTCTTACCAATATATAAGAAGGGCAATTGGGCGGATCCTACAAACTACCACCCGATCTCCCTTCTAGATGCTGACAGTAAAATATTTGGAAGCCTGGTGTTGAATGACCCAGATATTTGGCTAACAACCAATGGTATACTTGCTAAAAATCAAATTGAATTTAGGATGAGCCTATCAACCACACTGAATGGCCTTATCCTTAGCACAGCATCAAGCAAGAGCTTTGTGAAGGGTGGGCCGCCTTTGTTCGGGCCTGGGTTGACTTGTCTCAGACTTTCGACACTGAAGATAGAGAACGACTATGGAGGAAACTGAGGCATTGGGGTATTTTGGACTCACCTCTATCCATTATAATAGAGTTACATAACAAGTGTTTTCTGAGGATAAGGCTAAATGCTAGAGGAAATCTATCTATTCGGGCCCATAAGGGAGTGAGACAGGGATGTATGGTGGCCCCTTGCCTTTTTAATCTATATATAGCAGATCTGGCTAAGAGCTTGCAAAGGAAGGTCCTCTCTGGTCCAATGGTTGGAAAGGAGAGGTTAACCTTGGTAGCAAATACTACTGACATCATGCTACTGGATTATACTCCAATCGGACTACAGAGATTACTGGACATTCTGGGAGAATTTGCAAGGGCTAACAATTTAAAGATTAATCCGGCTAAATCAAAAATAGTAACGTTTAAATGCCCTCTTACTAGGGAATCCACCTTCATATGGGAAATGTCGAGTCAAGTCATCTTTGAAGGCAAAGAGGTCCTGTATTTGGGGTTTTCCATCCAGTAATTTCCATCTTCGGGGTACATAGAGGGTATTCTCGAGTAGAAGTTGACTAATTTAGGGAGCCAGATAAAGCAATTGAGCGCTACTTATTGCAGGTTTTCAATAAAGCCTGTGCTTACATTCTACGCCAGTAAAGTCATTCCAACTCTGACCCATGGCATTAACGTACTCCCAGGAATTCTAACAATCAACTGGGAGAGGTTGGAAGGCCTATTATGGAAAAGTGTTATTTGCCTTCCTCAGTCTCTCCCGATGGCTTTCTTGAGGTATGAACTGGGTCTCCTCTCTCTCCACTACCATTTAGAGTGGAGAATAGTGTCCACACTTAGATTGATTAGCTGCCCACAAGTCAACACCCTCTACGAGGACCTTAATATAGAGATAATGAAAGAGGATAATTGGTTTACAGCAGGTCTAACTGCCTATGCAAAGGACATTCTGATTTCCTGTGATTGTGAAGCGAGTGACCTTTATGATAATCCTATGCATGTTAAAAAGCGACTAAAAAGAAAGGACTGGGTGGTAACAATCGCAGAATTGAGATCCAGAAAATTGTCGTATTCTCACTCGCTCCACGATAAACCACAGGGTTTTCTGCCGGGTTATCTAGGGCGATTTCCAAATGCTGGAGGCAGGACAGATTTCCTAAGATTTTGCATTAACATTCTACCCATGAGGAAAATTCTTCATACTAGGCATAAGGAAACACATAGTAACAGCACATGCCAACAAACCATGTGTTGGTGCATGTGTAGAGACCTTAAGACATGTGCTGATTGAATGTCCTGGTACTCGCTGTCATAGAGTGAGAAAGTTTGCAAAGTTTTTGGATAAAGTATGTTGGATGGAAACCCAGTCTTTCTGGGATCTGCTTAGCTCCGGTCATGAACATTTCTTGACCTGTGCGGTGATAACACTATTACGCGAGCTCTTAAAGTGAGTTTACGAATCAAGGCGTGAATCATGGGAAATGACTCCCTTTGTAATTTATTATGCCCTTAATTCTTTTCTTCTTTTGAAATCTGAATGAAAGTGTAATTTTTAAGAATGTAATTTGTCTCTCGTTTATGCTTTAGTCTCTTTTTTATTGTTATTATAATTTTGGGAAAAGTCAAAAAATTCCTATATTTATATTAACTGCAACACAACAAAATAAAATTAAAAAAAGAATCAGAAAAGCCAATCTCCATCGTTGAATTGCTCCATCCGTTCAGCCATGTTAAAGCTCCACTATAGGACATTCTGAAACTGTGGGAGACCCTCATCATCCTTGGATCTTGCTGGCCCTGAAAGCAGATGGGGTGTATTGTGTTAGATGCATCAATCACCATAAATACAACAGCTACCAGTTGTGGGCCTCCACCCCAATCTTTTGTGGCTTGAAGGCCCTGAATAAATAGACCCCTGCAACCGCACACTCCACAAATCCTCACTATGCACATCCAATCTTGGTGATTGCGAGGGCCCTGCAGCCATATCGATGGGCCCTCCTAGATCCATTCCTCTGTGCCTTGATGTCTGCAAGATTGCACAAGCAGCGCAACACCCTAGATTCATGACATCTGCATCTGTCGGCTGTAAGGACCCACACAGCAGACACAATACTGGAACTTCCCAGAAACCATAACACCCCACCTGGGTCTCAGATGCTCCCTTATTACTCATTGGGGACCCCAAACATTTCATCTGCTCTTGCCAAGCTGTAATCCAGCTGTGCCCATTGCCAAATCTGAGGAACAACTCTAATGTGTTGGGGCCCCCAATCCATAGGCCCTTGATGTTCCGACAAAAATATGCAGGCCATTTCTGTGCCCTCAAAACCTCCAGGATTTGTTGAATCAGATGCACTTATCTCCATAAATCCAACAAGTACCGGTTGTCGGTTGCCACAATCCACATCCAGAGAGTCTGCCGGCTGTGCCATCCATCTGTTGGGGTACATGATGTCACTAAAAATACAAGAAAAATATGGAATTAGAATAGAACATCTTTTATACAACGAGCATCAGTGCTTTACAAAATTCACCAACAATATTACAACCCTAAAAGCACACTGCATGTGACAATGTCAGCATCACAACCAAGCAAAGAAATTGAAATTTCAATCTATTTATATAAAGGAATCTTGGGTGCAGCACTTCATCAGTGGTGTGATCTCTGCCACATACTCAAACCCTGTCATGCCCCGATGGCCCAACTATAAATTCACATTGTCAGCATAATCAGCATTGTGTGAAACACTCAGGTTTTTTAGCGCTCTGCAGACAGCTCATAGTCGTGTCAATTGTACTGCTTGCGTGCACAGAGCAAGTACTATCATTTGTGCCGCTTTTCTTCCACAAAACAAAAAGAGTTGTAGCACATACTTAAAAATACACAGTGAGCCCAGCACCATGTACAGCATGAACTGACATATTAACCCGAGCTCAAAAGAAGCCCGTTTTTACACATTTCCAAAATCCTCTAAAAAATCCAAATATCCGTATGCATGTAACAGACTGTCCCTTGCACCCTTTAAACATCTCATACACTCCAGTGCATTGCACTAATAAATCTCAGTGACACTATTTCCAAATTTGTGATATTTGACAAATACTTTACATTTCATGCCTTTGAATACAATCTGATAATTTCACACGCTGGAAATATTTTACCAAGTTTATCAGCACTCTTCATTCCTAAAGGTTAATTGTTGCTATACATTTATACTCTATAATGTTTATAGCTGATTCCTATAACATTGAAGACCAAACCCCCTCCTGCGTCATCGCCGTGTCACGCCACAAAACCCTAGGTTCACAGTCCCTGTCTTCAGAGCTCAGTTTGCCCTCCATAGTCGACCAAGCAGCACCACACCACGCTGCTCCCATGTTTACATCATTTTTATAGAAAATGTACATTCACTTTATATCAAAACTGATATAAGTTATACCCGCTTGATGTCAAATATACATTTTATATAAAATTGATATAACAAAAGTTGATATCTTTTTTTATATAAAATGTATATTAAGTCGATATCACTACCACATCAAAAGGAAGGCCGCACATAGGCCGTAAGCAGGGGACGTGTCCACCTGTCAAAATGTACTTGATGTGGAAAGGGAGCCTCATTAACTACTATTGTGCTTTTTTCACACTTACCTGAGATCTGGCTGCGACTCTCCTTGGATCAGCACAGTAGCTCCTGTTCAACTCATCTCAGCATTCACGCAAGATAGATACTGAACGGGGGCTCTTACATCTGGGAAAGAACTCTCTTTTATTTCCATGGTGCCCAACTTTGGGGATCATGTTCGTGCTTAGTGCATAGTGTTCGGCATGCAAACAGCTTTCCCTTATGTAAAATAAAGCACCCAGGTAGCTAAAGATGCCACCGAATCGGTCTATAATGTGGCAATCACCTCCACGTTGGGGGCAGACATGGTCGGCAACGGCGCGCCAGCCCAAGCCTAGACAGGCCCGAGCAAAGCAAAGGGTGATAGCCATTCGCACTCCGGGGTTCATCTGGTGTGCGAATGGGTTATCATTTTTTTTCAGGAGATTGCTGTGCATGTTGTACATGCAAATCTCTCGATAACAAAACAAAAATAAGATGGCTGCTGCCATCGGAAAAAGGGACTAAGTCCCTTTTCCATTTCTAGGGAAGGGGCTCGGGTGCCTGGAAAGAGTGGGCCGTATACAGTGTATTCACACCCACTCTTCCAGCTACCTGATTGGCTGAGCTCCCTTCCCTGGGTGTCAATGGGCTTTCACGCACCATTGATTGTGTTAACATCAGGTGTGGTTATGTATATTCCAGTATGGCGCCCTTTAAAGCTATAATATGTAGACTGAGAGTGTGCAGGTATACAACAGTAGTCAATTATTTACATTATACAGCATTCAACGATAAGAACAGTTTATCTTAGCACACTAAGCCCCTATTAAATAAAACACTCTATTTATTTGACTATCCAGTTTTATATTTTGCGGTGGTGAGCTAATAATTACCACGGCTGTGATAACGGCTGGCTGCACAGATCAACATCAAATGTTCCTGCTCGGCTTGCGGCACCAGTGGTTGAAATGGGCAGAGCGTGTGGGAGCGGTGCTCCTCTAGGTTTTTTTTAATCAAGTTTGACTGTTCCTATACTTTAATTTGAAAAAGAAACCGTCCCAGAATGGTTTTGTATGAAAATTAAAGTGTAGGAAGAAGTTGAAACTTGCACCTCAGTGCACTGTGCTGAACGTTTCCTTAAACAGCAGGCTCATGTGTTTGGGGGTTTGTACTGTGCGTGGGAGGGGGCGTGGTGAAGGGGCTTGTGGGGAGCGGTAGCAGGCCTAGGGAACATAATTCCACTACTTCTTTTCATACACTTCGACCTCTGTTAGGCACAATTTGTTGTTGTGCTCAATGGTAGGGTGAGTGACCCTTACGATGGAGACTGCAATGTCTTGTACTCGCGACCTTGGATGCCTAGTATTTTATTTGTTTAAATGTGTTTTCTTGGGCATAACAGATTGGTTTGACCAACTGACATCAGTTCAGCAAATACATACACCACTCTGGCCTCCAGTCCCAGTGCCTTAACCACCATGTTCACCCCCACTGTGCCTTTTATCCATCTTACATGTTACTCACATATCCTTAATGGTGCCTTCTACCCTAGATGGTAATAAAGGTTATGTCGTAAGGATTGTTCCCCCTGCAACCATCTAATGCAGGCCTGTGACACCTGCCAATGTGCAGGGCTGCTTCCCAAAGCTAGGCCTGCGCTCTGTAAATACACACAAATAAATTCAGAGAAATAAATATCTACTCTAGTTTCTCTAATTATACAAAACATTATTCCATAAAGATAAGGAAGGTAACAGTTGGAAGTCACTCATTTTATGACACTTTTAGCCGCCACTGGCAACTGACCCCCACAGATAAAATTACACAACAGTTTGTGTTTTATTTCGCTGTAGAATTGTCATAATAGACACACACAACTTGAGGATTGGTGTGGAGCCTATATATGTTTATTTTTTGATGAATATGTTCAATCCGTCTTTTTTTAAAATCTTTCTTTCTGTTTTAACCTTCTATTGGATAAATGTTACATTTTTTGTTATATATGTGAAAATTCATATCTTTAATTAAGTCACATTATTAATTTTTTTTTAAACCCAGAGTAAGTCATGTTATAAGATTAACAGCATAATTAAAATCTATATAGGTAGTGCAATTGACATCATAGCTGAAAGGTTGCGTGGAATGTCGTGACGTGTCTTAGTTGTCAGTTTGATTATGTACTGGTGGAAATAGCCACTGGCATTGGCCACAGCAGGAAGAGGCGGGCCAAGCGGCAAATCCAGGGGCAGAATCTCTGAGAGACAATTTTAGGAAATCCAAGTTGCCACTAAATGCTTTCACTGCCAAGTTCCCCTCCCTTGCCTTGTCGCGCTCTGAAACACTTGTGTACGAGCGCGATAGAAATAAAATATCATATCATATCATAAGACCATTCTTGTGCCGGCTACCATCGGGCATCATTGGGCATGGTCGGCTTGGCTTCTCAATGTTCAGCTAGTCGAATCAGCAAAAGATTCGGGCGCCGGTTAGCCAAACATTACGGAGCCAAGCTGGACACATCATGAACTCATTGTGATGTTCCTGCACTAGAGACCAGGCATAGAACCTTTCAAACTGGCCAAGCCAGAACGCTGGGTCCATCTAGGAGCTCATATCCTGAGCTTCACTCAAGCATCGGCTGTTCTTCACCTTCAAGGCCTTGGTGAAGAGTCTGTAATGCAGCCAAGCCCTGGGAAACATGATATGCACCACAGTTACAACCACCTCAAAAGGACAGGATGATGCCTCTTAAGACCCTCAAATCCCACTTTGGTCTTGGGAAATGTCTGCTATGATTTGTAGTATAGTCTTTACTTCAAGATGTCTTCAACACAAGCATCCATCAGGGTCACCCACAGTAAGTACCAACCCACTTGGTGAAAGTTTTTTCAGCATCGCACAAACAACGCAGGTATTCTTTTTATCTGCTCACCAGGGATCAATATATTTAGATGTCTTATAATGTTATCTGTTGAATGTTATCCCTGAATCTAACATTTTTTGGCATTGGGTAGATCACATTAGTTAGCATTTATCTAACCAGCATGTCCCTAGTCCCCACCAGTCTTTTGCCATCGGTAATAATTATTCATGAGATCATTTTGTATACACTGATTCTAAATGTAAGCACATTTTTCCTCATGAATATTAATGAGGGATATCCTGAAACCCTGTCAGGATCCCGACCCTCGAGACCTGGAGTTGGACAGCTCTGAATCTTCTCATTTAGATTCCAGTGGTGCATGCTGGGTAGTCAGTTCACTAATACCAGCCTTAAGTGTTTCCCATTTGGTGAACAGGTCGACCACATAGCCATTGTGAAATCCCATAATTTGACATCAGAAATAAAATCTGCTTTAATAGTAGGCTACGCCACCAGGGAGATGTCCTGACCAGAAACAAGACATTCTTTGTCCATTGATAACATTTCAAAATCTGAAACTACTCCTGGGGATGTTTGTACCCGGGGCTTGTACAGCAATATGTTTTGTGCAATGAATAGCTTGTAATTCATGCAGTAGCTTGAACAAGGGGTGACTGAGAGGGATATTGACTCCACCAATCATATTGCCAATAGAGTGAGTTATGTTCTGCCAATAAGAGAAACTGGTGAAAAAGTAGTTTTAAAAAATTGCCATCCCCACATTAAAAGGCCTTCATCAGAATGTATCGTGCCAATTGCAATGCCTGTTTTCGGTCTTGCATTTGGAAAGGAGTCATGGTGATTCCAAAAATGGAGTCTATATGGGGTGTATTGGGATCACAGACATAGAGCTGAACTACAGAACTTGAACACTGGTTAAATGAGCTGCGGGTTATTGGTTGTGCAACTTCCTCATTCAGCCAATCAGGCATCGCTCTAGATGCCGTGTCTGCCACTGTGAACCATTCATTTCTCTTGCCAGCTGCGAGGCGCTACATAGTACGAAGAGGCAGTCTATGGGTGAATTTTTTTTATCCTAACTGGGATGTGAATGTTCTCGTGACACACAGAGGAATAATAAAGATAAAATATTCAACAAATGAAACAAAACATAGTTCAAGCGTGTTTGAAACTCATGGAACTGAGGCTGTAGACATGGCCTTGCAAGTGTTACAGTCGAGGTGACGCTCAACCAATTTCCCGGCACTTAACTGGGACGCAATTAGGGGTGGGGATCAAAAAGAAACAAGCATTGGCAAAGCCAACAGTTTGGGCTTTTGTGTAGGTAAGAGACATTGTCTAGGCACGGATATAATGGTACTACCTTGCCTTAAAATCACAACAACTGGTACTAGCTTGCCTTAAAATCACAATAGCTGGAAAATAGACCGATTTCATGGGCATAGTATGGCAGCACCTGGAAAATGTCTGTCTAATACCTCAAGCCAAAACTATTGGATTTGTCAATGCTTGTTTTTAACAGGACTTTGGGGCATGGAAGAGATATAAATGAAGTGGTTGGAGGCACACTTAGTAAAGACATTTGTATTACACCAGTAGTCATTTACAGCTGTATTTAAGCCAATTAACTCCCAGCAGACTGTTAGAAATAACAGGCTGAAGTTTGATTTTCTCTCTTGATAGAGAGAACTCAAAGAGATCCCAGGAGGAGGTGTTTGGGCAGTGAGGGGCAGATAGTGGGTGGAAAGAGCCATGGGGATTAGCATTGCCTGGGGCAGTCAATGGGTGGATAAATAACCAAACAACACCCACAAGGTGTCTCATCTGCCTCATACCTGCACCACAATGCAATCGTTTCGGCTTATAGGTGGCGCTTAAGTGCCACTAATAGCCCCAACCAATAAAAATGAAACATCTATCAGTGCTACTCTTGCAGTGCAGTTCATTGCCACTGTGCCATCCTTGTTGTCGTTTGATGTTAGAAGTGGCTCATATTTCTCTTTCTTCTCCACATGTGTGACATCACAGGTACACGTCACTGTGGATTGTTATGATCAAGAAGTGTACTAAGGGGTGCTGTGTTTTATTCTGTCTCATATGTGGCATTTCAAATGCCCTGCGTATGTGAATAGAGATAGCAAGACACAGGGGTCACATATGTTTAATTGACCCAGACTACAGACCCGGAATATAAACCCAGAATACCAACCTGGAGCACCCCTTGAGCTGGGTGTGAGGCAGCGTTACCTTTCTTTAGGCGGTAAGGCTCAACACAGAGCCTGTCCATCTGTGCACACCTTCAGTCCAGCAGCCCACGCTATATCTTGCATACACACAGATTTTGAGTAACACTCAAGAAGGCTCCAATGTCCTTGTTTGTGAGAGAGGAAAAGATGCTTTGCCACTACACAGTTGGAACTGGAGGGGAACGTCCAGCGATGGCTACTAGGTGGCGTTGTGGAATGTGTGACTTGGCTCAAATGGACCGTCTTACTTTCACAATTGAAAAATAAAATGGTTCGCAATGTCCATTCGCTCAGGTGATCATCAGGCCTTGTGTCTATAATGTTTGTAATGTGATTGTCATTGTTTGCACCTCATTCTCCAGCATCATCCTCCGCAGTACTGGGAAGACAATGACATTACAGACATTAAGGCAGACACAAGGCATGATGATGTTGGAGAGTAGCTTCTGCTGTTCCCAAGTATCTGGTGGTGACTAAAAGTATGGCCCCTCCCCTCAGGATTGGCAGATTATTCATGCTGTGCTGCTTTCTGCACAGTGTTACCCTCAGACTCTGCTGATGTTCCATGCCACCACGTAATCACTTGTGGGACATATCTGCCCGCCATAGACTACAACCCTTTAAGGTGATAAGCTGTGTAGTGTGGATTGGTCCTTTCAAAATGGCTACTAGCGTGGAATGTCCACTCATTACAGACCAGATCTGCTTGTGTACATGGTCCATGTTGCATGGATGAATCCTGACAACACTGCAGTCACCCGCAGTCACAATCTATGTTTGCAGGGCATATTCACTGGGTCAGAATGCCATCTGTGAGGAGAACATTTTTTGTAATCTTTAGTGATAAAGTATGTGTTGTTCTGCCAATGAGAGTGCGCTCTGCTAATCCAGCTCACTGCCATAGTTCTCCAAGCCAAAAGGTATTGGGCACCCATGTATTTCTGCTGTGACTGTCTACTGACATCTCACTGCATATGCCTTGTAGTGGTAACATGACAGGTTTTAAGGTCCCATGTGCATTCCTCCTGTTTGAGGCTTGTCACCTTCTCTTGAGCACAGGAACTCCTACTTGGGGTTAGCTGGGAACCAGTGCTACTGTGGGTTCCGATTAGTGGATACTCTTTCAAGTAAGCAGACAGAATAAAGGAGTGGAGTTTAAGTAACCCAAGAGAGGGCTACATTTGCCCAAATGTCCTGGCTCATTCCCCATTTCCTGCAGACAAAGCACTCTGGGTATGTCATTTCAAGGCAAAAGACCAGTTACACCAGTAAGGATTGGACCCCTTACAGAAGAACCGCTTACAGAAGGCTAGAAGGGATCCCATTCACAGTACCTTTTAAGGCTTGTCTTTGGAGCTCAACAGTGTCGGGCCAAACTTCTAGGAGCTATGCTCCAGTTCGAGATGGTGTTTAGACAGATTGATTCAAGCGTTCCATTAGCAAGTCGGATCCTGACTGAAGTGATCCTGTCTCAGTGGACCACCTAAAGAATCCACTCTCTACCTTTCTAAAGACAGCTTCAATAGAGTTGGCATTTGCTGCTGAAATCATTGCCTGTGCACCCCTGTCTTCAAACCAGGAATTCCCCCTTTATTGCATTTTTTGCGTTTTTCTTTGAGGGGGGATAATTATATTTTGACGAGTTTGTTTGGATTTGTTAGTTTGATGTACCCTTTTTTAATAGAACCTGGACTAGACATAGTTTTATTTTCGTACGACAATACCATTGTTCTTTGGTTCTGTAAAATCTCAAACCCCTTGTGAAGAGTATAGCCTGCCCTTTGCCTGCTGTAGGCAACAGAGGTATACCTGTTGAATGGTGCCTGCTTTGCCCTCACTGCGGGTTTAGTAGTAGTGTGGGGCTGAGTAGAAATGTTATGCACTAATCATCCCTGTACTCCTGCAGAGCAGTAGTAATTTCATCACACTCACTTCACATATGTCTCTACTAAGTGGATACGTCCTGTACCAGAGACCACCATTAATGTTTACCACACCGTTTCACCAAGTCAACTGCATCCTCACAGTCAGTGGTGGTGGGCTTGACTTGGTGAACCTCTGCCATAAACAGGGACCACTGGGCCACAAGCCAGCCTGTGCTTATCACGCTCGTCCTCCAAATACTGACCAAAGCTGTGGGTCGCAGTCCATTTTTACGTTCTGGTCGTGTCACACGTAGCCAGTAGCTGAAGACCATGTTTAGTAGTCCTGTGTGTTAAAAAACAGGCCTTGCCATATTCTAGAGGGCATCCGTCTGTACCCACTGGACCTGGGTGGTTCAAACAGAAGACGTCCTCTGGCCAAGGTCTGTGTTCAACACAAACATGCACTTCATTCTGACAGTAGATGCTGGTGTTGTTCTTAGTCTCCTATAAATGTGCACTAAACCTGTACTGTGGCCATAGACAGCGATGAATGTCTGGAGGGAATTGTGGATTGTGCTCACAAGATATGTGGCTGCGGTCTGTATTTGGGGAAACTCGCTGGTAAAGGCAGCTAGAGGAAACGATCACCCAAGTCCACTATACACTGACCATATCAGTAGGGGGCGGGTTCTTTTACCAATAGGTGAAGATATGCCACCAGGTTACAGCTGCAATCAACTCTATCCATCCTTTGCCCAAACAAATCATTGTTTCTGACAGTGGGCTTATGTTACTTGTGCTGAAGTGGGTACAGTCAGTTTCAGACAAGAAGAAGCACCTTCACCAGGGACAATATATTTGTTTTGATTTTTCACCCAAGGGTCTGCAACCTTTAGCGTCCAGATGTTTTGGAGTACACTTCCCAGTCCTGCATAGTCAGTGCTGAGGGAGAATGGGAGTCGTAATCCAAAACATATGGGGAGCTGCAGGTTACAGACCCATGCCACAGTTATTCAATGTATGCATTTGTAGGTGTAGTGTACCTAAGCTACATCACTTAGAATGATTGGAATCTATGAAATCACTGCGACGCCCGTAATTCCACCGACGAAAATGTCGACGACCATTACGGCGTGGCGCAGTGATCAGATAGACCACTGTGGGCCCCATCCCCCTACCCCACCACCCCCCCTGGCCACTAACCTTAACGGTGGCACACACAGAAGTGTGTTGCTGACTTCCCTCGATCCCTGCGGCGTCAGTTCCATACCAATTATGTGGGTCAGCGCTTGCACCACAGGGTCTTATTTTAAAAAATGTTTTAACACTTTCGTGTCCTCCGCTCTGACATCATCAGTTATATCACTGCCGAATATATTAACAGGGTGTTAGTTAACGTCTTAAAAAGTCCTTCGCCAAAACATTTCATCACTGACAGCTTTCTTAGCTTCTGTAACACTGTGGTAGATTTCCACCACTACCACTGGTCCTGTTGATTTTGGCACCAGTTTACCACCATCACTGCATGAAGAAGTGAAGAAGAATATTTATAAGGCAACTACTGGCAAGGAAATTGGCCCTCATTATCAGATGTCCAGTCCGGAAATAAAGTTCTGGTAACAACATATACCGGCACCTTTCTGGACCGGCCAACTCCAAGTGCTGCCAGTAAATCAGGCCCCTACCAGTAGATAAATGCCTGAATCAACGGCACTGGTACTAACGGTGCCAGTGATTTGGGAAACCCTATCCCATAGAGTCATATGGGATGGGGAGTTACTGGCCTCTCCGCTGGCCGCAACATCCCAGTAATACCAGGATATCGGGTGGCGGGGACAGTACGGTAGTTTCCCAGTATCCAGCCGGAATTACTAGTGAGGCACCGGCCGGGGAACTCATAATGAGCCCCATGAAAGCCTTCCTTGTTGGACACACCACTTCCTGGTGTGGCTGGAGGTAAATTAGGCAACATATTTTCTTGTGGTGGCTACAAGAGCAGGAGACCTTTATTATGAGCCTTTTATTTTTAGGAGTATCTGTGAAACACACCGGAACTAGGTGCATACACACAGATAATGGGTTGCAGAAGATGCATAAGTGAGAAGAGAAGTCAAGAGCTCATGGGTAGAATTGGTGCGGGGCGGGAAACAGCAAGGTTGTGTGTGCAGGTTACAAGGGTGCCTGATCATTTTCAATCTCCCCATGTGTTTCGGTCATAATCAGTCTTGGAGGTTGCGTGGCCCTTTAAGCAGGGGCTTTTGGTATTGACTTTCTCGGCTCAAGCAATGGAGCGGGTTGGTCCCGGGGGTGATGCGAGGTTAGCAAGTGACCCAGGAATTGCTCCACCAATGCACGTGGGGCCTTGCTCTGGATGCGGGCAGCAAAATGGGATATCTTTGTGCTGAACAATGGCACAGGGAAAGTTCTCCATCATGAGGCTAAAGCGGCTATAGATGTAAACACTGACCCTCTTCATTCAGGTGACGTCACACCAACGATGTTATGAATTCTGTGCCATTTATATCTTGTAAAATGTTTAACCTACCTGCTGATTCCATAAAACTTTCAGAAAATTCAATAACATTCTCTTCTCAATTTCACAAGGGGCCCAATTGGCACTTTTAGGGCCCAATGACTACGAGTCCCTTCCTAGACTACAAGGAGTGTGTAGTGCTGTCCTAGGCTAGTAGCTTCATCTGCTATGGAAATGTTTCTGTGTGTGTGTGATGTCATTACTGATGCTGTGTGTGATGTCAATGATCGTGCGGCATTCGACTTTATCTGGTGTGGCTTCATGACGTCACCCTTATAGATCAATGTCATTACCGCTTGTACAGTGCATTAGGAGATGGTTACCTAGCTTCCTGAACTTGGCGTTTTTTTGTGTCATTGCTTTTAAATGTGATGTTTTTTTAGAAAATAAAATAATCAAACCTCAATGCAAATTCAAGAACTCATAGAGTCAGATTTTAATTTGACTGTAGAAAATAATAAAAATGTACTTCAAAGAATTTTCAACTTCACAAAACTTTAAATGAAAAGTCTGTTGTTAGTATGCCACAGTGCCATGGCCTGGCCCAAAGGTCTTGGCTGCGCAGGGTCCAGGCTACATCAAGGAGATGCAAGACCATCTTTCTTTGGAATTACTTTAGATCGCATATAATCACACACATTTATTTATTTATTTACATTTGTTAAGTACGCAGCAGCCCGGAGGCTTCGTGGCACTGGTTACAGACAGTTTACTTAGTTACAGATGTGATGAACAATTGCAATCATATATACAGGCATGTAGAAGAACATACAGAGGGTCAAATGCAACAGTTACTAAGGCAAATTATTGACAAACAACTTGCCCACCATAGTTCATTTCATATCATAAAATAGAAAGGTTCAGAAGATTATTTGGTGCGGTGGGAGGTGGGGACCATCCCCAATTGTTTCCCCCTGCGAGCGATAGCTTGAGGCCAGAAGCCCCACATCCTGCACTGCCTGCCTCCTAAGCCTGTTCGCCTCTCCCGTTCCCTCTTTGGCCCCTACTGGATCAGAACCCACCAGTGAGGACCTGTTTGACAAGTACAGGGGATGACCTCGAACACTGGGTGCAAATAGTGGCAAATTTCGAAGGATAGGCCTTCCCTACAGTGCGCCACTTTCTGCGCACCCATCCACACTTCAAGAATAGGGGAGGGCCCGGGTCGGACTGGGGCATAAGTGTGTCTCGGGCACCAATGAAAAAGTGGCCCACAGTTGCAAATCGAAATTCATTCCTTTTGTGACAGAGTGTTTCAATAGCACCCATAGGGGAGTTTTTTGATAAAATGTAATGTAAAATTGTATTGAGCAACACTGGTCACAACTATAAACCGCACGGAGAAGTAACTCCTCAAAAATGGCCCATATTGGTTATAAAAGTGGCCCGCTTTGACCCAAAAACCTGGCCCACACTAGCCTTTTGCGGTTTAGGTTGGGCCATGGGCCTATTGTGCTATCAGTCAGGTCGAGCCTGGGGAGGACCGAGGACAAAGATGGGGGTGCCTGTGGGAGGCAGCATGAGAGTGCTGGACACACGGCTTTCAAGCCTCCCTTCTCGCGACGCTACAGCCACACCAAAGCCTGAAAACCCCTCACTTGCGGCAGCGCGCACCAGAGGAGGATGATGTCACCCCGCGCCACGCCGGAAGGAAGACCTTCCAAGAGAGGCCAGCCCCTGCAGGCTGGCCAGCATGTTACCCGGGCTTGCCGTCGGTTGTAATTCTGCAGTGCCACCAAAACATGTTCTTGGAAACGTGTGTCATGCATGTGAAAACAATGAAGATTGCAAAAATGCTCTATTATCGTGCGTAAATGGCGTTTTCATGTAGCAAAGGGGCCATTTGACGGCGTCCACATCGCGCAGTCAGCGCGGGAGTCCGGTGGTGTGACCGAATAACACACACTTACAAGTAACGACCTCCACCTGACTCCGCCCTGCGTCCGAGCCCCGTGTTCTGGGGACAGGTAGCTCCGCTGCAGCGGCAGATAAATGGCGCAGATAAGATTCCAGGAAAATAAAGTTAATAACCTGAGAAATAATGAGAGCAGTTGAAAGGAAATGGCCCAGCACTTTGAAGTCTGATCGGCTGTAAAGGCCTCATCAGGCCAACGGCCTCCTTCTTACTGTAGGCATTTTTCTGTCTTAATTTTCCGTAATGTGTCCTTTGATGGGGGCTGGTGTGTTACATATTAACCAGCTGGTGGGGGGCTAGCATGCCCACGGCTCGCTTGAGGGGCAGAATAGGGAGTTTGCTTACAGGATAATGTAGCCCCTTTGGTATGGGCTCCAAAAGGCCCGAGATACTGGGCCGAGATACCGTAGATTGGAACGTCCGGACCCAGGTACCGTGTAATTAAGGTCTGTAACCAGCGGTTCGCGGACATTTCGTGCACAAAAAGGGTTCGCCTCGCACCCTGGGTGTGTTGTGAGGCATGAGGCCACAGGATGTCTAGTTTTTAGCTAAAACCATCAAGCAGCCAGTTTAGCTGTGTAGCAAGTGTGAACGTAGGTCACATCTATGTGTTTTGGCGCTTAATACTGGCATCCCTGGTCTATGCCAAGGTGATAGTGGGCACTACATTTTCTTTTAACTCCCTGCTCCCGTGCCGTAGCGGGGAGTTAATCACTGGAATAGGGTGCAGATGCGAAAGAATCAGTACCCTAATCCAATGAAAAACGCTGCGCTTTTACATAAGAGCAAGGAGGTATTCACCTCAATAGGGTGCCCACGAGAAAGCATCAGCACCCTATTGATATAAAATGCACCCACCTCCCGCAGGGACGACATTTCACCAAAATGCCTGGGGTAGCGGAAGTGACACCACGGGCCCCTTGACCTCTGATGACATCACAGGGAGTGATGTCATCTGACCCACCCCCAAAGTGACATCACAGGAAGTGATAGAACACAACCTTTTCACCCCTTGACTCAACAGGAAGTGGCATCATATAACATTGTTCCTAATGAAAAATATGGTTACGGTATCACTGTAAAGTGATATACATTGCATACAGGAATGGATCACCAAATGTATCACTAATATCAGTGCATAAAGACCCATATTACCACATTACTGTGAATGTAAGCAGACTTCCAAGGCCAAACGATAATGGTGTGCTATTATTTAGCACTTATGCTTAAGCGCTTCATATAGAACAAATATACATACAATATCACCCAATCTGTGTTGATACTCATTTATCAACCTCAGACTGAGTTGACCTTGCAGAAGTCTAACTTGCAACCTGCAGATCACACACACATTGCAGCAGTGAGCGCTCTACCCACTGAGCTATCTTACCGGCTATAGCTACCAGAAAACCAGCCACTCCAGAAGCACAGAGCCACATGCTGCTGGCCACAGCACAGGAGCCACAATTAAAAAAAAGTTTTTTTGGGGTTAATTTTTCTTAGGGATAACAATGGAGACCACAGAGGTAGCAAGGGAAACTTCAACGGTCGCAGTTGCGACCCCTGGTGACCCCTATATGACGTCCCTGGGCTCCAGCGCTGGAAAGCCTGGTGCCAGCACAAGAGCCGGGTGCATTCAATTTGAATAGGGTGCCTGATGTGCCTTCTCCCACCATGCCAGCTTGGGGGAGCCTTTGAAAGCCTCCCCCTGCACTAGTGTGGTGGGGGGCTAACGGCAACCCGGGCGGTCACATTGACAGCCCATCCATAAGGCGAGCCCTGACTGGTGCTCAAATTGTTTGTACGCACTGCCATTTCGAGCACATAGGAGAAATAATCATCTCATTTCATTTCGTCATTTGTACAAAGCTTTTCACCCTGGGTATGGTGTCAACGCATTGTAGGTTGAATGCCCTAAGAGGGACTGAAATCCAAAATATGGGAAACTTACTTGGTGCTAGTATGCGTGTGCTCATAATGGCCCCTAAAGGTTATGAGGGTTTAGCTGAGTCCCTGTTAGCTACCCATGTCCAAATTGCCATGTGTAACGGGGGAGAGCGGTACACTAGGGAGGTGAGCTGGGGTGTATGTAAGAGGATAGGCAATTATGTGTGTAGCTATAGATCACATTTTTATGGTGAAGGTTAGTTACATTCTTATGGCAGAAGTGTTGTGCAAAGTGTCCTTCGAGGTGTATGTGAAAGTAGATGCGTGCAGGAGTGTGTCCGCGCCTTTGGCTAATTCCAAAAGCACAGAGTGCGAGGGAACAATATGCATTGGTTATAATCAGACGAAAGCCTAGAGTTGGTACATTCGTCACGTTTTAAAACATTAATGTTGATAAATTATCTTTGATGTATTCTGCAAGCATCCAGTTATCGTTTAGGGGCTACATTCAAGAACGATCTTTACCGTAAAGGCAGAATTCTGACAACACCTGCATTCCATGTGGTGGAACACATTCTACAATTGGCTAGAATCAATAACTTGTCACCCCCATGCCTAAGTGCAGCACCCTGGTCAAAAGCACAACCCTTCCAAGTGCTATACAATGGCTATCACAAGGGATCCTCTGGTGAAAAGGCTACAATCTGTGCAATACAATGCCTACCTCACAAAATCCTCTGAGAGCAACACCAGGTCGCCCTCCCAAATTATTCCAAGTGCAGTACACTGGCCAACCTCACAAGTAGTAAGTGTAACATGTTTGCTAGCCTAACGGATATTCACAGAGCAAAAACCTTGGCTACACTTATAAATCATCAAAGATCAGAGGCAATGGCCACTTTCTAATGGTGTGGTCCAACACATGGGCCACCCTCACAAATACCTCCAGTGCAATTCATTGCCTACCCTCAAAATCCATCTAAATGCAATACATGACCTTACCTTAATACTCCTAAATGCAATACATTGCCCACCCTAAAATCCATCCAAGTGTAATACATTGTCTTCCTTCAAAAATCATCTAACTGCAATGCATTGCCTACCCTCAAAATCCTTCAAAGTGCAATAGATTGCCTGCCTTCAATACTCTGAAGAAAAAGCTATTCCACCAGGGTTGTGATAATTACTGCAAACGTTCTATTAATTCAAAATGTCTGATCATCTAAGCTAGGGTCACAGTGGGCCCTCAATTAAACATGGATTTCAGGAAACCCACTAATTATGAAAGTAGCTTCCTTTATTATTCAATGCCTTCTGTGTTGAGGTCATGAAGTGTTTTCCTCTTGCCAACTAGACTTCAAGAGATAATTTTTCTAAGAAATTGTTTATTACAATACCTATTGTAATAAACGCTAGTCCCCGACAGTGCCTTGAAATGCCATCAGCCATAGCTAATGCTGCCTGCGAGTTGTTGGGAAGATACCTCTGTGATTGAGGACCTACTGAAAGTCTTGTGCAAGCTGCAGATAACTTGTTTTGCATCCCAGCAGGTCCACTCATCCTTTGATCATTCAAGATTGATGGCATGAGTATTGTTGAGTTGGGAAGTGATAACAATGCAGAGTACAGTGCTTTGAAGCTGCAAGACTATGGCAGCAAGGTGCAATGTTCATTTACACGAAATCGGTGCTATTGCCAAAAGGAAAAATACAACATTATTGTTTTAATTAATGGTCAATCTTCACGTAAGTATATACTGATGAATTCAGTCAAACTATTTGTGACAGAATGCCATCTGCAAGGATGTAAAAGCATACAATTCTTTTGTTTTTTTAGTAATAAAATGATGTGGGTACTTCTGTTTCTGAAAAGGACGTCTGATAGTCAAAGCTCTCGTTCATCACGCTCCGTGCCAGAATTATAGTGCACTAATGTGTCTTTGCCGAGATAGTCTCCTGACACTCCTAGACCAAGCACTGCAGTTGCAACAGAGCAAATATTGTATGTGCACATCTGACAGCTGCTGGAACAGAAAGATCCAACATGAAACAGCGGCTTTTTAATTGCCCTCACCTCTGATTCAAAATATAACAATTAACTATTCTAGTCAGCCTGATGGCATGTTAAACTTCAAATATAAACCATTCCTGGTTATGGCATGGTGACTCCTAAGATCACACAGTTACACAGCCGCACAATTTGACAACATACTAGTGGCAGCTTGGTGAGCAGTGCTCAGCTTTGATAGGGTGTTGTGTATTAGCTGCCTGACTTGCATATCTCCACAACAGCCATGTGCACAATGTCTTACAAGCTGCCTTTTGACCATCCGCCTGGCAGAAGGGTAACACCTTCCTCCCAGGGTTCGGGAACCCCCTCAGGAGGTCCAATGGGATTCTGTGTTTAAAGGCAGTGCTGGCTAAGAAAAGACACTATTACACCAGGATTTCATTTGAAGTCAGCAGGCAAGGGAATGTGGGAGAGTTAGATTAGCCCGAGGAGTGAGGTAGGCTGAGAGAGGGGTTCCACCATCTTGGTTTCTGCAATGTCTCTCTCTATTTCAAGTCCTTCCCCACTTTCTGCAGACCAAACTACTCATGGTATGAAATCCCAAGAGAAAGGGCACTTGTTACAACAGCTTTGATTGGACCACTTAAATCAGGCTTGCATTGGACCAATCCTCTGTGACAATTTGCCTTTATAAGGATAGGAAACCCTAATCCTAGTTGATTCATCTTTTGGCATTCAGAAGGAGAAGAAGGATTTGTTATGAAGTGATGTCCGGGACCTCCAGGTAAGTTTCCATGAAAGTAGCTTTAATACATTACTTGTTAAGTCACATGTTAGTGAGTTCCAGAGCTGGACCCACTGGCACCAAACACCCAGGCTACATCCTTCCAAATGACAAACCTGGACGTTGGGTGGAACACCTGCGTCACTACATTCTTCACATTGCACACACCTTTCATGACATCACTCATTCACTGAAGCAAGATACAACATACTTCTCTCCACACACACAGACACAAATATTACACACACCTCCTCTCTTTCCAAACGAACATTCAACGCACCACCTTTACAAACCATAACTTCAAACACCCAAAATATTCAACACACCATATAACTCATACATCTGCCATTACATCATAACACCTGGTGCGTAAATAGGCACCACCATAACACTTTCTCAATACATACATAACTTCAGACACCCAAATTGGTACCACCATAAATAAGCAATACATCCATAATAGTTGGCACCTAATCCGGGACCACCATACCAGTTTACCATTCTGTCCATTACATGTAATACACAAAAATGATGCGTAACAGACATGTGGCATATATCCCCGTATTTCTCTATTTGCCTATCAGATCTTCCACAACATAACACATGCACCATTTCACCAGCTGTTATATATACATTATATATAGCTGCGTGACCCAATTGCTTTTCGGAGGTAGATGCTTCAATTTTGGTAGATAGTCAAACAGAATATCACACGCAACTTCAACTATGGTTTAACAACAATCTGATTGGCCAAGAATAATGCGATTTTCTGAAAACGGATTACCCTGTGACTCCCATTCTCTATTTGTTACATAACGTACATAAGTATATTATGAATCCACCTGGACGACCGACTGCGTCCTCAATGTCGAGCCTTATGGAATCAACTTCTAAATTTCTGGACTTTCACCTCCAACCTTTTGTTCAAAGTCTTACATTGACACCAGCTCTATTGAACAACGTGCAAAATATCTGATGGGACCCTACTTACATTCTGTTATCATTGGATGTGGTTTCTCTTTATACTACGATTGAATATTCATTTGGTATACAAGCCTGTCAATATTTTTTAGAGACACACTCGATCAGTTTTAAACAACAAAATGAAATGCTTTTGTCTATGCTTAAGTATTGTTTAAAATAATTTTTGATAAAACACACTACAGACAAATCTGAGGCACTGCCATGGGTTCGTGTATAGCTCCTACCTATGCTAAATTGTATATGGGCTGGTGGGAACAGACTGTAGTCTGGAGTGAGGAATTTGATGATTTCATTGAACACATAGTTGTATGGTACATATTAATTGATGAATTGTTTTTAATTTGACATGGGTCTTATGAGAAACTTGATAGGTATGTCACCTGTTTAAATGACGATGCCATGAATTTACAACTAACTATGGTCACTATGTGCTAACCTTCCTAGACATTAACTTTAAGATTGTTAAGGACCAACTCACCTCTGATATATACAGAAAACCCACCAGTGGCAATTCTGTTCTCCATGCAGCCAGCCATCATCCCACTCCTTTGATTAAATCTATAACCTATGGGGAATTCTTCAGAGCACTCCACAACAGCTCTACAGAAGGTTACTTTCTGAAAGAATCTGATAACATGTGAAATATTTTTACATCGTGGCTGCACCTACCGGGAAGTCAGAAATGCTTTTGTAAAGGCTAGATATAAAAACAGAAAAAAGCTTTTGAATAGTTCTAAGATTAAGAAATTGACCAACTCTGGAGACATAAGGTTTATCACAACCTTTAACCAGTAATCAGATAATATTAGATCTATCCTTAAAAAGCACTGGCTGGTTCTATTGACAGATAGAGATCTCCAACAGGCCCTCCCTAGTTATCTATGCTCACTTTCTCCAAGGCACCCTCTCTGACTTCCATACTAGCACCCAATCAGATCTCCCGATGTGATGCTCAGAAGAGTTGGTGGCAAACTCCCAACAATCCTAATGGTTTCTACATTTGTAGTAAATGCAAAATGTGTAACTTTGCATTTAAAGAAAGGAATGTTAAGATGCCTGGGGGGCAAAACATGGATTTTTAAACACAGGATTGCCTGTTTATCTACATTTATCATCTATCTCATAGAATGCACCTGTGGCTTAAGATACATAAGCTTGACTATAGGCCCACTTAAGCTTAGAACCCTACAACATTACCGAGCTATCAAGAACACCGATTTGAGCTATCCCGTGGCAGTCCACTTTCAAGAACATAATAATAAAGGTGTTGGTTGTATGAAGTTTAAAGGATTAGCACACATCCTAAAACATCTGCGAGGAGGCAATAGACAACTTAAATTAAGACAATCAGAGGCTAAACTCATCATTTGCTTTGAGACACTTAAACCTCTAGGCCTCAAAGGGGATGAAGAACTATATGTGTTCCTTAACCAATGCTCTAATTACCTCGGTAATTTGATATCATCCTTGCAATTGTTGAATAATGTCTTGTGGTCTGCACTTTCTATACTTAGAGAGGTCCCCTGGAAGTGGGAGTCTGGTAAATGGATTTTGCAAACTTTTTAATGAATTATCTTCTGATCAATCGGTTGATGCATTTTTGATTAATTTATTGATTTCTTTTGAGGACACTTGTTATGATATGTTGACCGAGTTTGACATTTCTAATATGAATGTTATACCATTGTTGCTTTTTATATATTTTGACTTTTTCACTTATAAGCACTTGAGCATTTTTGCAGTTCATTTGTTGGACACTGACCTCTTGTTCACTACTGGTCGTACGAGACTGGTCAAACTATTTGTTCAGCACTTGCTGTGTATCCTGTCAGTCTACCCCATGGCTTTATTTTATAGCCTCTTATTGAATGACAATAGCTTAAAATGGCTGACCAGAAACTTATTTGCCATTCCACCTATACACTGGTATCATATGACCTCCCGGTGAACAAGAAGTCAATATGTCCACAACTTTATTTATTAAGCAAATTAACATTTACATTGTAACATAGCCTGGGAAGCCCGAGACACGAGTGGAACGCGTGGTGATCTTTTTGCTACCTTTGAATAGTATCATGTACTTGCCATGATCTTTAATAACAGTCCCAACATTCTGGGTCTGCTAATTGTAATGCCTTAATACATTTTGTTAAAGGGATGTTATGGTTAAGTTACACTACTACAAACCTATCCCCTTCACTGAAAAAACTCTGCTAAATGAAGGGTCTGGTTTCAGTTGCCTACTAAAAACCTATCACATTAAGTGAAAAAACGTTGGTGAAGGGACGTTATGCTTCAGTTGCCCTAAGAACAACCGAGCAACTTCAGTGCAAAAACATTTGTTACAGGAATGTTACAGTTACTTTGAACTAACAACAACCTATCCATACTATGATTACAAGTAAAACCGAAAAACCCCAGAAATTCATCAATTATGGTAAGCTAAGCAACCATAACTCGTTCCACCACCATGCACTGCTAAGAGTAACGCCCAGGACATCAAAGATGACATCACAAATGCCATTGATGAGATCACTGATGACATCACATATCTGGGCCACTTGTTTTTGTAAACTGACATATGTAGACCAGGTGGTTCTGTTCACTGGCAGTTAGAATATTAAAAATCAAAAGGTGCTATATATCTAGACATTAACCTTGTCACATGTTCGTAAACTACTTTCCTTAGGGTTTGGTCGCAGATCATGGTGCCCATACATGGGGCAATAAGCAGGCCTGAAATACGCAGTGCATTTGTATACATGACGATAAACTTTAATGGTTTCAACATTTTCTAAGGATGTTGTTTCTTTCTGCCTTACTTTAGGTTCCCAGTATGTTCCTCTGATTTGTATACATTGTGGGTCTTCAAATGTATTGTTTGTACTAGCACAAGCGTGTAGTACGTCTTGAATCGTTAGCTAGTTATTACATGTTTAACATTAACCAAAGTCTGATAAGGTAGCATTCATTATTGTACTATCCAAAATTACACACTTACAAATATTGTACTTCTATGGTACATGCTACAGGCATTGCCTATGGTTATGTATGATTAGGTTCCTGTATTACCAACAACACTGCAATACAATGATGTCTAGATGATTACATTATTTAACAGACTAAGTAGTTCATGATAGGTCTCCCGATTAACCCTGACATCTTATTACCAACATTATAAACACAACCCATTGTAAGGACTTTTCATCAAAGTTAATTGTACACGTGATGTCATCAGTGATGTCATCAATGGCATTTGTGATGTCATCTTTGATGTCCTGGGTGTTAGTGCACGATGGTGGTGTGAGTTATGGTTGCTTAGCTTACCATAACTGGTGAATTTCTGGGGTTTTTCGGTTTTACTTGTAATCATAGTATAGATAGGTTGTTGTAAGTGCAAAGTAACTGTAACATTCCTGTAAGAAAAGTTTTTGCACTAAAGTTGCTAGGTTGTTCTTAGGGCAACTGAAGCATAATGTCCTTTCACCAATGTTTTTTCACTGAATTTGATAGGTTTTTAGTAGGCCATAGTAGCCAGACCCCTCCTTTAGCATAGTTGTTTCAGTAAAGGGGATAGGTTTGTAGTAGTTGCATTTTTTTTTCTAACTCCATTTCCCCCCAATGCTCCCCCGCCCAGGTTTTCCTACAGCAAACCCCTTTCTACCCGATTCCACTACAGTGTTTTGCACAGTGCCACGCCTCCCTTTATTTTGCGCACATTGTGTGGAGCGTATACGGTGTCCCGCGCCCTGCATCCGTTCATTGACGATTCCAATAGTGCACCAAATGGACACACTGCGCGACTGCTCACTGCAGCATCTCCACCCATACACCGGAAACTGTACGATGTGCTAACAATCACCACACCCATGCAACCAACAATGTCTGCAATGCAGCCAAATCACACACACAAAGGAACAATGTGGCACCTACTTGCACCCAGTGGACATAGCTTTACAACCAGTGGATATATTTTTCTGTGCAAGGGCTTCAGCCATGCATCAAAGGGGTGCGGACATACCACACACAACACACCATATCACACGTTATGCTTAAAGGTTCATGTCAAGTGGAATGCACTCCCCTTCTGCAATTCAGCCTGCCAACACTCATCACAGAAAGATATTGCCGCTGGAGCTGTCATACCACAACGAAGGCTACCTGCAATCACCACACAAGGTTGTTGCCTGCTGAGGTAACCGCGATGTGGCGTAGTATGCTCGGGGACCGCTGGCACACTACAGTCTTCTTCTAATGAGATATATCACATGAAGCACTTCTCACTCCCCCACCCTTTCAATCCCTTCTTCCCACCCCCAGATCCGTAAACTATGTTTTGCAGGCCCTTTCCCCACAGCATTGTCCTCGGATAGAACATGCCGGGATTGTCGACAACTATTGATGCACAACACATCACCGCACACTGCAGTGCAATCCAAATTTTGTCCGCGAAGCGAACAGGGAAATGGAACGCCGGAGTGGAGGCCATGGCGGCGTTTCCCAAAAAGCTTTGACGCACAGCACGTTTCTCTCCAGCCAACCACCGGCCGTGTCCAAAGTTCGTCGACAGCACGGCGTACTGCAAGCCAATGAGCCTTCTGTCCGCAGAGCGAACAGGGAAATGGGTCCACGGAGCGGAGCCAGATATCACTAATTTTTTGAAACATACATTTCAGTTCTTTGCAACAAAAGTACTGATCGGATTTCCACCAAACACACAAAAGCACGATTTCTGACCCAAGCCCCTGACCCTGCTGCGAATTTGGTGAAAATCCGTCCAGCTGTTCGGCCTGTATCTGTGCACAAAGTTTTTTCCCCATTCAGTCTATGGAAAAGAACAACATTTTGGGATCCCCCCTATATCTTTGACCCCCTACACGAAACCTCACCAAACTTGCCGAAAAAATTCAGAGCGGCCCATATATTCTTTTGCAAAGTTTGGTGACAGTTCCTCCAGGGCGAGCAAAGTTATAAGCCACCGAAAAAGTGGTCTTCCTATGAGTTTAGCAACTCAACCATAACTACAAGGCCGCTACCGCTAATGTATATATACTTACTTATATACTATACATATATTTACTGCCAACAATGTTATTTACTGCTATGCTGCTATTAAGCATTTGCATTTTCTTTCTGCTTTTTGCTGCTATTCTGACTGATGCACTTTTATCCAGCCGTTGGTTTGCACTTGCACTTTACTTCGCCTTATGACTCTATTTGTATTGGTCCATTTTTGGCTGTTTATCTATTTTGATCATAAACTGTTGCTTTGCATTTGGACCTTATTTAACTGGTCTGTGAATTTGACCAATAGTCTAACTATGCTGCTCTGCTGTACCTGCACTTTACCTTTTACTGGCCTACATCCGTAGCCATGGTTGCTGGCTGGGCACTACTTTTTAACATATTGGTTGTTTAACTGCTGTTGTACTATTGTATTTTAAAGTGTTCATAAGTATCCAAAAGCCTGGTATCCGGAACTTTTAAAACTGTCTAAATATGGCATTTTTTTTAATGTGCATATATTTGTACCATGGTCGAACACTGAGAGGCATAGCACTTGCACCATGCACTTTACTGGTATTTTACCAATTAATTTTGGGCATGCCCAGGTGTTTCTTCAGTGCTCTTTCTCTTTGGTACCCACTTTGGTTGCATTAGTAATGTTGCATTTGTACCATAATGTATGCATACTTCAAAGCTTACATATATTGAATCAGACTGTGTTTTGTTTGAAGGTCAATGTATTTTTTATGAACTCTTTCTTTAGTATGCAGAACTATATTACCACGTTATAAGATGTCTGCCATTGGTCTGATTCATGATCATACATACCTGCCTAGTGGTAGACACAATGAAGGGACTTACAATGTTACTTGTACGATGTTTACTTTTCTCCCCTGTCGGTGAACAAGCGCTGTGTAGAGCGCAAAACGCGTCCATAAAGGACTGCTCCCATGGTGTCCTGCCTCTGTTGTCTGTCAATGATGTTTTTATTTTTTGATTAAATACATTTTCAAATAACTTTACTTCAAGTTTGTGGTTGACTCTTTTTTTATTGGGACCCCGTGACATTTTCAAGACCTGGAGTGCAGACTAAACCGTGTCATTTTCTGCCGCGGTTTACTCTTTTTGTGTGCCTGATATCTGCATGGAGCGTTCCATACGGAGCCTGCACCGGGATATTTACATGTTTTCAGGCACGTTCTGTCTCATTTTCGCTTTATGAGCAGATTCAACGCCTCTGGTGGAGAATTACACCTTTACTGAATTCAGACAGCGGCCCCCGTTAGAGTGCTGGGACGGAAACACCTGACCATATGTGACTGTTTGGTGTGTGCCGGAGGACGCATATAGCACGGTTCACGGGTAGGTGTTGTTTTCATTTCTGGTGGGTCTCCAATATACACTCATGGGTATAGTGCTGCTTGACTTTTCCGCACCTTTCTCTTCCCATACCAACCCTTATTGTTATTACTTTTGGGAAAATGGTTTCCTCATAAGGGTGGTTGTGTCGAGTCGTTGAGTCAGGGGTTCCCTCTATTTTGCCAGTGTTTTTTTTCATTTTTTCATTTTTATGACATTGACAACATGCAGGACACCAGAGAGGCAGCTCGCCTATTGCAGGCAAAATACTTATTCAGTGAGCAACAAATACTGTCATCAGGTGCAAGCACCAGTGGTGCCAAAAAGAAAAAAGATGAAAATATATGCAATGAGCTATCCTTACTCAAGGAGATAGAAAAGCTACGTAAAAAGGAAATATCGAAATGGTGGGAGGAGCATTCTCTACAAAATTATTTAGATATTGGACGGGTGCCTATTATGACCACACCGTCATTTGAGGATCAGGATGCTGAAATGCTCGAGGAATGGGGCGGAGCTAGTAAGGACTGTTCAGCACGCTTCTTAACTATTCTGGTTAAATATGCTAAGAAAGATCGATCAATTGCATTGCAGCTCCTTAAAAAAGCAGAAAATGAATTAAAAGAAATGCCAGTTACGGATGAGGGCAACAAATTACGTGCCAAAACTGACAAGTAATTAATTAATTATGAAGATGACATTAAGCAACATAAACAAAGGAAGTTTATCAGAGACCAGCTAGATTATGAATCCGGCAGAGTATTCACATGTGGCAAGCGATTTGACTCTCTACGTAAGATAACTAAACAGCAACCTTCAGTGCCGAAGCCTTTGGAAGCCGGGGTCCTCTCGTCTGAATCTGATGTTACGAATTCAGAAAGCGAGGAGCCTAAAGTAAGGCTTAATTATTTAGAAGAAATGTGACTTCTGTGCTAGGATGAGAAAAATCAAAAATGAGGCAGGGGTCGTGGAAGAGGTAAAGGAAGAGGAAGGGGATACAAACAGCCAGCAAGAAGAAAACCCGCCGAGGCCAACTTGGGAGACGACTCAAAAATCGATCAACAGGGCAGATTAACACGCTCTGTGTTCAAACAGTGAAATCCACCATGAATAAATCCTGAATAAATCCTGTCAGATTATAAATCTCTCCTCTCACATTCTTATGAATCCCCAAAAAAAGGCACTTTTGTCTTTGGGATTGAACTTTTGTCCTACCACTACCGTTGATTACATACAATCACGACTTGATTTTGACAAATTATTTCGTAAGATTAAATTTGAAAAGTTCTTCGCCTTGAATCCAGTTAATAACAGGCCATCAGCACTACGCACTGGCCGCACTGATCTTTGCATTTCGGATATTCCCTCATTGGTTGATTTGGCCTATTTAGATGATGACTCTTTTGATCCCTCGAATCTTGATTTTTTTTATTTCGACATTGATCCGAATTGGGATGTTCGAACCAAACTTAAATCAAAATCCAGATTCAATTCACCCATTCCAGATGGTGGCTGCATTGAAGCTTTTCATGACCTGTGTGTCAGTGATCTTCGAAAATTACGCAGAGTTTCTACAGCTTATTCCAAACAGAATCTTACCTTGTCTCAACGTCAAGCCATGTCTGAATTGGAAAATGTACATCATATAGTGATTAAACAAGCGGACAAGGGTTCTAAAATAGTGTTACAGGACAGTGTAAACTATGTTGCCAAAGCCAACAGGCAACTTTGTGATCGCTCATGTTACCTCTCTCTACCGACTAATCCCTTCTCTGAAATTCAGTTGCAGCTGACTATGTACCAAGTGGTTGGAGAATGGTTTGCTCGATGAAGATTTATGCAAGTTTTTTGTTCCTTCCTACTTTACGATACCCACCATTTATTTCCTTCCAAAAATGCAAAATCGTTGCCGCATCCACCGGGTAGACCCATCGTCACTTTATGTGGTTCTTTGTTGGAGCATTTGGCACAGTTTACAGTTGAGACTTTGATTTTGTTTGTTTCAGTTCTGCCATCGTATTTACGTGACACCCAGGATTTTCTGAAACACATCAGTGACATACCATGGCAAGAGGGTGTTATTTTGGCCACATTGGATGTTGCTTCATTATATACTTCCATTGGTCATGATATTGGGATGAGGGCCTGTAAGCATTTTTTGGACACACGATCATTGAATTTATTAGGTCATAGAATGATGATCCTGGAAATTTAATTTTTCTGTTTGTCCAACAATGTTTTTTTGTTTGAAGGTTCTTTTTTTCGTCAGATGAGAGGGACTACGATGGGCAGTACATTCACACCTTTGTATGCCAACCTCATGATGGGGTGGTTGGAGGCTACATCTCTGTCTGATTTGATTTCTGTTTATTTCCCAACACATATTATTTCTTGGTGGAGGTATATCGATGAGGTTTTTGTTATTTGTAAAGGCACTGAAAGCGATTGGTTGTCATTTGTAAAACATATCAATACTAACCAGGTGAATTTGACCTTCACAGAAGCGCATAGTGTCACTGAAATTGTGTATCTGGATGTCAATGTCACTCTAGACATCTCGGGTATGCATACTTCTCTTCACAAAAAATCCTCGAACACTGGTTTACCACTGCATGCTATCAGCAGCCATCTACCGAGTTGCAAGAAAAGCATCCCATAAGGAGAGTTTATCCGTTACCGTCGCAACTGTACTGATGCAGTGCAATTTGATCGCTGTTGTGCTTTAGCAGCAGTGGATTTCTTGACACAAGGGTATGCTAAAAAAGTGATTGAAACTGCTTTCAACAAGGCACGTGCTCTGCCAAGAGATGAATTATTAAATGTTAACAGATTTACCAAGTCTGTCCCCAATGACGATCCACACCTTATTATCACCTATGACAACTCATCTCCCAAAGTGAGAAAAATTATTCAAAAACAGTGGCGTGTTCTCAGGTTGGACAAAGACCTTTCTTCTTTATTGCCCACATGTCCAACACTTACATATAAAAGAGCACTGTCTCTTAAAGACAAGTTGGCATCCAGTTTTCTATCACCTCTACCCAATGTTTCCAAGGCTGTTAACTGGCTTGTTGCCTCTCCTTCTGGGTTCGCTAAGTGTTCCAAATGCAAAGTATGTGTTCATGCTGTCGTACAGAAATCTTTTATTCACCCTGTGACTTCCTTTCAGTATGATATCAAACCCTTGACGACCTGTGACACCCCATTTGTGGTTTATGTTCTTTGCTGACCCTGCCAAAAATGGTATGTGGGGAGCACCACATGTAAATTGAAGCTCGGAGTGCTGCAACATTGAAGGGCCATAAAATATTCTGACCCGGCCTATCCAATGGCCAAGCATCTTAAAGAAAAACATGACAATGACTTTCATCTGCTTACTTTTCTCGCAGTGGCACATGTCAGTAAGAACCCCAGAGGTGGTGTTCATGTCTTAAAACTGCGGCAGCTCGAAACCAAATATATTTTGGATTTTGATACTAAGATACCCAACGGGCACAACACTGATGAGGAGTTATATACTTTCCTGGGAGTGTAAATTGTTCAGGGGGTTTTTGAGGGGGTGTTTGTGCATTGGCTGGTGTCTTATTTATATCATGTATTTTTTGGCTTATATGCAACTGAGACATTTAATTGATATCTCATCTTGGTTCAAGTCTCATCTTTTGCTCACTTTTTTGCTGTTAGTCTTATTAGATTTTAGACTTTCAGAAGTCTTTTTATTGTTTTGTTAACCTCTGTTTTTTTTCTAACATAGGTTAGCTGTTTTGTTTATGTGTCAGTAGGGGCTATTTAAGTCTTATTGTTATGGTTTATGTCTTCTTATGCATTGTAGTCTTTTGTTTCCAGTTTTAATGTTGTGCTCACACATCATTCCATGGGTTAGGATCTTTGTATGATCTATCAGATCTTTCAACGGTCTTTTTTGCCAGTAACGACAGCTGTGGATTTTTATGCTGCTATTAAGCATTTGCACTTTGTCTCTGCTTATTGCTGCTATTCTGGCTGATGCACTTTCATAGAGCCGCTGGTTTGCACTTAACCTTTTAATGGCCTACATCCGTAGCCATGGTTGATGGCTGGGCACTACTTTTTAACATATTGGTTGTCTAACTGCTGTTGTACTATTGTATTTTAAAGTGTTCATAAGTATCCAAAAAACCTTGTATCCGGCACTTTTAAAACTGTCTAAATATGGCATTTTTTTTAATGTGCATATATTTGTACCATGGTCGAACACTGAGAGGCATAGCACTTGCACCATGCACTTTACTGGTATTTTACCAATACATTTTGGGCATGCCCAGGTGTTTCTTCAGTGCTCTTGCTCTTTGGTATCCACTTTGGGTGCATTAGTAATGTTGCATTTGTACCATAACTTATGCATACTTCAAAGCTTATATATATTGAAATCAGTAAAAAAACTTTGTTAAAGGGACGTTATGGTTAAGTTGCGCTACTAAAAACCTATGAAATTCAGTGAAAAAACTTTGTTAAAGGGACGTTATGGTTCCAAGTAAAACCGAAAAACCCTTGAAATTCGCCAGTTATGGTAAGCTAAGCAACCATAACTCGCGCCACCACCGTGCACTGCTAAGACTAACACCCACGACATCAAAGATGACATCACAAATGTCATTGATGATATCACTGATGACATCACATGTGTATGTACTTTTCATGAAATATGTGTACAAGGGATTCTTATTATAATGTTGCGAAAAAAGTGTCAAGGATCATTGCAATAAATATCATACTCTAATTAGTGCATTGAACGATGCATTGATATAAATAGCATTCTATTGGGTTCTATCTAGGATACTAAGCTACTAATGCAGAAACATAACATTGTGTGCAGCGTACAAGATGAAGGTATAATATTCATAATGTTAATATGTTGAATAATGAAATGATAATTGTTTTCTTAATAGATTTTTGTGTACTGTGAAATATGTAATAAGTAGCTAATGAAACCCATGTATTACATAATTGCATTACTATAGACAAAACACAAAGAGACAAGAACACATACCAATATGGGTATATACAGGGAAAGTGAAGTTAGCAAAAAAGCACAAGTAGTAGCAGAAACAATTCATAACCTAACTGATTATTTTCATGCAAATAAATGATTGCTCTGTTTCAAAGCTGCTATTTACCCTATGTATATGTATCACTTGATGTGAGTGGACCCTAAGGAAAGTAGTGTGAGTACAATGTATACAAATATGACCATATACAGGGAAAGTACAGCCATAAAAAAACAGCAGAACTATCAGAAAGTGCTGATAAGTCTATTGATTATCTTAATGCACAAAATGGATTGCTGTCTTTAAAGCTTGTGTCTTCCCCTATGTATATGTTTCATATGATGTGGCTGGACTCTAAGGGAATTACTATAAGAACCTACTTGTAGGATACGTCTACAAATAAAATACAATTTTTAGTTTCTGACTGTTACTGAAGAAAACCATGTGGCCTAGATATGTCAGCAAAAGGAAAAAGAGTGAGCCAGACATGTGATGTCATCAGTGATGTCATCAATGACATGTGTGATGTCATCTTTGATGTCGTGGGTGTTAGTCTTAGCAGTGCACGGTGGAGTTATGGTTGCTTAGCTTACCATAACTGGCGAATTTCAAGTTTTTTTTTACTTGAACCATAACGTCCCTTTAACAAAGTTTTTTCACTGAATTTCATAGGTTTTTAGTAGCGCAACTTAACCGTAACGTCCCTTTAACAAAGTTTTTTTACTGAATTTCATAGGTTTTTAGTAGCGCAACTTAACCATAACGTCCCTTTAACAAAGTTTCTTTGCTAAATTTCATAGGTTTTTAGTAGCGCAACTTAACCGTAACGTCCCTTTAACAAAGTTTTTTTACTGAATTTCATAGGTTTTTAGTAGTGCAATTTAACCATAACGTCCCTTTAACAAAGTTTTTTTACTGAATTTCATATGTTTTTAGTAGCGCAACTTAACCATAACGTCCCTTTAACAAAGTTTTATTACTGAATTTCATAGGTTTTTATTATTGCAACTTAACCATAAAGTCACTTAAACACATTTTTGTTACTGAATTTCATAGTTTTTTATTAGTGCAATGTAACCATAACGTCCTTTTCAATGGAGGAAGACCACTAGCATCCTTGGTTCTCAAAGTGGGAAAGATTTTTCTTCCCAAAACCGGGACACCTGCCTGTGTAGGAAGGAAAATCTTTTACCAAGATGGACACCAAGGAAAGGGAAGACGGGGTGTATAAAGAGAACACAACAGGGCATTGGCGGGGGGTTGAGAAGACCAGGAGAGAGACACGGGGCATGAGTGGGGGGTAACACGAGGGAGACACGGGGCATGAGCGTGGGTGGGGGGTAACACGAGGGAGACACGGGGCAGAAGCGAGGGTGAGGAAAAGGAAGACACGGGGCATGAGTGGGGGCTGGGGGAAAGAAGGGAGACACGGGGCATGAGCGGGGGGTGGGGGGGAAAGAAGGGAGACACGGGGCATGAGTAGGGGGTGGGGGGTGGAAAGAAGGGAGACACGGGGCATGAGCGGGGGGTCGGGGGGAAGAAGGGAGACACGGGGCATGAGCGGGGGGTGGGGGGAAGAAGGGAGACACGGGGCATGAGCGGGGGGTGGGGGGTACAGGAGGGAGACACGGGGCATGAGTGGGGGGTGGGGGGTACAGGAGGGAGACACAGGCATGAGCGGGGGGTGGGGGGAACAGGGCAGACACGAGGCATGAGCGGGGGGTGGGGGAGGAAGAAGGGAGACACGGGGCATGAGCGGGGGGTGGGGGGGAGAAGGAAGACACGGGGCATGAGCGGGGGCTGGAAAGAAGGGAGACACGGGGCATGAGCGGGGTGTGGGGGGAGAAGGGAGACACGGGGCATGAGCGGGGGGTGGGAGGGGAAGAAGGGAGACACGGTGCATGAGCGGGGGGTGGGGGGGAGAAGGAGGACACGGGGCATGAGCCACCCCCGCTCATTCCCTGTGTCTGCCCTGTTCCAACAGGACAGACACGGGGCATGAGCGGGGGGTGGGGGGGAAGAAGGGAGACACGGGGCATGAGCGGGGTGTGGGGGGGAGAAGGAAGACACGGGGCATGAGAGGGGGTTGGAAAGAAGGGAGACATGGGGCATGAGCAGGGGGTAGAGGGGGGAGAAGAGAGACACGGGGCATGAGCGGGGGTGGGGGAAGAAGGGAGACACGGTGCATGAGCTGGGGGGTGGGGTGGGAGAAGGAAGACACGGGGCATGAGCGGGGGAAGAAAGGAGACACGAGGCATGAGCGGGGTGTGGGGGTATAGGAGGGAGACACAGGGCAAGAGAGGGGGGTGGGGGGTTCAGGAGGGAGACACGGGGCATGAACGGGAGTGGGGGGAACAGGGCAGACACCGGGCATGAGCGGGGACAGGGAGAGGAAGAAGGGAGACACGGGGCATGAGCGGGGAGTGGGGGGAAGAAGGGAGACACGGGGCATGAGCGGTGGGTGGTGGGGGAAGAAGGGAGACACGGGGCATGAGCGGCGGAAAGAAGGAAGACACGGGGCATGAGCGGGGGTGGGGGTACAGGTGGGAGACACGGGGCATGAGCGGGGGCTGGGGGTGGAAAGAAGGGAGACACGGGGCATGAGCGGGGGTTGGGGGGAAAGAAGGGAGACACGGGCATGAGCGGGGGGTGGGGGGGAAAGATGGGAGACACGGGGCATGAGCGGGGGGTGGGTGGGAAGAAGGGAGACACGGGGCATGAACGGGGGGGTGGGGGGGAAGAATGGAGACACAGGGCATGAGCAAGGGGTGGGGGGGAGAAGGGAGACACGGGGCATGAGCGGGGGGTGGGGGGAAAGAAGGGAGACACAGGTATGAGCACGGGGTGCGGGGGAAGAAGGGATACACGGGGCATGAACGGGGGGTGGGGGATAAGAAGGGAGACATGGGGCCAGAGCGGGGGGTGGGGGGGAAGAAGGAAGACACAGGGCATGAGCGGGGTGGGGGGGAAGAAGGGAGACACAGGGCATGAGCGGGGGGTGGGGGGGAAAGAAGGGAGACACGGGGCATGTGCGGGGGGTGGGGGGAGAAGGAAGACAGGGGGCATGAGCGGGGGGTGGGGGGAAGAAGGGAGACACGGGGCATGAGCGGGGGGTGGGGGGTACAGGAGGGAGACACGGGGCATGAGCGGGGGGTGGGGGGGTACAGGAGGGAGACACAGGCATGAGCGGGGGGTGGGGGAAACAGGGCAGACACGAGGCATGAGCGGGGGTGGGGGAGGAAGAAGGGAGACACGGGGCATGAGCAGGGGGTGGGGGGAGAAGGGAGACACGGGGCATGAGCGGGGGCTGGAAAGAAGGGAGACACGGGGCATGAGCGGGGGGTGGGGGGAGAAGGGAGACACGGCATGAGCGGGGGGTGGGGGTGAACAGGGGAGACACGGGCCATGAGCGGGGGGAAAAGGAGGGAGACAGACACGGAGCATGAGCGGGGGTGAACAGGAGAGACACGGGGCATGAACGAGGGTAGGGCAAGGTGGGGGCCCCACCCCCGCTCATGCCCCGTGTCTGCCCTGTTCCAACAGTGCAGACACGGGGCATGAGCGGGGGGTGGGGAGGGGGAATGAAGGGAGACACAGGGCATGAGCGGGGTGTGGGGGACAAAAGGAAGACACAGCGCATGAGCGGGGGGGTGGGGAGGGAAAGAAGGGAGACACGGGGCATGAGCGGGGGGTGGGGGAAAGAAGGGAGACACTAGGCATGAGCGGGGGTGGGGGGAATGAAGGGAGACACGGGGCATGAGCGGGGGGAAAGAAGGGAGATACGGGGCATGAGCGGGGGGTGGGGTGGGAAGAAGGGAGACACGGGGCATGAGCGGGGAGTGGGGTTGGAAGAAGGGAGACAGGGGGCATGAGCGGGGGGTGGGGAGGGGGAATGAAGGGAGACACGGGGCATGAGCTGGGTGTGGGGGAAAGAAGGGAGACACGAGGCATGAGCGGGGGTGGGGGCGAATGAAGGGAGACACGGGGCATGAGCGGGGGGAAAGAAGGGAGATACGGGGCATGAGCGGGGGGTGGGGTGGGAAGAAGGGAGACACGGGGCATGAGCGGGGAGTGGGGTTGGAAGAAGGGAGACACGGGGCATGAGCGCATGAGTGGGGGGTGGGGGGTAAGAAGGGAGACACTGGGCATGAGCAGGGGGTGGGGGGAAGAAGGGAGACACGGGCATGAGTGGGGGGTAGGGGGAAAGAAGGAAGACACGGGGCATGAGCGGGGGGTGGGGGGAAGAAGGGAGACACAGGGCATGAGCAGGGGGTGGGGGGAAGAAGGGAGACACAGGGCATGAGCGGGGGGTGGGGGGTAGAAGGGAGATACGGGGCATGAGCGGGGGGTGGGGGGGAAGAAGGGAGACACGGGGCATGAGCGAGGGGTGGGGGGAAGAAGGAAGACATGGGGCATGAGCAGGGGGTGGGGGTGGAAAGAAGGGAAACACGGGGCATGAGCAGGGGGGTAAGAAGGGAGACACAGGGCATGAGCGGGGGTGGGGGGGAAGAAGGGAGACACGGGGCATGAGCGGGGGTGGGCGGGGGAAAGAAGGAAGACACAGGGCATGAGCGGGGGGTGGGGGGGAAGAAGGGAGACACGGGGCATGAGCGGGGGGTGGGGGGGAAGAAGGGAGACACGGGGCATGAGCGGGGGGTGGGGGGTACAGGAGGGAGACACGGGGCATGAGCGGGGGGTGGGGGTGTACAGGAGGGAGACACAGGCATGAGCGGGGGGTGGGGGAACAGGGCAGACACGAGGCATGAGCGGGGGGTGGGGGAGGAAGAAGGGAGACACGGGGCATGAACGGGGGGTGGGGGGTACAGGAGGGAGCCACGGGGCATGAGCGGGGGGTGGGGGGTACAGGAGGGAGACACAGGCATGAGCGGGGGGTGGGGGAACAGGGCAGACACGAGGCATGAGCGGGGGGTGGGGGAGGAAGAAGGGAGACATGGGGCATGAGCGGGGGGTGGGGGGGGAGAAGGGAGACACGGGGCATGAGCGGGGGGTGGGGGGGAGAAGGAAGACACAGGGCATGAGCGGGGGCTGGAAAGAAGGGAGATACGGGGCATGAGCGGAGAAGGGAGACACGGGGCATGAGCGGGGGGTGGGAGGGGAAGAAGGGAGACACGGTGCATGAGCGGGGGGTGGGGGGGAGAAGGAGGACACGGGGCATGAGCAGGGGGTGGAAAGAAGGGAGACATGGGGCATGAGCCCCCACCCCCGCTCATTCCCTGTGTCTGCCCTGTTCCAACAGGACAGACACGGGGCATGAGCGGGGGGTGGGGGGAAGAAGGGAGACACGGGGCATGAGCGGGGTGTGGGGGGGAGAAGGAAGACACGGGGCATGAGCGGGGGTTGGAAAGAAGGGAGACATGGGGCATGAGTGGGGGTTGGAGGGGGGGAGAAGGGAGACACGGGGCATGAGCGGGGGTGGGGTGAAGAAGGGAGACACGGTGCATGAGCTGGGGGGTGGGGTGGGAGAATGAAGACACGGGGCATGAGCGGGGAAGAAAGGAGACACGAGGCATGAGCGGGGTGTGGGGGTACAGGAGGGAGACACGGGGCAAGAGCGGGGGGTGGGGGGTTCAGGAGGGAGACACGGGGCATGAACGGGGGTGGGGGGAACAGGGCAGACACGGGGCATGAGCGGGGAGTGGGAGAGGAAGAAGGGAGACACGGGGCATGAGCGGGGAGTGGGGGGAAGAAGGGAGACATGGGGCATGAGCGGGGAGTGGGGGGGAAGAAGGGAGACACGGGGCATGAGCGGTGGGTGGTGGGGGAAGAAGGGAGACACGGGGCATGAGCGGGGGAAAGAAGGAAGACACGGGGCATGAGCGGGGGTGGGGGTACAGGAGGGAGACACGGGGCATGAGCGGGGGCTGGGGGTGGAAAGAAGGGAGACACGGGGCATGAGCGGGGGTTGGGGGGAAAGAAGGGAGACACGGGCATGAGCGGGGGGTGGGGGGGAAAGATGGGAGACACGGGGCATGAGCGGGGGGTGGGTGGGAAGAAGGGAGACACGGGGCATGAACAGGGGTGTGGGGGGGAAGAATGGAGACACAGGGCATGAGCAAGGGGTGGGGGGGAGAAGGGAGACACGGGGCATGAGCGGGGGGTGGGGGGAAAGAAGGGAGACACGGGTATGAGCACAGGGTGCGGGGGAAGAAGGGATACACGGGGCATGAACGGGGGGTGGGGGATAAGAAGGGAGATATGGGGCAAGAGCGGGGGGTGGGGGGGAAGAAGGAAGACACGGGGCATGAGCGGGGGTGGGGGGGAAGAAGGGAGACACAGGGCATGAGCGGGGGGTGGGGGGGAAAGAAGGGAGACACGGGGCATGTGCGGGGGTGGGGGGGAGAAGGAAGACAGGGGGCATGAGCGGGGGGTGGGGGGAAGAAGGGAGACACGGGGCATGAGCGGGGGTTGGGGGGAAAGATGGGAGACACGGGGCATGAGCGGGGGTGGGGGGGAATGGAGGGAGACACGGGGCATGAGTGGGGGTTGGGGGGAACACAAGGGAGACACGGGGCATGAGCGGGGGGTGGGGGGAAACAGGGCACACACAGGGCATGAGTGGGGGGTGGGGTGAGAACAGGGCATGAGCGGGGGGTGGGGGGAACGGGGAGAGACACACGGGGCATGAGCGGGGGTGGGGGGAAACAGGGCACACATGGGGCATGAGGGGGGTGGGGGGGAGGGGGAGAGACACACGGGACATGAGCGGGGGGGGAGAGACACACAGGGCATGAGCGGGGGGTGGGGGGAGGGGAGAGACACACGGGGCATGAGCGGGGGGTGGGGGGAGGGGAGAGACACACGGGGCATGAGCGGGGGGGTGGGACGTGGGGAGAGACACACAGGGCATGAGCGGGGGTGAGGGGAGGGGAGAGACACATGGGGCATGAGCGGGGGTGGGGGGAAGGGGAGAGAGACACAGGGCATGAGCGGGGGGTGGGAGGGAAGGGGAGAGATCCACGGGGCATGAGCAGGGGGTGGGGGGAAGGGGAGGGACACACGGGGCATGAGCGGGGGGTGGGGGGAAGGGGAGAGACACACGGTGCATGAGCTGGGGGCAGGGGGCATGAGCAGGGGGTGGGGGGGCAGGGGAGAGACACACGGGGCATGAGCGGGGGGTGGGGGGAAGAGTGGGGAGAGAGACACGGGGCATGAGCGGGGGGTGGTGGGGAGGTAGAGACACACGGGGCATGAGCGGGGGGTTGGGGGAAGGGGAGAGACACATGGGGCATGAGTGGGGGGTGGGGGGGAAGGGGAGACACACGGGGCATAAGCGGGGGTGGGGGCATGAGCAGGGGGTGGGGGAAGGGGAGAGACACACGGGGCACGAGCGGGGGGTGGGGGGAACAGTGGGGAGAGATACACGGGGCATGAGCGGGGGGTGGTGGAGAGGTAGAGACACACGGGGCATGAGCGGGGGGTTGGGGGAAGGGGAGAGACACATGGGGCATGAGCGGGGGGTGGGGGGGAAGGGGGGACACACGGGGCATAAGCGGGGGTGGGGGGAAGGGAAGAGACACACGGGGCATGAGCGGGGGTGGGGGAAGGGAAGAGACACACGGGGCATGAGCGGGGGTGTGGGGGAGGGGCGACACACGGGGCATGAGCGGGGGGTGGGGGGGGTTTGGAGAGACACACGGGCCATGAGCGGGGTGGGGGGAAAGGGGAGAGACACACGGGGCATGAGTGGGGGGTGGGGGGAAGGGGAGAGACACACGGGACATGAGCAGGGGGTGGGGGAAAGGGGAGAGACACAGGGGGCATGAGCGGGGGGTGGGGGGAGGGGAGAGACACACGGGCCATGAGCGGGGGTTGGGGGGAAGGGGAGAGACACACGGGGCATGAGCGGGGGGTGGGGGGGAAGGGGAGACACACGGGGCATGAGCGGGGGGTGGGGGGTAGGGGAGAGAGACATGGGGCATGAGCGGGGGGTGGGGGAAGGGGAGAGGCACACGGGGCATAAGCGGGGGGTGAGGGGGAAGGGGAGAGACACACGGGGCATGAGCGGGGGGTGGGGGGAAGGGGAGAGACACACGGGGCATGAGCGGGGGGTGGGGGGAAGGGGAGAGACACACGGGGCATGAGCAGGTGGTGGGGGGAAGGGGAGACAGACAAAAACACGACATGAGTTTGTGTGCAGGCGGCAGATCCCACTCCTCGGCCCTCCGCTGGCCACTGTGTGCCGATGGCGTGAGCGGGGGCTGGAGGAACAGGGGAGACACGGAGCATGAGCGGGGGGTGGGGCAGAATAGGGCAGACACGGGGCATGAGCGGGGGGTGGGGGGAACAGGAGACAGACACGGGCATGAGCAGGGGTGGGGGACTTACTGTGCAGGCGGCAGATCCTGCTCCTGCTGACCTGACAAAGCCTAAAGCCTCTCATGCGAGAAAGAAAGATGGCGGGCGTCTCTGAAGCCACGACGCACTGCACGCTTTCACCGCATCCAATGAGAGAGCACGTCAGATGTCCGCGGACATCACGCAACCCGCTCGCCCAATCCCTGTCCTGTCCGCGAAGCGAACAGGAAAGTGTGTCCGCGAAGCGAACACAGATATCACGAATTTTTTTTAACCTACTTTTTGGTCATTTTAAAAAAAATACTGGACGGATTTTCACCAAATTTGCAAAAGCACGCTTTCGGGACCAAGCCGCTGCTCCTGGTCCAAATTTGGCGAAAATCCGTCCAGCGGTTTGGGCTGTAGGCGCAAGCACAAAAAAATTTTGGGACCCCACTAGATGTCGGCCTATGCACAGCATGTGAATCTAAGCAGATACAAGCATCAGAAATACGATTACGGTGAGTAATGTATCCCATAAATATATATATATATATATACCATCCTCATCTTCAATGTTATAAAGTGATTTCCAGGATGCTTTAGGCACATTTCCATGAAAGTAACTTTAATACATATCTTGTTAAGTCACATAATTAGTAAGTTATAATGGAGCAGGTCCAGTGGGTGCCCATCACCCAAGCTACATTTACATTTACATTTACATTTACATTTATTTATATAGCGCACAATGGCCCCACAGTCATGATGGTGTGTAACTGTTAGGCGATCCCCTGCACACCAGGCCACGACACATCAGAACACTGCTCACATTCCCCCAACATCTCCTCCCAAGCTTCGAGGCTCAAGTGATTCGGCGAAGCCACAGAACCGAAGACTCCGTACCATTGTACGGGCTCGATTGCAACCCTTTCTGCATTGGCAACTGCCTTGGAGAACGTATAGCAGAAAGGGCGGCCTTACGTCTCCACGCCGGTCACGTGATATGCTATGGCGTTCCCCGTGTGTTCTTGGTGAACGTCACATGGTCCAGAGAAGTCACGTGACCCAGCGGCGATTAGTATAAAGTTCTGAGAGACAGAACGCTCATTGCTTCTCAGCTGGCTTCGGACATTGTTTGGCGTTACATCTTGCTCCTTGTTACCTGGATCTCGGAACTCTATCTCGGACTCCCTCGGACACCCCTTGGTACTTTTGCTTGGAACTGTTTACCTGTTGCCGGATATTTGGACTACACCTCGACTTGTCTTTGGATCAACCCTTGGCACCTTGCTGATCTTCTACGCCTTCTCCCTACGGGGGATTCAAGTCCAGCCCTGACTCCCACAGGTGGCTACCCTTCATCCACGCTAACCTGCGGTTCTACTATTCCAGGGACCGCCGCATCTAATGAGCCTCGAACCTCCCTACTAGGTTACCTGGGTCTCCCTTACACCAGATAGGTAAGACACTTTAGATCCTTTTGTTTACCTGCCTGTATTGTGATTGCCTGGTGCTTAACCTCCTTCCTTCTTGACAGCAGCATCGGTGTTCCAGAGGCTCCGTGGATCTGGGAAGACATCTCTCACCTGTGGCCTCAAGGGTCGCATAGTGGGTTTCTATTTTTTCCCCTGTGCGTCACTTGGGGACGGAGGTCTCATCGGTCTACACGACACTCAAGTCAGAACAGACTGAGAAGCCGTATAGTCGTGTTAGACGATGCAGGGATCCACGGACGAACCCATAACTGCTTTAGTTCAGGCAATTACAATACTAAGGGCAGATATGGCCGCCGCGAACACAGTGATCCACCAAAGGCTGGATACTATACAGAGCGTTCAGCATCCCCTTCCTGCAGACCCGGAGTTCGGAGAGGGCAGCTCCTCCCTTACACCGCCAGTACCTACTCCAATAGTCCTCCCAACTCCTTCCCCCCTGGCTGCTCCTGAACGTTACCAGGGTGATCCCAAGACATTTAGAACCTTTGTTAACCAGTGCAAGTTACATTTCTTATGCAGGCCTTTGGCTTTTCCTACGTCCACTGCTAAGGCCGCCTTCGCCCTTTCCCATTTAGCTGGAACAGCTGCCGCTTGGGCTAATCCCCTGTTAGAAAACAATAGCCCGGTTCTTTATGACTTTGATATGTTGGTCTTAGAAATGTCCCGAGTATTTGATACTCGGCACAAGGCTCAGTCTAGGGATTTGGAGTTGTTGGAATTGACTCAGGGTAAAAGAACGCTGATAGAGTACATCACCAGGTTTAATCAGCTAGTTGCAGAAACATCATGGCCAGAAAATAAGCGGGCGGTGGTTTTTTACAGGGGGTTGAGTAACACCATGAAAGACGCTTTAGCAGTAATCCCTTCTATGCCTACTCAGTACCAGGAATTGGTTGATCTCGTCCTGCAGGTAGATGCACGCCGAGCGGAGCGTAGAGCTGAATCGGGGGCCTCCTCCTCTCCTCCTCTTGTTAACACTCCCGTTTCCGTTACTGAAGAACCTATGCAAGTGGGAGGGGTACGCAGTCCTATTACAACATCTGAGAGGGAACGAAGAAGGGTTGATAATGCGTGCTTTTACTGTGGCACCACTGGACATTTCGTGAAAGAGTGTCCTCGACGTCCCAAGAAGAGTCAGGTTTTTCGGATGGCTCGACCTTAGGACCGGAGACCAGGTCGAGTTTCCCATCATCTTCTCCGGGAACCCCTCTTACCTTTGCTCATGTTCAACCTATCTCCGTAAAGGCTACTCTATGTCCCTCTACTGGCCTTCTGCATGTAGTCGATATCATTATTGATTCTGGTGCCACTGGTAATTACATAGATATTGATTTAGCCCATTCCCTCAATCTACCTTTAGTGGTAAAAACACGACCGGAACCTGTCCAAGCCGTAGACGGCTCCGCATTGATTTCTGGTCCTGTTAGACATCAAACCGCACCCCTCTTGTTGAACATACAGGACATACACACAGAAACCTTGAGCTTTGATTTGATCACCGCACCTCAATTCGGTATCATACTAGGGATACCCTGGTTACGTGAACATAACCCATTGATCAATTGGCAAGCAGGCACTGTACTCTTTGAGTCCGATATTTGTCAGAATTATTGTCTCCCGATCCATCAAGCCTCTGACACACCCTCTCGGGTCTTGGGAGCACTGGCACAACTCACACTGACGGTTGACGATCCAGAAGTCATACAGTCTCATACTGTTGGGGGGTTGGTGTCTGGGATCCCACCAGAATATCTGGCTTTCGAATCGGTTTTCGATCGAGGCTCGTCTGAGGTACTTCCTCCACATAGACCTTATGACTGCCCAATCGAACTGCTTCCTGATTCCACCGTTCCTTCGGGCAGGATCTACTCTTTGTCTCCTTCGGAGGAACTGGTGTTAAAAGAATATGTACAGAACGCCCTGCGTTTAGGACACATCCGCCCCTCCACTTCACCAGCGGCAAGTCCTATCTTCTTTGTACCTAAGAAGGAGGGGGATTTACGTCCTTGTGTGGATTATCGGCGTCTGAACGCGATCACCAAGAAGGATAGATATCCCATCCCGTTAATCACTCCACTCTTAGATCACTTAACACATGCCACCGTTTTTACCAAACTTGATCTACGCGGCGCATACAATTTGGTACGCGTTCGCGAGGGAGACGAGTGGAAAACTGCTTTCTGTACACGTTACGGATTGTACGAATATCTTGTCATGCCTTTTGGCTTATGTAACGCCCCGGCCACGTTCCAACGATTCATGAATGACATTTTCAGGGATATTCTGGATGTGTACATGGTTGTATATCTGGACGACATCCTGATCTTCTCTCGTGACCTGGATGTCCATGTAAAACACGTCCGAGAAGTATTAGCCCGTTTAAGCAAGCATTCTTTATTTGCCAAACCTGAGAAATGTCAGTTCCATAAGACCTCTGTTGAGTTTTTGGGTTTCCATATCACCCCTGGGGCGGTATCCATGAACGAGTCGAAGGTCAAAGCAGTCTTAGACTGGCCAGTACCTCAAACACTCAAGTCCTTGCAGGCCTTTTTAGGATTCGCCAACTTCTATAGGCGTTTCATCTCTTCCTTTTCCACGATTGTAGCCCCACTCACGGCCCTGACTAGCCCTCGGGTGCCGTATCAGTGGCAGAGAGAACAGCAGGAGGCTTTTGTGACTCTGAAAACCGCCTTTACTACCGCACCGGTACTCCAACATCCCAATCCGGATCTTCCGTTCATAGTCGAGGCAGATGCCTCTTCCTTTGCCCTCGGGGCGGTGCTGTCACAAACGTGTCCTAACACCGGCAAGTTACACCCAGTGGCGTTCCACTCCCGTAAGTTTTCCGGTACTGAGTCTCATTATACCGTTACGGAAAAGGAACTCTTGGCGGTCATGGACGCGTTCCGTGTTTGGCGTCATCATCTTCTGGGGGCTAAGTATCCTGTCACAGTATACTCCGATCATCGGAACCTACAGGATTTGGCCTCCCTGAAATGCATTAATAGCAGACAGGTCCGATGGCATCTTTTCTTTTCCTCCTTCGACTTCCGTATTATGCACCGTCCTGGAACGGCGCATGGGAAGGCGGATGCCTTGTCACGTTCCCCGGGGGGGGTCCAGCTGCCTACATTCCCCGACACTGTTCTCGAAAAGAGTCATGTGATTTGTCTCTGTACTCCCTCATTGTCACTAATAGACTCGGTTCGATCCTGGACTAGCGATCATTCTGACCAGTTACGGGAATGGGATCCGGTATATTCTGATGGGTTACCTTTCGTACATGAACGCCTGTTCCTTCCTACACCTGATACACGTAATCTTGCCCTTGAGTGGTCTCATGACGCCCCCTTTAATGCCCATCCCGGACAAGAGCGCACTTTAGACCTTCTCAAGCGTTGGTGTTGGTGGCCTTCTATGAGGCGCGATGTGGAGTGTTACGTCAGGTCTTGTGCGGTATGTGCTCAGGCTAAACATCAAAGGGGTCGACCGATTGGGTTGTTGCTTCCGCTTCCGGTACCTCCCAGGCCCTGGCATACTTTGACGATGGATTTCGTTACCGATCTCCCCAAGTCGAAAGGCTTCGATACCATCTGGGTAGTAGTGGACACGTTCACAAAAATGGCCCGTTTTGTCCCTTGTAAAGGTGTCCCTTCGGCCCCTGTCTTGGCGGACTTGTTTTTTGAACATGTGTTTATGCTATTCGGCCTCCCTTCGGTCATTATTTCCGATCGAGGTTCACAGTTCACCTCTCGGTTTTGGAGATCCTTGACGAAACTATTGGGCATTGATACGAGGTATTCTTCGGCCTATCATCCGGAGACCGATGGTCAGACCGAAAGGACGAATCAATCGATGGAACAGTACCTTCGTTGCCTCATATTGCAACACCAGTCCTCTTGGTTGGCCGTTTTGCGGCTTGCGGAGTTTGCGTATAACAATGCGGCTCATTCAGCTACTGGTTATTCTCCTTTTTACGCCCTCTATGGTCAACATCCCAAGGTTTTGCCGGTCCCTGATGCCTCTGGTTCTTTGAATCCTGCGGCCACGACATGTCTTAGGGATCTTTCTGCTATTCATGCGAGTACAGTGGTTCATCTCACTGAAGCAAAGGCCTCTATGAAGGCCCGTGTGGATGGCAAACGTCGTGCTGCTCCCCCTCTGGTGGTGGGTTCTAGGGTCTGGTTATCTTCCCGACATCTTCGCCTAGTGGGTTGCCGGAAGTTGCTGCCTCGCTTTGTCGGGCCATATGTGATCTCGCAGGTTGTTAATCCGGTGGCTTTCCGTCTGGTACTCCCCAGCTCTTGGCGTATCCATCCTGTGTTTCATGTCTCCCTCCTCAAACCCTGTCCTGACTCAGTCCGTCTTCGTGCCCCTATTGCGCCGGTGTCCTTGACCTCTCCTGATGTTTTTGAGGTATCGGCCATATTGGGTTCTAGATGGTTTAGGGGTAGGCTTCAGTTTCTGGTGGATTGGACGGGATACGGCCCGGAGGAGCGTTCGTGGGTTTCCGCATCTGATGTGAACGCCCCGCGGTTGGTAGCCCGCTTCCATAGGGATCATCCGTCCTGCCCACGGGGTCGTGGGCCGTTGGGGGGGGGCTATGTTAGGCGATCCCCTGCACACCAGGCCACGACACATCAGAACACTGCTCACATTCCCCCAACATCTCCTCCCAAGCTTCGAGGCTCAAGTGATTCGGCGAAGCCACAGAACCGAAGACTCCGTACCGTTGTACGGGCTCGATTGCAACCCTTTCTGCATTGGCAACTGCCTTGGAGAACGTATAGCAGAAAGGGCGGCCTTACGTCTCCACGCCGGTCACGTGATATGCTATGGCGTTCCCCGTGTGTTCTTGGTGAACGTCACATGATCCAGAGAAGTCACGTGACCCAGCGGCGATTAGTATAAAGTTCTGAGAGACAGAACGCTCATTGCTTCTCAGCTGGCTTCGGACATTGTTTGGCGTTACATCTTGCTCCTTGTTACCTGGATCTCGGAACTCTATCTCGGACTCCCTCGGACACCCCTTGGTACTTTTGCTTGGAACTGTTTACCTGTTGCCGGATATTTGGACTACACCTCGACTTGTCTTTGGATCAACCCTTGGCACCTTGCTGATCTTCTACGCCTTCTCCCTACGGGGGATTCAAGTCCAGCCCTGACTCCCACAGGTGGCTACCCTTCATCCACGCTAACCTGCGGTTCTACTATTCCAGGGACCGCCGCATCTAATGAGCCTCGAACCTCCCTACTAGGTTACCTGGGTCTCCCTTACACCAGATAGGTAAGACACTTTAGATCCTTTTGTTTACCTGCCTGTATTGTGATTGCCTGGTGCTTAACCTCCTTCCTTCTTGACAGCAGCATCAGTGTTCCAGAGGCTCCGTGGATCTGGGAAGACATCTCTCACCTGTGGCCTCAAGGGTCGCATAGTGGGTTTCTATTTTTTCCCCTGTGCGTCACTTGGGGACGGAGGTCTCATCGGTCTACACGACACTCAAGTCAGAACAGTAACAGACGAACAATAAAAAGTACAACATAAAATATTAAACACAAATCAAAGTAGTAGAACGACCTGAAAACCAAGGTGAGCCCAAAAAAGAAAACTTCAGTGTTGTGACGAATACTAAAATATTGATCTAAGATGAGTTCTAAGATGTCCCACTAACCTTGCACTTAAAGTATTAGTTTACAGTTAGTACCCCCTCTCTGGAAATAGTTGCAAATGCTGAGAAAATGTGGAAGCGTACTAGACCCGCAATCCCTATAACACAGTCACTGTTAGGAGAGGTACACCAGGCGCTCAGGTCAATTCGGCGTATGACCTTCAGGTCCAACAGTCTAACAACTCCCTGTCCTGTACTTAGGAGCAACCAGGCTAAAACGTTATTTCGCAAGGCTTCTCTAGTCTCTGTTCCTGCTGCTTTTCCAATGTTAGAAATAACAAAGTTTTGTTTGTCCATAATAAAGGCATGGATGTTAATATTCTTGTTACTTGGCATTTGGGATTTATTTTGTCGCTCATCTTGCATGGATGCCTGCTTAGGCGCAGCATTGGCCTCTGTAGCGCGTACATTAGGATTTTTATGATGATTATAATCTGGTACCGGGGTTCCAGATGATGTTTCCATGAGTTGACCCTTAGGGTTAATTCTGGTGAAATTCGCCTGACCCTTAAATTCAAGTAAAGACCCAAAAGATACCTGAAGGATACCTCTAGTGAGGTTGGTTTGGGAGGCTTGATCCAAACTCTTCATTAAAAGTTGGCTTGACAGCCACTATCCGTTTTGGTCGACTGATTCAAAGCAACTGTACTGGGTTGTGCAAGTGTCTGAGTTACACTGCTTTCACTATGAGGGCATACATCCAGTTGGAAGGCTACATCCTTCCAACTGACAAACCTGGAACACCTTGGGTGGAACACCCAAGTCACTACATTGTACACATTCCACACACCATTCATGACATCACTCATCCACTCAAGTAAGAACTCAAGCAAGATACAAAACACCTCCATTCATTCCACACAGACAGACACAAAAAGACAGCAGGATTTACTGGACCTCAGGAAAACACGCCATTTCAGGGTTCTCTGCCACAGTAGTGAAGACAGAAGATATAAAAGGAAGTGGCAAGCTCTTCTCCCTAACCATCCCCAGGGAACAGTGGGGTTTATACTGCTGAGGACCAAGGCTTCTCTGCTGTCTGTGTATTGGAACCAGGATCCTGATCCTTGGAGATGAAGGATTCCCTGAAGGTGCCTGACAACTTCTTGGAGGGAAAGTGCAGGACTAAGGACTCACCTTGAACCTGGAGACACTGAATTGGACCTCTAAGGAACACCAGAAGTCCAGAAGGATATTGCGCCCTTTTTTTATCACCTCAAGAAGTCTTCAAGTGGCTTGACCACACTCAACGCACTTCAAACAGTTTCAGATCCTGCAGTGCTGCTGTTGTCATGCCACGCATCTTCAAATCACTTATCTGCTCTTGGAGCCCTCCAGATGCCAGTTCGCCCCAATGAAGTGGACTGCCTTGTTTTGACCAGATTATTGACTTGACTGTGGAAGCAGCTAACTCAACCTGCTGGGATCCATTGACTCGCTCATCTTGAACACTGACTCAACCAAGCAGAAGCGTAATTTTGCTAACAACACAACCGCCTCCATGAACTGTTGAAATCCATTGACTCAACTGTCTTGAACCCAGACTCAACTCAATGGGAGACACTGCATCAAACCGACTTGACCCTGATTCACCAGTGGGACCGCACAACTCAAACGTACCAATGCCGCCTAGACTTCAGTAAAGTGTCTAGAAGCCTGGTTGAACCCCAAAGACAAGATATAAATGATATTTGAAGATGCCCTATGCCCTTGCTCCCCTCACGTACATATGGCGTTAAGATCCCTTTCTGCTTTTTAAAGACATATTTCTGAACAATGACATTGCTGCTGAAATCTGTTTCCTGAAAACGCCTGCGTATCAATGGAGAGTGCCCCATATCGTGAGAGTCTGCATTCTCTGTGATTCCCTTACATTGATGGGTCGTTAGTGCTCTTAATTGGTGGCACCCAATTGTTTTTGTTCATGTACCTATTTTAAAGAGACTTAATTGGACATTCTTTTATTTTGGTACCGCCATACTAACTGTATCAGCTCAAACCTCTCCTGAAGATATAGCCTGTCCTGACCAAAAAAGGGCGAAGGATGGCCATCTGTTGAGCTGTACCTCTTTTACCTTTATGATTGAGATCAATAATAATGTAGTGCCTGGGTGGGGCTCAGTAGGCGGTTTAGCCACTACTCATCCCTGTACTCCTTCAGAGCCGTAGTCATTTTGCCACACTATTGAGGGAGCATATTGTGTGTGGGGTACCCCTTCCCTTTATGGTTAAGTATGGAATTAATTTAAATGAGGAGATGGTTGGTTTGGGTGCACACACCCACCAAAAATAAATCAGTCAAATGTTTAAAAAGAACCAGTAACAAATTTAAAAACATTTTGTAACAATATAAAATAAAGAAACACATGCTAAAAAACAGACTTAGGTAAGCAGAGCAAAGTTTTTGAAAGTGGGGTATTCTGTATTTCAGAAGTCTGGATTTTGATATGAAACCAGTATAGACAAAAGGCGAGCGTTTAGATTTTATGGTTCAGCAAACAACTGCTAAAAATTGTTTACAAAACGTTCAGAGACTGTTTAGAGACAGTAGCCATCTTACCTTGATAGTCTGGGACCTTCACAAGTGCCCCCTCTTGATTTGCCGTTATTGGGCACCTGACTGGGAACCCATGTCTCTTCCTAGAAACATCTTAGAGACTGAGCTCCTGTCTGGGACTTTAGAGGAGTAAGAGACTGACTGTTTACAGCTTGCCTAGTCCCTGATTTTCAGTTGCTTCTGTTTGTCCGTAATGGTACTGATTCCTCGCAGGTTCCGCCATCTTGGATTGGGAATTGTGGCCCTTCACAGTTCACCCCTCCTGAATGTCCTGCACTGACCACATGACTAGAACCATGTCTCTCTTTCAGAAAACATTGTCGAAGCTGTGGTCCCAATATGACGTTCAGAGGATTCTGCACATCTGCACATAGGTTTTCTGAGTAGTGGACTGTCTGTTTCCTACTTGTCTGGTCCCAGCTTTCACTGCCTCCTCCACTCGAGTGCACATGCTGGGCCCCAGTGAGGCGCCACCATTTTGTTTTGGGAACAGAAACCTTCACAGTTGGCCCGACTAATTGGCCTGTGCTGACCATCTGACTGGGACCATGAGTCTCTTTCCAATACAATTTGTTTGCAGGACGTGCCAAGCTCAGGTCTCTCATGAGGTATGATTTAGGACTAAGAAATAACATAGGTTAATAACAAGACATCTAATTGGGAACAAAAGGTGGTGTGGGCCAATGTTAATATGTGATTTAAGAGAGCGAGTTCAAGGGAAAACATTCTTTGAGGATTACCTCTAGAATATGTTGCATTGAGATTATAGTTTTTGGGATGAAGATGACTACTATATTATAATGTATTATGTATATGAAGACTGAAACTCATAAGGGTTTGTTTTTTTCTTTTTTAACTTTGTTTTTGTATTTTTACTTGCTGTCTATCCTATTTATTTTTCTCAACCCTTAATGTCCTCCACTTCACCACTCCCTCATCTCTGTCATGTTTGAAATGTACTTGGATGATTACTTATATGCAAGCAATATATGTTTTTGACTTAAGTAATGCCCAGATTTGAAAAAGGCACGAGATATGCCAAAACACCTGTTATTGCATGGGCCTTTCCACGAGAGTGAAACGATATTTTTATTAAAACATTGGTACAATCCTGAAATAATCTTGTGGCACAGTGTATTTTGTGAGATACACCCAAACTGACTTAAACAGAGTTTGGGTTTTTGCCCAACGATTATCTCACATGCACGACACAAATAACAGACAGAAGTTATAAGTAAATTGGTCGCTGGGCAAAGACGTTGATATCAAAGAAACTCCTTGCACTGAACTGAGTGCCATTATATGTATTTCATATTTCATGAATTTGGCTAAAACCTACAACTGATCCAATTTTAGAATTGCTTATTCTTTGAAATTACTCTTTAATTCATTATGAAGGCCTCATGCTCACCAATGGACTCTGCTCCGTTATGTTTAAGAGTGAACTTCACCTCTCTCCCTTGACTCTTTCTTCTTCTTCTTTGTAATGTCTTTCTTTTTCTTTACAGTTATTACCAACCTCATCTTCTTTTTCCCTTTATCTGTTTTATTTTCCTCCACCTGTACTCAAATCACTGTAGGATAAATCTGTAATTTTCTGACTAACAAGCCTTGTGACTCCCCCTAATAATATTTTTTTAAGTGATTTCAAATTGTCTTGAAATCCAATTGAAGGTCATCCGAAAACTTGTTTCTTTTAATACCTAAATTATTTGTTAAATCTGCTATCCATTATCAAGGAACTGCATTTGATATTCTACTTTCGTACACGCATATCTCCCAGTTTTAATTTCTCACCATTGACTCCCCATTCACTTTCAATCGCTCCTCGTGGTCTGCTGCATTACTTACAGAGCAATGAAACAGGGCTAACCAGCATTTTTTGAAGCAAACTAAGCATTTACTTGAGTTCTCGGCTGACGAGGAGAGCTGACCTCTCCTACTAAGTCATTCGCATTTAGGATTACTAGATTTTCAGCACAGGCTCTTGCCTCCTTGAATGTCCTGCTATCCCTTACTTTCCCCACTCTAGTTCAATTTAGGAAAGCTCTTTAGATTAAATTGTTTAAACTGGTGTTTCCATATTCCTATTTTTTGTTGTTTTTCTCTTTTACCATTTTAACTATGTGGTGATCCTTTTAGTTGGAATTTAAAATGAAAATACTTTGCACCAACATGTGCTCTCTTTATGGTATTTAGTCCTTCAACATTAGTGAGGAAGTCACTAGAATGGACACCCCATACTTAGCTATTCACAAAAAGAGAATAGCCATATCATGGCCCTCTTCTGTACCCTACGTGCTAATGTGGCCAGGAATAAGGCTTTACTCTACTAGAGGAGATGGGACACTTATGCTAAGACAATATGCTTCTACACTGCAAAGTAGTACAACTATAAAGAGTGTGGGGTGCTGACAAGCTCATAAAAATAACAAAAGTTTATTTAATAGTGCATTTAACATTCGAAAAGAGAGATGAAAAAGAATGTACTCTCATAGGAATATAAAATGTGGCTAGAAATTGCTTTCCAAAGGTACATTAGGTCTAGAATCTTATGTTGAAGCTTTACTCTAAGAATTACTCTTAGTAAGCACTAAAGTCTATGACAGTGGGGCAGTATTACAGAAAATATCAATAGGCCATTTGTGTTTTTAAGGCCATTGTGGGTTTCAGTGTAGGATTTTGTTTCTGTTTTCAGTTCATTTGGAACGGCACATTGTTCAACTCATTTTGATTCTGCCCGGAAGCAGGTCTTCGTTCAATAGGCTGAAACTTGGTACCTAAAGCTTAAATAAAATGTGAGAAATACATCTTTGCATAGGATGTATCTGTACAATCACAATTATCTTACAGGGAAATTAAACCAAAGTCCAAAATGTATATGCCAGACCATCAGCTGCTGCCAAACTGCTCAAGGTGTCACCAGAGACTTCAAAGTTGCTAAAGGCCACGCTAAAAAAAAAGACTGTAGTATAAGCTCTTCTAAACTACATGGAGAAGGCTCTACTTCAGCAGGTAATGTATGTTCTGACGCTGCTGGAAGTTAGGCCTCTGAAAAGTAAATTACCACTGGTCAGATCTCAAAGTGAGGAAGGTGGTCGCAGCAGTAAATCAAACAGCTGAAAAACCTGCAATGTCTGAGGACATGGGGAAAGTGAGGAAGAGGATGCTGGCCAGAAAAACGGCAGAAAATGTGGAGAATTTCGAAAATTCTCAGACAGGATTCTGAATTCAAATCCTATCTGTCTTAAAGTGAACAGTGATCACTTGAAAGAACGAACCAGATTATGGATAGTGAAAAGGCGAGCCCCTCTAGGAGTGTGGGAGCCCCTCTACTGAGAACGAACATGGGTCAAACTTCCACTCAGGAGGGCGTACAACTACGTTTTAGCTCACTGCACCCTTCACAGAGGAGAAATATCCCTTTTTATATCAGTCTTTGTCAAATCCACAAGGGTAGTCCAACACTGAAATGCTAGGCAAATCTCCTCTGAACAAAAGTACCAACAGCCACCCCAGACACGTGTTTCAGCCTTGTTGGGCCTCCTCGTGAGGTGAAGCTGAACCTCTCTAAGGCACAGTGAGCAAGGGGTCCACGTCTGGATTACCCTGGGTTACTTAGGGTGAAACCCCAAGTTTTACAAATTTGAAAAGGAGTGTGGGAGCCCCTCTACTGAGAACGAACATTAGGGATAGTGACCATAACATTTGTTGTCCAACAGTGGCACTCTTGCCATTGGTCCAGTCGACAATTTGTCAGAAGCGCAAGATTCAGGGAAACATGAGAGGGAAAGGTAAAGAAATCCACATGTTAAGTTTTTTCTATCTAGAATCCTGGGAACGAAATCACCACAAATCACATGAGGCACACAGGTTACACAGACACAGAAATACCATGTAATGAACGTCTATTCACAGATCAGTCCGCGATGACACAGGAAAAGACATAATGGTTCCACACTTGTCCAAATCCAGGTCTCTGGGGCCGTAATCCGTACAGGTTTTCAGGATATCCCTCATTAATATTCAAGAGAGAAAATGTGCGTACATTTAGAATCATTGTATGCAAATTTATCTCATGAATATGAATGAGGGGTGTCCAGAAAATCAAACATGTTTCCGGCTCTCAAGGCCTGGAGTTGGGCAACCCCGCGTCATAACCTAGCTATATGTTCGATTTAGAACCAGAAGTGACTTTGGGTAAAAGGCAGTGTAATTCAAACAACACGGCTTAACCGTTAACTTTAACTATGTTATGTTATGTTATGTTATGTTATGTTATGTGCATTTCCGTATCGACAATGTACACCCCTATGGGCAGCATGACACTGGAATTTATTGTCATCCAATGGCTCTTTCTAAGTAGCAAACAGAAGACAGCACAAAGAGCGGCTGTGGCCAAACAACCGTAGTGGGAGGAGGTTGAGGAGTACCAAAACACTTGCCACTGCAGCACAGAAGCATTTTGGAAGTTCTGCAGCTTCGGTCTGGGAACAGTCAACGTATTACTAGCATCAGCAAACAATGGCCTCATTAAGACCCTGCTGGCCCATTATGTCTCCGTATTTGAGAAGAGGGCACCGTATGGAAAAAATCACAATGGAGGACTCGAAATCAATTAGTTCAATAATAGCCAAGGATCTGAAGCCATCTTGTGAAGCAGAACATGAAGGTTTCAATGCCCTTCTAAGGTCTCTGACCCCAAGCTAAAACATGCAAGGGCAGAATTAATTTTCAACTATTATAGTACTCGAATTGTATGAAAGGTTGCAAAAAACGGACTAACGTGCCATGATGAACTTTTAAAGGCATACTGTGCACGTGACAGCTGATAAGTGGACCAGCACTTAAGCGTCAGATTTCATGTGTGTCACTGCACATTGGGTCACACTGTTGATACGCACGTAGTTTGAAAAAAATGTTCTACTCGCTGAATCTCTTCAATAAGCAAAAAAAAAATACACTGCAAACCATATTTTCAAAGTTCTACAAGATGGCCTTGTAGAGTTGCTGCGGCCTCTGAATTTCTTTGCCAATTGTGTGGTTTCACATGATGTAGCAAATTTCGCATCGGCCTTACAAAAGAGCAAAACCCAATATATCTAATGCTTTGCTCATTGCTTGAGTCTTCTTTTCTGACAATACTTCAAGGAGGTCTGCATGTTGCTTTTGCGGATCGGGGTTGAAAGCCTGAGATCCAAATGTTTGAGGGAGAAAATAATCTTCTGACTTTTCTCCCCTGAACATTTACAACTTGGCTCCCGCCCCTCCAACACCCCCACCACACCCACAAACACACCCCCACCACACCCCCACACCCGTACTTACCTTGTGTCCCTGCAACGCATGTTCCCTTTCACTTCCGTGATCGGGATCTGGCGCTGCAGGGTCCTTTTCTTTTTTTTTCGGGAGGGCTGCGGGGGAAACTCGACCGCAACTCCCGCTCACAATATAGTGAGCAAGGGTGTGGGGGACACCCCCCAGCCCCCAGAACCGAATGCGCGATCTCGTAGAACTTTTCGGTTGTTCAAAATTCAGCCAAATCACGTATTCGGTAATTTTTTTTCTAACATTTTGGCTGATTCCGTTTTTGCGGGGAGCAGGAAAGAAAATGTGTTTCTCTTTTCACCTATTCTGTGAAAGCACGTTCAGCCTTGCTGCACTTTCAGACAAATCACAACTTGCCACTTCAGTGTCATGTGCAAGATGTGCCTCTGGGCCAGATTACAGAAACTTTACACCGGTGCAAGTGTAAGTTTGCACGGTATTAGCACTAGGGTAAAGTTTGCCCTATTTTTTAAAACATTGAGACCTATTAGAAAACCTTTGCATCGTGGCAAGTGCAGTTGGGCATGTTATAAGCATCAGGGCAAACATTGCCCTAGCATAAAAAACATACATTTTCAATGTATCTTTGCTCCAGTGCAAACTTTGCCTTAGTGCTCACACCAATCTGTAGTAGCAGGAGGGAAAACATTGCCCTAAAACAAAAATGTGTTCACAATCATGTTTGCACAAGGGGTGCTCATAACATGCCAAACTCCACTTGTCACTATTGAAAGGTTTTCAAATGTGTCGCAGTGTTTTCAGAAATGGGGCAAACATTGCCCTAGTGCTAATACCGTGCAAACTTGAACATGCACGTGCAAAGTTTCGGGAATCTGGTCCCAAGGTGGGACTCATCATTTTACATGCTTTGAAGGTTGCTAGTACAAAAGAAACCTGTGCAAGTACTTGGAGATGGTGTCATCCTAGTAGACCATGTGGGAGCATGCCTTGTAAGACCAATTGAGACAGCCACATGCTACATTTGTAGACAGCATGCCACTCTTAGTCACCGCAGGGTGCCTTTCAGAGCAAAGGAGATGTATGTTTCATCTTGCTCGTGGATCAAATGCTGCAGCTGCTTCAAGATCTTTTAGCTCATCGCCAAAAATAATATCAGCCTACGAGAATACACCAACCACACTGTCACCTAAAATCTCACTCTCGCCCATTCGCACTGTCACCCTTCACATTGTCTAAAGACCACCAGGCCCACTTTCTTCATTTGAAGGTGATATTGCCTTCCTCCTTGCAACTAATACCAAACATTTGTCCAAAATAGTTATTCTGGGAGACTTCAATTCAGAATTTAACGATCCAGCAGATACCCAGGTGTGTCTTCTTGCCAACACGATCGAAGCCCAGCGCTTCACTCATCGCATCTCTCTTCCAACGCACAACAAAGGTTGTATACTGGATTGGCTATTTGACATCAACTGCATCAACAATATATTAGCCAATAACCCCTGCACATGGTCTGATGACAATGTCATTCTATGCTCTATCGCCGTAACAACCAAGCCAGATAGAACGACCCAACTTACTTCGACGCCATCAAGAAGCCAGTGGAACATCAACCCAGACAACATGCTCCTCCAGCTACTAGCCACCTATTCACTAACTCTGACCCCGCCTCCATGGTGACCCTCTATAACCAAACCACCCTAACTGCCATCAACAAAATTGCACCGCTGGGCAACCATTAGCGCATGCTAACTTCTGGTTCACTGAGAACTTTAAGACCCTGCGTCCCGCGAAAAAAGCCACCAAATGCACTTGGAAAAAAACACCCTCAGATGTAAATAAGGTCTGCGTCAATATCTCGACTGCCGACTACAAAGAAGCAACTTTCAAAACAAAGGGCAATTCATACAACCAGAGAATCGAAAATGCCGGACTACAAGGAAGCAACTTTCAAAGCAAAGGGCAATTCATACAGCCAGAGAATCAAAAATGCCCAGTCGGGCTCTAGGGAACTCTTCTCCATACTCCTGGAGCTTGAATAACCCGTTCCAACACCTGACCATTGCATCAAGGATCAGCCGTGGTGCAAAAACGTCCAAAACACCCTCTCTAACAAAATCACCCTCCTCCAAAACTAATTCAAAGCCAAAAAACCTAAACTCACCCGAGACACTCTACCACCCAATGCCACGTACCATCCACAAATTTGAATTCACCCCTGTGTCCACCACCGAAACTATAACTATCATCAAAGGATTGAATCCCTCAAGATACCAAGGTGACATCTGTCCAGCCACCTTCAACAAAGACTGCGTCAATGATCTTGCACCCGTTATTACAACCTTGATTAATAACTCCTTCTTGTCTAGTATAGTGCCAGACAACCTGAAAGAAGCCTGGGTCCTCCCACTGCTCACAAAACCAACACTGGACTCTAATGACACCACTAACTACAGGCCAATCACCACGGTTCCATTCCTTTTGATAATACTTGTAGCCTACTTACAGATACAAAAATTCCTAGAATCCAACAATTACCTAGGCCTCATGTGGTCAGGCTTCTGCCCTGGCCACAGAACTGAAACAGCACTTCTAGACCTTAACATCCAAATAGACCATATAAAAGACAAAGGGGACCTTGCGATTCTCCTTCTACTCGATCTGCAGCGATCTGCAGCGTTCAACCTTGTTAACCATATAATACAATGTTAACACGTGGCACTAGCTGCTCATTTCTCGACCAAGGCCACAGAGTGGATCGAATCATTCCTCTCTAACAGCACAATGAGAGTATTCTCCACCTCAGCTGCAGCCGCACCTGCCTTTGTCTCCTGCAGAGTTCCCCAAGGCTCATGTGTCTCGCCAACTTTGTACAACATGTTTACCAAGCCACTCTTTGGCCTCTTCGACAAATTGGGTGTCACATACACTAACTACGCAGATGACACCCAAATACTTGTACCAATCACCAGAACCTATGACACTGACTCCAAACATCTGAATAAAATCTACCTCACCATTCAAGCCTGGATGGCACAACATGAGCTTTGCCTTAACGATGATAAAACTGAACTACTTATCATCGGTAGCCAATCCAAACTGAATAATCTACCACAACCAGACAAATCGTTTAACATCGACAGCAATATCATCTCTGTAACAAAGGAGGTAAAAACCCTAGGTGTTTTCATTGACTCCTCACTCACCTTAACTAGGCAAGTCAACACCATAGCCTCTTCAGCAGCTCGAACCTTATCAGGGCCAGCACACCCTTATTATCCTCAGACAACTGTATCACGCTCGCAAGAGCACTTATCCTTTCAAGGATCGATTACTGCAACTCCCTTTTTGCTGGCTCGAATGCCTGTAACATTAACAAATTACAAGTATTGCAAAATAATGCTATCAGAGCAGCACTCAATATCCCCAAACATGAACACATCCCCTCAGCCAGACGCATCATCCACTGGCTTCCGGTCCGAGATCAGATTAAATTAAAAACCCTCTCACATACACATAAATGTCTATCTAATAGTGCCCAGGCTTACTTGGTAAATCAAGTTTTGAAAACCCAGTCAATCAGACCCACCCACTCCACCTACGCAGACCAGGACGCTAGCCCTAGGTTCAGACAACAAAAAGCGGGCAGGTCCAGCTTCCCAGTGATCGCGACCAAACTCTGGAACTCGATGCCTGTGGCCTTGAGGATAGACCCATCACTATGGTCCGTCCGCAAAGGCCTCAAAACCTGGCTCTTCGCCCAAGAATTTAACTAACTCTAGGATTATCGTACTACAGGCAGCTTCTAGATGGCACTCGTGCAATCCTGTCTGCACTCACTGCAAATTTTACTATGTAAATCTAATCTAAATATACCATAAATTGGCTTTTTGAATCATGTTATGTCTGTAACTTATTACTGCTTCTAGTGACTTGTAACCTACGCAAGATAGCGCAGCACACAGTAATCTGTTAACCCTGTGCCTCGATTGAGCAACGTCTGTAACATGTAAGCACCTACTTCAACCCAATTTTTAAGAAAAAGCACCTAGATGCCTCTGGGTAATGTGCATTATACAAAAGACAAAATAAATAAATAAATAAATAAATAAGAGTCAGGCCGATTTAACAACCTGATTGAGAAAGACTATAATCAACTTGCAACTCTTCTATATCCATGATTTAAACGGGCATAAATACCAAAAGATAAGGAAGGCATTACTTATTTTTAAAAATTTCCTGTGTGTGCAGTACTGGGAGACGTAGAAAGCTTGGTGCAATACAATATGCATATACTATCTGGTAGCCAGTTCTCCACTTTAGTCTAACGCCAGTAGTAAACTCCCAGAGGCAGGAGATTTGCTAGGTCTGGAATAGATCCGGGACTACGCTAATGTCGGGACTGTCGGAAATCGGCGCTAGCTAGCCTTTTGTTTGTAGCCCCGGAGCTTCTATCCGGGGCTACAATCATAAGACCCAGGGATGTAGCCCCCTCAGCGTTCGCCTAGCAATGCCTCTTCGCAGAGGTACTGCCTTAAATTCTACATTCACGCTAGTAAGTAATCCACAGCAAGCACAACAGCCAAGCACAACAATCATCAAATCTTTGAGGTAAGCCACACAAGTCCCTTGAGGACACCTGGGTTGCATCAGATGGCCCCTCTGTACAGGATTCTGTTGTATTGTATTGCATTGTTTATTTATATAGTGCCTATACACAGGAAAGTGTTTCAAAGCGCTCACAGATGTTTACGATGTATAGGCATTGACAGATGTATAAGGGAAGGTATGAAAATCTGTGATACTGATCCAATTCAATAGAGGTGAGAAAAGAAACAAGTTCAGCCAAGACTTTTTTGGCCGACCTGCCAGATAGTGAGCTGTGTTCCTAGCAGTGTTCACTGTGAGCAGACTTTCAGCACAGCTGGAAGTATTGCGTCTGATACATGTACTCGACTATGTACTAAAAGATTTTGCTTGTTTCCACGAACACTTGGTTTCTTTGGCGGTAGGATAGCTCGGGCAACGCTGGTCTTGGAAGCAGGACAGCGCTGACCAGCACAGAGTCTGTGCCCGCTCCCACTCTTAGAGGCTGGACTCTGGCATAAAGCACGATATAAAAACCCAATTTAATTTTCTTTCTCCTGAAGACCGATCTAACGCATTTCCCCTACTCATTACTGCACAAGGAAGTAAGCGATGGGAGACAATGCTATCAAATCGATTCAAGCAACCTGGTGCCTACACCTTTACCCAAAGTATGCATAGACTGATGCTTGAGCAGGGAGAATATTACCAGCCGTAATGGCTGTTTTACATCAAGATTACATATATCTGTTTGACTGTAAAATGTTCCTAATAAACCGGGAATGGGTTCCATGTGATAATGTCACTGGGAAAAAGTCACCCGATAGGCAACTTTCTTTTCCTGGCCCCTAAAATTCTTTCGAGTTCTTCACAATGAGTTGGTAGTGGAGAAAGCAGTCGCAGGTTTAGAATTCGGGACACGCACCGATTCAACCTTTAACAAGATTAGAGCGTGCTAGCACAACTAAAGAGACATAGCAAGGTTTTTTTCACAGCAAGCAAAGTGAACTAAATGTTCCCTTCCATTCCAATCGACACACCTTAATTTCCCCTCAACAACGGCAAGGATCCACTCTTTTGCTGCTTAATTACATTGACACATGAGCTGTTTGTGAATAAGTTAGAGACTAAGACTTCACTTTTGTCATCATCAGTGTTGATAGTCAGCCAACAGAGACACCTTGTCATTCCATAACATCGGAGGCCCTGAAGAACATTCCATTAACCACCTGTGAGTTGAAACATGCCAGGCAATATTGTAGGATTCATAAGCACACAAAGAAGTGTTGGAATATGAAGCAATAATTCCTCTTTTTCTTCTTTATGTGTATACACAATTGTTCTTACCCAAAGTTTGGGGATATTTGTTGTCTTGGTTTGCAAGATCCACATTTGAGGAAACAGGCATATTGTTTTAGTCACTTGGTGTTAATAATTTATATCATTTGGAGTCTTTGTCACACACAATGAAATAATGTGTTTTTCATGTCTGTGTGTATTTATTGAAATAAACAATCTTTTTTAATATATCATATGTTCTAGCAATTATAACTCAAGTGTTTACAGGTATATTTGTTCCACCAGAGACACCACTGCAGGAAGGTTAATCAACAATAGAGAGCTAATTGACCGGCAAGGTTAACAAATGTTCTATCGAGTATTTGTTTTTTCCCCTTCAAGTTAGCCCCAGTCGATAAATAAGGGAAGCTTTTATTGGTTTTCATGGTATTACCCAAATTGACCTTTTACAATGGACCTTTTGTCCTAATTGACCTAATTATAGTGGTTCTAATTGACCTTCTGCACAATTGACCTTTACATTTATTTTACTTTTATATATATGTGTGGGGTGGGTTATGGGGTCATAAATAATATAATGGGATTGGGTAGGGAGTTGCGTTTTTTTTGGATTGAGTGGGAGGTTACAGGGGTTTCCCTCCACATATATGTCCTTATTGACCTTCATTTCATGATCAATTGTGAAAAGGTCAATTCTCCCTCGATCAACTGTGAAAAGGTCAATTTGTATACGTCTGTTTTCATACCCTAAAATTTTGTCCCCAAATATTCTAGGAAGGGTATAATCATATATTATCACCTCCGATCCCAACATATTTGGGGGAACTGTTTAATTGTCTGGAGGGTGCATTTTCAGGGAAATCTCAATACCTGGCGACCATCTCCCCGCCAACATTATCACTGTATACCAGATTTTGATGGTATCATTTATTTTTCATTAATATGGGCTTGGATATGCGGCCTGTATAATGTTGATAGTTGGCATGGACTTAATTTACATTAATAGTTGGGCGACGAATCAACAGACCCAATAACAGTGAATCCGAAGCGCTGCCACAAGTCTTTCATTTGAACAGTTGTATATGCCCCATTTGGAGAATACGCCACAATTCCTGGGGAAGGAGAGGGACAGAAAGGTCGAAATCCAAGTTCCGAGGAGCACTCGGTTCCTGCTACGACCTATCACGACAGCGAAGTTTGTGGTCTAAACGTCGCCTCTGGTACGAGCTGGTCTTAGTTCTAACCATTCACAGCGCCCACTGCTTCAGCCTGAGATGGAGATGATGCAAGAATCGATGAATGCAGTCCAAAAGGTAACTATCAAACTCCAGGAAATGCGCCTAGAGAACTGAACGCTACGTTGAAGGGGCGTCTTTCCTTTTATGGGTGATGTTTAATCAGTGAGCCGCTTTTCTATAAGGCATGACACTTAATAATATTCCGAGGAGCAGTTTTCCAGTAAGGGAGAGCCAACAATAGTTTGGGGATATTATTTTTATATATTTTTTAGGCTCGTTTGTATTGTTTTAAGAGAGACCATGAACATCTGTGAAAACTAATCTTAGACATAAAGCTGGCAATGGAGATGAGATCAAGAATGAGTGACACTGTCACACTGAGCATGCGTCAGGTGAGCTTTCCATGTGGCAACCTGGAATTACTGCAGCTCACACACTGTGAAATCCCTGTCCCCAGATACCATGGCAGGGCAGATCTGGCAAACCTGGGAAAAGGTAGCCATGGAGAGGTTTGCTTTATTTTATTAATTGTAGGTGGCAGGGCCTACTTGTGCCTGCAGACCTCGCGATTGAGTGCTCCCCTACCTGAAGGCTGCCATCTCCTCCTGCAGGGGCCATGATTAGTGGTCGGTCCTGCTACAGAATCACCAGAAGAGAAATTTATGCCATGTTTTCTTTTTATGTGGTTTAGCATGCTCATAGTTATAAAAATGAGCATTTCACAATGTGAGCCTTTGCACTTATTGAGCATTTCACCCAAGAAGCTTTTTGGTATCACAGAAAACGGCTCTCCTGTCGAAGCAGAAAAATATTAACAAGACTCTGAATCCTTTTGCGTTGGCTGGTCCTCCCCACCGGGCTCACCTCCACCACCAGGATGGTATTAGGCTTGGGCACAACCTAAGGGTGTTGCCACCGGGCCACATTGGCTTCAGCTTCTGCTTCTTGCATGGTTCTGATGGGTGTTTGCATTCAGGCAGCCGCCGCAGAGAAGACTTGGGTGCTGTGGGCTGCGGCTGCCCTTCTTCATGGGCATCCTGGTTTTGGGACACAGAAGATTTTCCCCTCCTAATTTTAACCTCTCAGTCCCATCGCACACTCCCTTTCTCTCCTTGTATCTTTTTTAAATATTTTCTCTCACTTTAGCTATTCCTGGGGCTCACTTCGAAGTGGGTGGTATTCAGGTGGTAAATCTGTCAGAATACCGCCCAATGGAATTACTGATACCACCACTTGGTCCACTGGAATTACCGCCAGATTGCAAGTGGCAGTGGCAGAGTTAATCTCCATGTTTTGAGAGTCCATTGGACTCTATGGGACATTTTTGGTGGCATTACCGCTGCAGTAATACTGCCAATTTTGCTGATTTTCAGCTGACAATGGGAGGGGTTAGCTTCAGCTTGTTGCTGGAGGTAAACCCCCCACTCCAGGGCCATAATAATAATAGTATGGCTGAGCGGGAAAAATTCTGTTACCACCAATTTCTTCCTGCCCCGCCTTACTCTTATTAACTTATAAGTTATCTCTCTCTCTCCCTCCCTCTCTCTTCCAGTTTCTGAAAGATCACCAGAAAACAGAAAGTATGCCATCTAGTGACTTTATTACCTTGGTCCAATTCAATGCACTTATAACCAACAGGCACCAATTATATCACACCTTACTAATTCCATTTGCGGTAATAAAAATGCAAACCTTATCTGCTTGGGTTGATTGGGCAGGGTTTGAGCTAATTCACGCCTATTGGCTCGTGGCGTGTTGAATCTGGGTGAGCTCGGGCCACTAGATAAAGCACTCCAGGAAGCATACCATGCAGTCATTGTATTAGCCTTATCTGATTCGCCACCCTTCAAATTAATTAGTGCCTATTGGCTTGAAGTGCACTGAACTGGCGCTATCTAGTAGCGTCACCTGCTGACATACTGCTGCTCATGTTATGATTAGCGAACTGATCCGTCATGCTTCCAGCTAATTGGTCACTGGATGGCATGCATCCTGGCCAATGCGAGCCTAGTATGAGTTCAATCACACATTTTAGGACTCAGATTGAATCAGCTCACGAGTCAGCGCAAGCTGATTTCAACCATTTCTTTAAGCAAGCCGAGGTTCAGTCTAGCCTCCCATTTTCACCCACATCTACTATCCATTGGTAGAGTCTGGGTGAGGAAGGGAATGCCCCATCAGGTCCTCCTTCACATCCTGGAGCGCTTCCATGCCACCTACTTTATAATGTTAAAGGAGTTGTCATTCCAATACAGTTTACATGCATTCAAATGACTACTTGGAGAGAAGCTTGAGAGTAAGCTGGAGGTGAGGCAAGAGTGCTGCTTTTGTTACTGATTTCTGATCCCCAGACCGCAGACCAGAAAGAGGTTACCAAACATCACGCACACTTCCTGATTCCTGCTTACGGACGTCGATGTAACTGTGACTTTGGATCTCCGGTGGAAAGATCACAGCCAGGCACATGGATTGGGAAAGATACTGTTTGTTTTCAAAAGAAAGTGTTTTTGCTTGTATGCGGTATTTGTTTGCTCAGAGGAAGGGGTGCCGGTGAAGGCAAGCAAGCGAGAATGAATGTGTGTATATGTGGAGGGGGCGGAGTTCCATTTGATCGTTAGAGTCAGTGTGGGGTCTGAGTAGTGAGGGGAGATTGGGGCACACTAGCATGGACATGTGTTCTTGAATCGGCATGCTACTATTTATAAAGCCAATCTGAGGGTTTAATGCGAATCTGAGGGTTTAATGTGAATATACTGGGCTACCAGCAAGGACATATTTTCTTGATGTGACGTGGCATTACTACTGGCTTTATGGGCAAGCCAACATGAGGAGAGTTCCGACCTGACCTGGGCATACTGACCTATATTGTTGCAGCAGGTATGGACATATTTTCTTACAGTGGCATGTAATTTTGGTATGCAGCCTTTGGAACGTGTTGTCTGGGCCGCCTCCAGTGGAGTCATCACAGATTCCCCAGTGGTGACCTCCTCCCATGTGGCCAGGGGACGTCAGCCGCCATCTGATCCTGTCCCTGGGGGCGGCTACTTGAGGTAGGATCACACGGGAGGAGACATGTACCGGGGAGATGCTATGACTTCACTGGGCAAGACAAGCTAGGTTCCGGTGGAGTACCCAGAATCTACCGGAACCTAGCTAGCACAGAACTACACTGGAACAGGCTCGCAAAAGGAAGGAGATGTATCTCCAAGGTTACGACGCATACGGCTGATTACGCACAGCCGTTGCAGAAAGACTGAAGACACTCAGTCTGGAAGAAGGACCGCCTTGCTAAATTTAAAAAGGGGAATACCGCTATGAGGCCGGGTCATCGTGAATAACAGACACACTACGCTGCACATAATCTCTGGAAACAGCGGATCACTTGACACCAGCTGTATTAGCCCTGATGAAAGTGGTCAAAACGCCTAGATACCACTGAAACCAGTCGGCTCGCTTTTACACTGTGTCTGGGCAGAAGATGGATCAAAAATTATAAAATTCTATGCCAGACTACAGCTTGTTCTTTCCATGGAACAAGAGGAAAAACTATGATATTTGAATACCCTGCGTCTAGACTTTAGAAAAAGTGTAAAATACTTCACGCATGAGGATTTTGGAGAATCTATTGATTAACTCCGGTCCGTCCATCCATTAAAATTTAACTAGACCAACTAACATACACCACTGTTCCATGGTATGAATGTTATGGTACCAACCAGGAACCTGTGGGATTGTTTAGAACACCTGCCCTTCATTGGAACTGAATAAAGTGGAGAATAACGTTTCACTTGGAAGGCAGTCTTTATAGGACACAAAGGCAACAAAACGCAACCAAATATTGGTCTTCTTGAAAAAAGAAAAAATCATTCTTAAACAAAATCATCTGAATCAAAATGTGGGATTACTATGATTAAGGGAAGATTTGAGTGTTAGACTACCCTTCGGGTCCAACACTTGGACATCTAACTCCTATGGACGAGGCAGCAGGAGTTTCAACAAAATACCAAAAGACTGAAACCTAAGGTGCAGTCTAGTTGTTTTTCTAAAGCACCTGTGGGCAGGACTTTTAAACCTGGTGGGTGCCCTATTCGAAGAGGTTGTGCAGGAGGAGACTTTGGCTCCAGATCCCAAGCTCAGAGACGCGAAGATCACGTACCGGTGTGGCAGAGGAGGCCACCACATTAGAGAGAGAGATGTTGTACCAGAGACAGAAGTGCTGTGGGGACCCTGGAAGTCACAAGGAAGGCCATGCACATTCTGTAAGTCAAGAAGGCAATTCCGGGAACTGCAAGGAAAGCAGACGTGTGACTGCAGACCTGCAAGGGAAGTTGGAGGAACATCTCCACCCTCCACTTTGGAAAGTGGGAGAAAGAAGCCCGCCGCAGAAGCGCAAACTGAACCGGAGATGCTGGAGAAAGCCGGTGAGTCTACCCATAGCTAGTCTCTTCTTTGCCAACTATTCCACTGATTACTATTATTTCCCACCCTAGTCTAATGTGTCTTCTTGTTAATGCACGATCCGCGGCTGCTCACCTCAATGATGTGCTATGCATCACTGAGACATGGTTCAATGCTGCGTCGGGGTCAGACATTGTCCAAATGCTGCCTGCTCAATGCGATATTCTTTTAATAGATCATCCTACTCTTAGAATGGGTGGGGGTGTTGCCATTGTGCTTAAAAAAACCACTGAGCTGCTCGATCATTGACTTTAATCAGAAACTTACAAGTGAACTATGTTTATCAAGAATCCAAGTTTCTTCTGAAGAATCTTTGCACTTTCCTATCGCATATTACCCTGCTGACTATGCCACCAACTGTTTTCTGAAAAGCTTTACACAACTGATGGCTGATCATTCTCTGGCTCACCCTAGAATAACTGTTCTGGGAGACTTTCATCTCCACCCTAATAATACCTCTGATCAACAAGCTGTCAAACGTATCTCGTCTCTAATGAAATGTGGCCTGGATCTCGAAAATCACAGACCTACTCCTGTGGCAGGTAAACAGCTTGACATTTCTGAACTTTCTTCTTTTGCCCCACTGCCCTGGTCTGATCACTTCTTGATACCTTTCACTATTACTTTTGCTATGCCCAGAATCAGACGAGTCCCTTTAGCCAGGTTTCAACGCTGCTGGCGTGACGTGCCAGCTGAAAGTATTTCCATGTCCATTGAATTCTTTTTACATCAAGCAGTCCGTACTGACACCAACCCCTGCGACTCGTTGATTGAAGCACTAAAATTAACCGCAGACTCTCTGGCTCCTGAGAAACTCTACATCATTCGTGCCAAAAAGTCTGGTCCTTGGTACTCTCCTGAACTTCGACTACTGAAGCAGAGCTGTAGACAAGCCAAACGAAGATGGCATCAAACTCTAGACTCCCCGGCCAAACTGGCGTATGTTCATTAGCGTAATACTTATCAAAGCCCCACAAAAAAGGCTAAAGCCCAACATTTTGCTGATTGCATTTTGAATGCTGCCTTCTCGCTTAGAGAATTGTTTAGGGTGGTCAAGGAACTCACCACCATTCTGTGCCACCCTCTGGCTATTTTATTTACGCAAACACACTGTGACCGAATTGTGCTTTTTTACCAAGGAAAGAATGTGTAAAATTTGGGAGAAGATATGTGCCGACAGACTTGTCCTTGATCTTCCTTCTAATTCTCTATCTCCTTCAACTATTTCTACTGTTAATAGCTTTCAGTTTACTACAGTGACGGATATTATGGTTACCACTGCTCTTCTAAGCTTAAATCTGCATTCCCCACGGATCCTATTCTACTTCGCACTCTGCAAAATCTTTCTCACCTCAGCTCTTCAGCACTCCTTTTCGATGGGCTACATCCCAGACACACTTAAACACGCTGAGGTTTCTCCTCTATTAAAAAAGTCTCATCTCGACCCTGCTGCATGGAAAACTATCACCCCATTTCCCTTCTTCCTGTGGTCATGAAACTGCTTGAATCCATTGCCACTCCTCAACTCCGCTTTTCTTGAGACTAATCACCTCATCCACCCTTTTCAGGTGGGCTTTCGCCCAGGCATAGGCACTGAATCTGTCCTGGTATCTCTTCTTGAAGGCATTGCTTTACTTCAGGACCACAGAGTGGTCGCTGCTCTTATTTTCCTTGACCTCTCCACGGCTTTTGATACTGTTGACCATCACAGACTCCTCCAATGTCTTCTTGAAGCGGGAATTTCTAGTACTCCTTTGAAATGGTTTTCATCCTTTCTTTTGAGCCACACCCAGCCTGTTTCTCAGCCCCTCTTTACGTCTTCTCTTATTACCTTGGACTATGGTGTCCCGCAAGACTCGGCTCTTTCGCCTCTTCTGTTCAACTTATATATGTTGGCTCTTGCTAAATTGATTTCTAGTCATGGCATTCACTTTTTTTCTTACGCGACATTGATTGATGACACACAAATCTTGTTTCGCCTTAATGCCGCTCCTACAGAGCTTCCACACAAGCTAAAGAACTGTCTATCTGCTGTTTCTGAATGGATGTCTAATAATTGGCTTAAGCTTAATGGCGGCAAAACCGAGGATCTACTCGTTGGCTCTGCCTGCCCTAGTTCCTCTTGATCTTCCGACTACTGGCCTTCCTGCTTTGGCCCTTGCCCTCAACCTGCCACAGTAGTCAAAAGCCTTGGCATTAAAATTATGTCCTCAGGATCCAGATCTGCCTAAGCTCTGACAATCTGTCAAACTGATATTCCAAAGTTAAAATACTGAAAAAGGTTCTCCCTTTTCTCCCGACTGCTTCAAGATCTAAAATTGTCACAGCCTCTGTTATGGGGTCCATTGATTATTGCAATGGGATCTACCTTGGTCAACCCGAGTCTCTAACTCAACGTTTACAGATTCTTCAGAACTCGGCAGCCCGTCTTGCTCTGAATGTGTCTAGGCTGGCTTACTCTCCGGAACTCCGCTGTCAACTTCATTGGCTCCCTGTAAGAAGCCGCATCAAGTTTAAGACTCTCTGTCGTGTCTATCGAGCCATTCACAAAGGTGGTGCAGAGTTTTTACAATACAAATGATTCCTTACAAACCCTGCAGAGCTCTTCACCTGTCTAATCTCTCCCTGCTCTGCGTTCCACGATTTCTCCGGGCCCGAGCCGGAGTTTGATCTTTCTCTGTGCTTGCTTCTACCTTGTGGAATGCTCTTCCGGCTGAGTTCTGCACCATTCCAAAGTTTCTTTCTTTTCATAAGCATCTAAAACATTTCAGTTTTGAGTGCTCTGTGCTGTATACCTCTTGCTTCTCCCCAGCGCCTTGATGCCTTTACCGGTCTTGTTCGTGCTTTATCAAATTTCCATACAATAAAATACAGTGCGGACCCCAGGCTATTCCGGCAACTGTGCCAATAGTAGTTTTTATCTAAAATCATTGAAGAATTATTAGAAGAATTGTTTGAATGCAGAAAAGGTAAAGTGCAACCCCCCAATGAACTATGAATACCTAAATTGCAAATGTGGGGAAACCTTGAATAAACCTTAGAACAAACCTACTTACGAAACCAAGAACAATACACACAGTATCGGTAACACTGAGAACAGTAAAGCGCACGAGAAGTCCTGGCAAGCATGATACCAAGCAACTGAGATATATATATATATAAAAGGGCTGCCAGTGGCGTATACCAGACAAATGAAATCAATAAAATGAAGTCCTGGCAGGCGAGTACACCAGGCAGTTGACATTGCAGAAAGAGCCCTGGCAGGAGAGTACACCAGGCAGTGGGCATTGCATAAGGGAACCTGGCAGGAGAGTATACCAGGCAATTTGCAATTCTCAGAAATGTTAAGGAAGCACTATGTTGGCTGAACCAAGGAAAGATTGGTGTTTGCTGTTTGAATCAAGGAGAACGTTGCATTAAAGAAAGACAATCACAGAAATCACTGTTTAAATGTGAACCTTGTGAAGCAAAGCAGGAAAAAAAGGAACTGCTGGTAAAAGAAACTGTTTTCACTCTACTCAAGAATCCAGGGGAATGTATCCACCCCCTGCAACCAATGGCTTCCACCATGGAGAATGTTTTTGTTGGAATTATTCTTACTTCAGTGTAATACCTTTAACTAAAACATGGCACTGGTGCACAGTGCATTCTAATACGCTCTGAGCCATAATGGACATTCATTCCATGCCCCAGTGGAATCTGCACTTGCTGTGAACTATAAACATATTTTAAGCATGGTTCACCCTATTACACTGGAAAACAAGTTTTCAACGTTATTCATTGCTTATGTTAGTTTGCATTGCTCATCCAAGGGCACGGTGTGCGAAGCGTCTGGGATAAGCAAGTGCCAGCTGGTACCTGATAAGGTTACCATGTACATTGTCAAAACTGTGGATGAGTTACAGAATTGTTTTTGTTGCTTTCTTGAGAAACAGAAGAGTACCGCTACTTGATCCTAACCTGGTCACTCCCGCGAGTGGTGCATGTGAGCTGCTAACAAGCAGAGAGTCAGGCCAGAAGATTCTAGAAGATGCCACCCTGCATTTGTAGAGTGCTTAAAATACAGTAGCTGCCAAACTGATATGGTCAGACAGAAAGCTTCACCTTGGAAGGGTGACGCCTTGCTCCAGACCTGTTGTCTGTCGAAGTCTCTATGCCTAGCTTTTTCTGGGCTTTTCAGTGGATTCTGGTGAGGTGAGGGCATTTCTCAAAGCTGCGCCAATGAGTATGTATTTTCTTTAGACTTTCTTTGATTAATTTATTCACTTATGATTTTGTCTACATTTATTCATTCATGTATGCTTTTCACAAATAAAAAGCTGTATAAGAGCCAGTTTATAATTTATCTGAGCGTGTGTATGTGTGAATCATTGCCTCCCCGCTTTCAAAAAATAAGATACTTCCGTACACATGCCTATAGAAAGTTACACCAGAGAAATGTTGAATTGAAAGAGGATATGTTACGGCTGGAAAAGGAGTTAGCTGCAAAGAGACAGATTGCGCTCATGCAGCAGTTGCAAATTAAGCTTTTTAAGGACAAGGCTGATAGATACCAGACAGCAGCCGAGCAGGCCGTGGTAAGGTGGCCCTATATAAATATAGAAAGAGACGAGGGGGTGTGAGCAGAGAGAAAGTGGAAGCTATAATAGCCACAGCAGGCGTAGACTGGGACTTCGACACCTGGAGCTGAGACATTTTTGACTCCACCGGCTCCAACGGTAACTCAGAGGGGGATGCAGAATTTTAGTCAGAACCTAACAAAAAGACAGTAGCGGCCAAGCCAGTTACGAGATGGAGAGCAGGACTGCACGCACATAACCCGGGAAGAGGGGTTGTAGATTTTCTTACCCTGGACAATTATACTGAACAAGAGGTTAGGGAAATAATTACTCGTTTGCGGCAGAACTCAGAGGAGCCCTTAATAGCATGGGTGGTGCACATGTCTGATTGGGGGCCACCAGTCTGTTAGTAGATGCAATGAATTCCGTGCACTTCCTGCATTTGTTTAGTGACACCAACATACAAGAGGTACTGAGGGCTGTGCTGCCCTGAAGCTAATGGTCAAGCTTTGAGGGTGTCTCTGTTGCACTTAGTGGTCCAAGGGTGTAACCGCAAGTATCCTATTAAAACTGACTGGCCTAGTGAGGAAAAGAGATGTAATCTTTGAAAGAAGTGATTCAAAAGATCAGAGAGCCCACTGTTACGCTCACCTGGTTCCTACAGGGGCGTCGATCGGACCCGGACAGCTGCGGTCTCCACCAACGTGATGCTTAGTGAAGAGATGACAGTCTGGACTGGCCCACCTAATCTTGTCTGCTGGACTCATAGAAGTATTCTCCTGCAAGTGGAGAAAGGGATTTAGCCACCCGTGGACTTTAGTGATGGCCCCCCCAACTGTTCTTATTCTCCCCACTAATCACCTCCGATATCCCCTCTTGGTAACCGTACCTTATGTTTTTAAATGATGAGCTCTCCATCCTGCATGGCATGCAGGGGCGCGTAGATACTAGTTACTTCACTGGTTTGAAGGTACTGGAGGAGTTCCGGAGGAATATTGACTCCATGTCTATAAAGTTCAAAGAGTTCAATATGTCCGATGTTCACTCTTGTTCCATTCCCTCGTTAGGTTGCAGCTGGGTCCAAAAGAATATTACCTGGAGGCAGCTGATGGCGTTCAGGTAAGAGTCTGTATTACCAGACACTGTCCGGTAAAAGTTACTTGAGTTTAACTTGCTGTTTTCTCTCCCTTTATAGGTGCGGCATAGAAAGATGCGGCGAAATAAAGGATAATACCTCCGGGGGTAAAGCAGGTAAGCCTATGGTGGCAAAGAGATTGTCTTTGTCGGTTTTCTCGGCTCACCTTGTTATTCCTTTTGTTTTCCCCCCAGGTGCTGGGTTTCGATGAAGAAAATGATGAAGGCAGCGCCGAGTTGAAAGATGCAGTGGACTGGTGAGTATAACGCGGCGCTGCTGCTGGCAAAGCAACGTGTGCTGAAATAATGTTATTTCCAGGCTCGGAGATGTGCTGGGTCCAGAATCAGGTGAGGAATCAAATAATGTCCGTGATCTAACTTCTTCTCCTTTCTTTTCCTTTTGTCTAGGAGCTCCGGATTCGAGGCGGGCGTGGCAGAAGACTGGATGCTGACTTGCAGACACGGTGAGCGTTACGCTGCTGGATGCAGAATAACACGGAGCATGAGCTGCTGTTCGGACGTGGTTTAAATAGCCTGCAAAGTAGTCCCAGGTAAGAAGTTCCCCAGAACCGCACCCGAGTAAAAAATAGTCCCTGTAATAAAATAGTCCCATCCAGGCCTCACGTTGGCTTGGACTCATTTGCAGCATGGTCTGCATAAGATAAGTAAAGTCTATGAGCCTGGCGCCCATGGCGCCACGACTGATTTCTATGATGAGCCTGGCGCCTAAGGTGCCAGGACTGAATCCAAACAGCCCCCAGCCGGGGCTGTTGGGGTTTTAATGAGTATCTGGATGCCTACTCCCGGGGCTGATGGACTCGATCCGGATGCCCGGGCGTAGGCATCATGACACCCAGCATGAAGGAGGCGATTTCTGTAGATGAGCCAGGACACATGGGAGTAGTGTCACTTTCAGTGTCAACCAGAAATATGGTTATAAGACATGCCCTGGCCGCATACAAAAGTGTCATCATGACGTTGCTTGTAGGCATGACGGGAAAACCCACTGATGAGGTAGTGTTTGCCATTCGGCAACTGGCAGACCTGGGGGAATGGTAACCAAAGTGAAGACAAGATCTGAGAGAGGGTGGCGTAGCGACAGAAGAGACAAGATAGTAGGGCCTCCCGAATGTCAAGAAAATACATGTTTTTAGCATTGTTGAAAGATGGTGTGCCACAAGAGGAAATACACAAGAACCAGAACTAGTAGACAGAGTTAAGGATGACGAAGTGCACAAGCAATTTTTAACTTGGTTTAAATTCCCAAGATTTTTTGTTTATTTTATTCCAGCAAAAATGCTATATCTAAAAGCATATTAAACATTACTTACAACAATATGGCCCATTCGTTTTACCATTCATTCACATTCATACAATTCTCATCGGTCTTTCATTCCACAATTCATTTTTTAGAAAAATGGTTAATAAAAAACAGTTGACATCTGCTATATCTCCATGTGGTTATAATTCATTATAAACTATCCCCACACATTTGGAGTATCACAACAGTCTGTGTTCTCTTATTCACACAGATCCACGTCGACACGTGTTTCAGTTGCTCTCTGCGAGCATCACCATTAATACTCTCTCTGTACGGCAACCTTCTTCAGGACAAAACAACCCATTTTTCAAGCACAAATATTGGCATGGGCCACACCATCTATAAAAATACATAAAACACTGAATGAGTATAGTGCACTATCATCAATCCTTTTCAAATTATTTGATTGCATATTATTATGGTATGCTATAGAATATCATCCCACTCACCTCCTATCCAATGGAGTCAGGAGGGGCAGGATGTAGTATTCAATTTCAATACATCATGGTTGGAATCTGGAGGATGAGTGTCCTCTGATCTAAAGAGTTAAGGCATGTATCTATTACCATCTATTATAGCCAATTCATTTGATCATAAAAGCCAAGTGATTTATATATTTTAGCACATCACGGTTGTTACCCATAGATGTAAAGAGGGCTCTGTCACTCACTCGAAAAATGGAAACAGCCGTGGTTTGCAATGTTGATTTATATTTACTGGAGCAAGTGGTTTATAATGCCCAGACTTCCCTTCTTTCCACAGACTTGTTTTCGGTTCACAGGCATGTGATTCTGTAAAGATATACACAAAGAGCTTAATTAGTTGTATAAGCTCATTCAGACCAGCTTCACGTTTACACACTGTCCCTTTAAATGTATTTCAAAACTCACTGGTGCTCCCAATAATCAGGGTAAGAGGTGAGCACAAGCATCTAGTAAATGATTCTCACACGTGCTAAGAGCACATGGATCTCTAATATTTCGATCACAGAGCAGTCTGTGTAATTGATTGGGGAACATCACAATGTAGTTGTCCCCATCATTACTCATGTTCGATCATTGGAGAGTTAGTTCCTCTCATTCTTAGTTTGTGACTAGGGCACACGCCCTCTCATGTTAGGAACCGCATAATTACCTCTTACATTATTTTAACTAATCATGTCCAGTGGCTGTTGCATCCATTCCAGTTTACCTGACTCTCACCGTCCGGGGGATTTGTCTACCGGGTGCACCGCAGCGTTCAAAATGCAGCCGACAAGTACGCGCTAAACAAAAAACCACGACTCAATATCAAATCTATCAGGTGCACTTAAGATGCGGCATGTATATTTCAGAAAAAACGTTGCCTGGGGAGTGTTCTCCTGAACTCCTTATTCTTAATTCCTTATCCGGTGCCACCTGCAGGAATATTTTACATATTTGTGATTAGATGGTTCCACTCCACTGCTAGATTCAAACCTTGTTTAACTGTATCTAGAGTATGTATCCAGCGTTGTTCCGTCTGGTGTAGAAGGGTGCCCATGTCACCACCTCTCTTGGTGGGTTTTATTATTTGTAACACAAACCAGGTTAGGTCTGTGTCTTTTTGCCCATATCTCCAAAAATGTTCCACAAGCGGCTTATCCGCCACTTTATTCCTTATATATGATCTATGTTCCGAGATGCGCTGTCGTTCCTCCCTGGTAGTCTTACCTATATATAATAAGTCACAAGGACATCTAATTACATAAATGGCATTCTTAGTTTTGCAGTTGGTATGTGTTCTAAATTGCCATTTCACTTGTCTATATTCAAAAACCGTTCTTACTTCTACCATTGGACAAGCTACACATCCTCCACATTTGTGATGCCCTATCACCGGGGGCAGTCCCCATTGGGTTAGTATCGTCTGGTTATTTTTTGGCTCCACATATGTGTGTACCAATTTTTGCCCAAGATTTTGATTTCTTTTGAAGGCTAACATACGTCTCCGATATAATGACCCCTCTTGTTTTACAAGCTCCCAATTGTGATTGACTATCTTCTTAATCTGGTTACTGATTGGATTATAAATAGTCACACACACAAGTCGCTCTTCTTTTTCTTTTGGGCAATGTGTTAAACATAGGTCTCTGTTGGTATTTTTTGCTCTCTTGAGATTATTTTTAACCAGTCTTGTTGGATAGCCCCTCTCCACCAGTCTATCTTGTAACTGTTTTGAATGTTGCATAAATTCTTGGTTGGTACTGCAGTTGCGGCGTATTCTTAGAAACTGCCCATACGGTAAGTTGTATCGCAGACCTGCGGGATGGAAGCTGGTGTAGTGCAACAAAGTGTTGCGATCTGTTGCTTTCTATAGAGTGTTGTCTCCAGTTTGGCTCCTACTTTCCTGATGATTAAATCTAGGAAGCTCACCTCAACCGTACTCGATTCCATGGTGAACCTAATATGGGTATCCTGTCTGTTTAACCATTGGTGGAATGTGTTCAAGGATTCTGCATTGCCTGTCCATGTTATAAAAATGTCATCAATATATCTATGCCAACCCATCAGGTGTTGGCATAGGTCAGGAATGGCTTGAAGTGCATTCAAAGATCCTGATATAAATTTGTCCTCAAAATCTGCGGAAAGAAGGGAAGCCTGGGCATTATAAACCACTTGCTCCAGTAAATATAAATCAACATTGCAAACCACGGCTGTTTCCATTTTTCGTAACAACCGTGATGTGCTAAAATATATAAACCACTTGGCTTTTATGATCAAATGAATTGGCTATAATAGATGGTAATAGATACATGCCTTAACTCTTTAGAACAGAGGACACTCATCCTCCAGATTCCAACCATGATGTATTGAAATTGAATACTACATCCTGCCCCTCCTGACTCCATTGGATAGGAGGTGAGTGGGATGATATTCTATAGCATACCATATTAATATGCAATCAAATAATTTGAAAAGGATTGACGATAGTGCACTATACTCATTCAGTGTTTTATGTATTTTTATAGATGGTGTGGCCCATGCCAATATTTGTGCTTGAAAAATGGGTTGTTTTGTCCTGAAGAAGGTTGCCGTACAGAGAGAGTATTAATGGTGATGCTCGCAGAGAGCAACTGAAACACGTGTCGACGTGGATCTGTGTGAATAAGAGAACACAGACTGTTGTGATACCCCAAATGTGTGGGGATAGTTTATAATGAATTATAACCACATGGAGATATAGCAGATGTCAACTGTTTTTTATAAACCATTTTTCTAAAAAATGAATTGTGGAATGAAATACCGATGAGAATTGTATGAATGTGAATGAATGGTAAAACGAACGGGCCATATTGTTGTAAGTAATGTTTAATATGCTTTTAGATATAGCATTTTTGCTGGAATAAAATAAACAAAAAATCTTGGGAATTTAAACCAAGTTAAAAATTCCTTGTGCACTTCGTCATCCTTACCTCTGTCTACTAGTTCTGGTTCTTGTGTATTTCTGATTGATTGACCTGTAGAACTAGGGACGTTAAAACACGTGCCACAAGAGGAGACTGATGTTATTGAAACAAGAGAGATGTACAAGCTATGCAAAAAGAGAGGGCTTGCAATGAAAAAAATGCTATAAACAAGTGAAGAGTCAGGTGGTGACTAAGCAGCAAAGAGACAGAAAACCTTCTGCGCCTCCTGAGGAGAAATCGAAAGAAGAGTCTATGGGGATCCCTTCCCAGTACGAGCCAACATATGGTGATTTGAGAAAAGTGGTGAGTGCAATGTTAGAGTCTTAGTCCAGATACACTCATTCCAAATTTGACTGGGATTATGGCCAAGCCCCGGCAGTGACTGGTCCTATAGAAGTTGATAGGTGGCCTCATGTTAATGTTAAGACTTTTTGGAAGCCTGGAAACACACAAGAGGTTCGAGCATTGATACATACCGGGGCAGAGGCCTCTTTGATTCATGGAAATCCGTCAAGATTTAAAGGTAGTCACTTTACCATTACGGGCTAAGGGGGAAGAAAAACTCCAGCAGTATAAACAGGAGTGGAGATGAAAATAGGCAATTTTACAAGGCAGAAATACCAAGTGTTGATTGTCCCAATACTCGAGTATGTAATTGGGTTTAACATTCTGGAATGGTTGACTCTGGGACTTGGTGGTAAAACCTATCAGTTTGAAGTGAACGCATTGACTTGCACACCAGTTATTGTAGGCAAATTGAAAATGCCCCCAGTGCGCGATCCACAAAGCTTGCATCTATGAAGCAATACTGCATTCCCGGGGGGAAAAAGGACATTTCAGACAAAATTAAGGAGTATCTAGAAACAGGAATGCTATGCCCTGTTACTACTGCTTGAGACAATCCCATTTGACCTCTTAAGAAGGGAGAGCGGAGATGGAAGATGGCTATGGACTATAAGGAGTTGAAGAAACACACTCCTCTTTTAGTACATGCAGTTCCAGATGCCATCACTTTTATTGAGAATGTACACAAGTTTGAAGGAACCTGGTATGTAGTGGTAGATTTAGCCAATGCAATTTTCACTGTACCGATTGCTGAGGAGTGCCAAGAGCAGTTTGCATTTTCTTGGAACGGGTGTCAATACTCCTTCACGAGGTTGCCTATGGGGTACTTGCACAGCCCAACCATTTGTCACCAGCTGGTGGCAGAACATTTGGACAAAATACCTTGCAAACTTGAGATACAAATCTCCCACTATATTGACCATATTTTGATTCAGGATAAGGATGAGCAAAGCATGCAAACACAGTTAGAAGTAATCATTGACAGGTTGAAGAAGGATGGGTAGGATATTAACCCTATCAAGATTCAAGGGCCAGCTGAGACTGTCGTATTCCTAGGAATTCAGTGGCATAATGGGCATCGAGAAATGTTGCTGAAAGCCTGACAGAAAATACTTGAGTTCACAACTCCGATGAACAAAAAACAAGTTCAGCAGTTCATAGGGCTCTTTGAGTTTTGGAGGCAGCATGTACCCGATCTAGGGCAGATATTAGCCCTCCTCTATGAAGTGACATGAAAGAAATATGAATGTCAGTGGGGGGAGGAGCAGCAAAGAGCATTTGATTTGCCAAAAGATACAGTGCAGCGGGTGCTGGATTTGTGGCCATTGAAGGCAGGAGAATTGTAGTTAAATGTGTCTGTAGAAGACAATTATGCTAACTGGAGTGTGTGGCAGAAACAGGAGAGAAAACGTGTTCCCTTATAAATTTTGAGTCGCAAGTTGCCCGCGGCTGGTAAATTATACACTCTGATTGAGAAGTAATTGCTGGCATGCTATTAGGCTCTTGTGTCACAACCACTCGGTGGTCGTTAGGGCACCGGTGGCGGAGGTAACACTAGCCGTGACATTCCATCACGTTTTCCCATTGTGCCGGTCTAGTTGTTGTATCCAAGATGCGCACCATTCTTATTCACTCCGCAGCAGAGGCTCACTGCGTTGCAACCATCTTGGACTCACATCTTTGGGTAAGACACTGTTTTCCCTTTCAGCACTTTACCACTCTACCTTGCCTTCTTACATTCAGTCATCCTCTGTGATTCTTCTTCTCTTCCTCTGGCTCAGTCCTCCTGTTCTGCTCTTCCTACCTCTTCTCAGCACCTCAGTGACTATTCTCTGGAGTTCATACTACGATTTTCACAGACAGGGTTTTTTCAGCCTGCTGGCTTTTTCCACAATCGGAGGACGCTGCTCCAGTCCGCCAGGGTGTTGTTTCTGTGTCCTTCCTGGAATCGCTCTAGTGGCTGGAGAGGAACATCCTTACCTCTTCAACGTAAAGCTGCACAAACGCACAAAGAAAAGAAGACGATTACTGCTAAGAATGCACGTGAAAAGACCGACCAAGGATCATCAGTTGAGGAGGAAGGATTAATAGCCAACTGTCAAGCATTTGAGATCTTGTTGATATCGAGCAAATGACAATCATAATATACTGATCAGGCCCGAAATCCCAATTATGCAATGGGTGTTGAGCTCTCCTAAGACACACAGAATAGGACTCGCTCAAGAAGCCAGTTTAAACAAGTGGAAATGGTACATTTAAGACAGAGCTAAATGAGGAAAGGGTGGGGTTGCGAAATTTCATGAGCAAGTGGCTAACATACCACCCATAGATTACATACCACGGGAAGTGACTGAAGTACATGAATCTCCTGTGAAAAAGGGAGTACCTTATGGAGATCTGACAGAGCATGCCTGGTTTACTGATGGCTCTGCTCGCTATGTGGGAACGGAGAGATGTTGGAAAGCTGTGTCATATAATCCCAGGACAAAAAAGATTTTGACAACGTCAGGGAAAGGGAAGAGCAGTCAGTTTGCAGAACTGTATGCAGTCTATCAAGCTTTGAAACAAGAGAGACCTGGTCACTGTCATTTGTACACAGACTCTTGGTCAGTGGCCAATGGGCTAGCTATGTGGCTGCCAACATGGCAAAAGAATGTATGGACATTTCATTGAAAAGAGTTCTGGGGAAAGGGACTGTGGCAAGATATTGGAGAAATGATATCACAAAGTGAATTAACAGTGTATCATGTGGATTCACACTGTGCTACTGACTCATTACAATGTTGGTTTAATTCTGTTACAGAAGAACACACCAAGATTTCATCTGTGGATGCAGAGTCTCAGGAAGACGATTTGAAGGGTATGGTGAAGTGGGCTCACCAGAAATGTGGACACCTTGGAGAAAATGCTACTCTCAGGTGGGTACAAGCTTGAGGGATTAATATCCCTTGAGAGGTAGTGAAAACAATAATTTTGCAATGTCTGGTGTGTCAACACCAACAGCATAGACCCATCGCTCAGATTGTCCAGGGGATTACCGTGTCAAATCTGGCTGATTGATTATATCGGTCCCATGCCAATCAGCAAAGGCTTTCAGTATTCATGCACAATTATGGATACATATTCCGAATATCTGATGGTATTGCTGTGTAAAAGTGCTACACAACTGAACCCCATTAAATTGTTAGATCAGATTGCCCTGTATTACGGTGTAGTCTTGCAAATTTAGAGTGACAACGGCTCACACGTTAAAGGCAAATTGATTCAAGAATTTTATACATACGACATTAAGATTTTTTCAGTTCAACCTACTTCCTTATTTCCTTACACATTTGTATCATTTTTGTAGTGTGAGGGTTAGGGTAGGGTGTTTTGGACAACATGACGGCTTTTCAGTTATTGACATACTGACACAGACAGATCCTTAGTTTGGGAAATGCTTCTTTAGCATAGGGTCGACGAGGCATATTGTCAGGAAAAGAAAATTGTGTGGATTTATCATGTACCCTATCACCCAGAAAAATCAGGATTGATTGAGAGGATGAATGGGTTGTTGAAAGAACAGCTGCGCAAATCTTGTAATGGCGGTTTAGCATGCTGGTGTCATTGGGTGTTTGATGCAGTACAGGTGTTGAATAATAGGCCAGTGACCAATAATGAACCCCCATTACTGCGGATGATGACGCCTGCCTTACAGATGCAACCCAACTCATCTAAAGAGAGTTTAATGTATTGGGAGATAATGCTGGGTGATTTAGCTCCCTACTGAGCAACCCCAGCATCTGCTGGGGTAGACATACATACTCATCAAGAGATCAGGTTAGAACCAAGAGGGATATTTTTGATTGAAACAGGGATTGGAGTACAGATTCGACCAGAACATATGGGTTGGATTGTCCCCTAGATCTGGATTAGCAATGAAGGGCATTCAAGTGCTAGGAGGGAGAATAGATGCTGATTACCAAGGAGATGCTTCTTTGGCTCTGATAAATATTTTTGTGTGCACCGAAGCACCAATCCTTCTGAGCCGCCCTCCATCCCTCCCACCTTCCAAGTGGCTGTGCCACTAATTACAGCTGAGGCCTAGCCTCAGAGCGCCTCACTCCCACGCCACTTTCTCCAACATTCGCAGGTGATTGCTTGCAGGACCCGATGCCTCCAGAGAATTGTGTTTGCTTCTTTGGCTCTGATAAATATTTGTGTGTGCATCGAAGCACCATCGGTTCTCCGTGCCTCTCAGCCCCTATCCCTCTTCCCACTTCCTGATAGGCCAACCCTTCCTCCCGCCCTCCATCCCCCTCACCTCCCATGATTGTCTGTGCTACTAGCTACAGCTGAGGCCTAGCCTCGGAGCCCCTAGCTACCTCACCACTTTCTTAAACATTCGTAGGTGAGTGCTTGCAGACCTGACACCTCCAGAGAATTGTGTTTGCTTCTTTGACTCTGATAAATATTATTGTGTGCACCGAAGCACCATCAGTGCTCTGTGTGCCTCAGTCCCGATCCCTCTTCCCACTTCTTGATAGCCCAACCCTTCCTCCCGCCCTCCATCCCTCCCACCCCCCACCTCCCAAGTGGTTGTGCTACTACTTACAGCTGAGGCCTAGCCTCGGAGCCCCTCACTCCCTTGCCACTTTCTCCAACATTTGCAGGTGATTGCTTGCAGGCCCTGATCCCGCCAGAGAATTGTGTTTGCTTCTTTGGCTCTGATAAATATTTGTGTGTGCACCGAAGCACCATCTGCTCTCCATGCCTCTCAGCCCCTATCCCTCTTCCCACTTCCTGATATCCCAACCCTTCCTCCCGCCCTCCATTCCTCTCACCTCCCCTGATTGGCTGTGCTGCTAGCTACAGCTGAGGCCTAGCCTCAGAGCCCCTAGCTCCCTCGCCACTTTCTTCAACATTCGCAGGTGAGTGCTTGCAGACCTGACCCCTCCAGAGAATTGTGTTTGCTTCTTTGACTCTCATAAATATTATTGTGTGCACCGAAGCACCATCGGTGCTCTGTGCGTCTCAGTTCTGATCCCTCTTCCCACTTCCTGATAGCCCAACCCTTCCTCCCACCCTCCATTCCTCCCACCTCCCCTGATTGGCTGCTACTGTGGCACCTCTTAGGCCTCATTGATTGATGGAAGAAAGCCCACTTAAGTCATTCGCCCAGGGCAGCCCGTTGCCATGCAGCCCCTGCAGGCAAAGGACAGCAGTTCCAGGCCGTGTTTGCCCGTGTATGCCTGTGGTACCTACAGCCGTCAACCAGCAGCGACCGACAAGGTAGGAAACCAGCACCTGCTGCTTCCCAGTAAATTGTCCAAGCCAATTTAACCCCACCTGTTGAGTCTTAACACACTTAGATCCAGCCCCTCGCCAGACACAGCCTTTACGTAGCCTGTCCCCCAATAGCCAAATTCTCCTTCCAGTTAGCCTGTACCCTTTAACCATATATTGCTATAAGATAGACTATCTAAACCAGATATACATTGCTCTCCTTTAGCCCTTAGCCAAACATATCTGTAAATGGTACCCTGTAACATGTACCAGATAGCAGCCTCTCACATCTAGCCAAACTACCCAAACAACCTGACTGTGACCAACAGCCACTTATCAGAATCGACCAGACTGTACTAAACTAGCACTATCCGGAATTTAAAATATGGTGTTCTGATTACTGCCTGCCACTTGTGTTACCGTTACTACTGTTACTGCTTTCACTGTTATTTCCCTGTGTTAGGCCCTTTCTCCCTCTATCCATGTGTCCCAAACCTAGGTGCTGCTATTGCATTCACTGCTACTGCATTTACTGTTATTCCCCTGTGTTAGGCCCTTTCTCCCTCTATCCAGGTGTCCCAAACCTAGGTGCTGCTATTGCATTCACTGCTACTGCATTTACTGTTATTCCCCTGTGTTAGGCCCTTTCTCCCTCTATCCAGGTGTCCCAAACCTAGGTGCTGCTATTGCATTCACTGCTACTGCATTTACTGTTATTCCCCTGTGTTAGGCCCTTTCTCCCTCTATCCAGGTGTCCCAAACCTAGGTGCTGCTATTGCATTCACTGCCACTGCATTTACTGTTATTCCCCTGTGTTAGGCCCTTTCTCCCTCTATCCAGGTGTCCCAAACCTAGGTGCTGCTATTGCATTTGCTGCTATTGCATTTACTGTTGTTCCCCGATGCTAGGCCCTTTCTTCCTCTATCCAGGTGTCCTCCCTAACCTAAGTGCCGCTATTACATTTACTGTGATTTCATTTACTGTTATCCCCCCCCCATGTTAGTCCCTCTCTCCCTCTAGCCAGGTGTCCCAAACCTAAGTGCTGCTATTGCATTTACTGTTATTCCCCCGTGTTAGGCCCTTTCTCCCTCTATCCAGGTGTCCCAAACCTAAGTGCTTCTATTGTATTTACTGTTGTTCCTGTGTTAGGCCCATTCTCCCTCTATCCAAGTGACCCAAACCTAAGTGCTGCTATTCTACAAAAGCTCGACCCAGACTCCTTCGGTCCTAGCCCTCTGGATGTGCAGCTACTCTCTGCCCCCACATTGCTCAGCTGCTGATCTGCTCCAACCCACAACCATGACTGACCTCTCTTCCCTGATGGAGATACCTCGACAACCAAGACCGCCTCTGCTCCTCCTCAAGCCTACCCCTCTGCACCACAGCCACACACCATAATGCAATGCCCCTGCACATGTGCCCTGTACTAGTGCCTTCTTTCAGGAACCCCCTACATTCCACATTGACTCACCACCTCTGCCCACTGTACTCGATCACTGATACTCTCTGCCCCCCCTCGCTCACCCTCTAATCACCCTCCTGCTACTAACTCTAAGATCAGAGGAGCACTCTGGCGTGCTAAACACCACATGCCTCTTACCCTCATCCCACACATTTCAGCCCAACTGGCCCTCTCACCCCCTTCTATCTCCAAGCATCTACTGAGAACAACTCCCTTGTCCCCTCAATTACATCCCATGCAATTTCCAACTCACAAGCCAGAGGAGCTTTCTAGCGCTACAAACACCATGTGTTCCACGCAAATCCCACAGCATCTGTGCGCTCACAAAGGAACTCCTCCCCCAGAGCAACCCCCATCCCAGCCCTCCCGGCCACTGCCAAAGCCAGAGCCCCACGTCACACCATCAGCATCAACCCTCCACCAACACGCACTCCATCCACTCCCCCCACATCAGCCGCACTCCTCCTCACCACCTACTCCTCTTCCTCGGAAAACGCTGCATCCCCTTGACATCACGGTCTCACGTACACAACCACACCCCACAAACTCTGCACAACTCGGAGCCGCCACTTCTTCACCTGCGAAACCCTCTCGCCCTACCTCCCACACTGCCCTCTCCCCCACCCACAGCTCCCTCTTGACCCCCACCCACAGACCTCCACCTTCAAACCCTTTCCCATCTCTCAAAGTAGCACGTCTTGCCTTTTCTATAACAGTCACCTCATCCTCCTTCGCCTCTGACCCTCCTACCCTCATACCTCACCACTTCTTCATCAGTTCAACCTCCCATCTTTACCCTCATCTCCCTCTCTCCCCGTCTTCTCCCCCTTGAACTCGACCTCTCTCACAGTACTCCTAAACCCCTAGCACCCGCTAGACTCAAACCCCAAACAACTTGCCCGACCCCACACTCCTCACATGCTCCACTCTCCACCCCCCACCGCTGATCCTCCTCCCCACATCTCTCACATACCTACCAACGCCCGCCTACTCTTCCCGCACCCCATCAACCTAATCCACTCATCCCCCTATTCCCACCCCTCTGTCAGTCTCAACTAGCCAGACTAATCCGACCACTCTCAACATCGCAAAGAGCACCTATGTAGACCGAAGAAAATCACTTCACCTCATGAAATCATATGCCTCCTTTTCGATGCACGCTCTGTGGTGAAAAACAGACACATCATCTTTGACCTCCTATCCTCTGACAACCCTGACCTCACCTTTATCACTAAAACTTGGTTCTCCAACGATTTTGTAGCCGTCGCGCACAAGGCCTTCCGCCCTGGCTACTTGCTTATCTCCCACAACAGACCTTCCAGAGGTGGCGGAGTGGCAATTCTCTACAAACCGATTTTCTCCCTCTCACTCACTGAAACCCAGACATGCAATGCTAACTGTGAATCCCTTCTAATAAAACTCTCGCTATCATCAACACTCACTCACAGTTTCCTACTCATATACAGACCCCATGGATATGACCGACATTTTGCCAACAATCTCTGTGACTCAATAAAGACCATTCAGGTAAATCACCCAACACTCACACTACTGGGAGACTTCAATATATGGTTCGATGTGCCGAACAACCCCATGACCCAACCCCTGGTTGACAGTCTTGAGGCACTCAACCTCTACTGTCATACCACAGGTTCAACTCACTCAGGTGGTCACACGCTTGATCTGATCTTCAGCACTTATGACCTTGTCTCTACATCCAGTCACAAACTGTGAAAACAAAATCAAAATATCGAGGCTGAGTACCACAAGAGGAAATACACCGAACACGGGTTACAAAGGAACATACAAAGTACTTTATTTTATACTGAATCCAGTTACAAAAACAGAGCAAAATCAGATAGCTATCGGCCCTCAGTACAACACAACAAACTCCAGCGTGCTTCAGTGTGTTCAGTGAGAGAGCTTGTACATTAGAATGCATTTGTTTTTTATACACTTGGTGGGCACGATGTCCAGTCCCACTTCGGGTTAATATTCCATTTAATACATCACCGATCTATGGTTCGTGCCAAGTCTCGAACATTCGCATATAACTGGTTTGCCTTTAATACATGTATCAACAAGCCTATGCAATGACTGTGGATTCTAAGATGATCCATGCAGGCCTTCTCAAACATTAATACAATGTAGTTAAACAGATGTTCTACGTTCAGTATTTGAATATATTGTTACAACATATGCTCGTGGATTAGTTTCATTGCACGAGTAATCCTTCTACCCACAGGTCAACGAAGGACAAGGTCTCAGTTCACGACCTCAACAAGTGGCCTGCAGGCAAGTTACATATTAGCTATGTACAGAGGTCAAGACGGCCATGTTGTATCCTGGAAGTACATTGTGCACCATTTTAACTCACAGGGTGACTTTTACAAAGCGAATCCTAAAATGGCGGTTTGGCCTAAAATGGCGGCTTACATTGATTTAAGGTCAGGACCTTGCAACGCAGATTCTTTCGCAAGCGACTTTCGAGCAGCTTGGCGTAGGCCAATATTCATATATTTATTGCAGTAGGAGGCACAATATGATTTCTCTTTTGACAAACCCTCCTTTTGGCCTATGCCAAGTGCTAAAAACTACTTTGGATCTCCTTGCAAATAACTCCATGCATCATCGTCCATGCACCCTGAATCACTATCAGAAATATCTATTGCCATTAGGTCATTTGCTAAAATATCTTTCAACACATATTCTTTGGAAGTTTTATCCGGGGCATTCACTTTATGTCCTATCGAACCTATCGCTTGTGCGCAACATCCCCCTAGCATCGAACACATACCAGGCAGACACTGCATACAGCAACAAATAAACAACAGGATTCCCAAAATAATTAGCAAGACCGAAAATACCTTCCAACCCCAAGATCGCAAGAAGTCCCAGAACCAAGCGCTTAGATCCCAGTTTCCCTCGGGAACATGCACTTCGGAACTAAGGACGGGCAGATTCTGTATTGCCTTCAAGATAGTTGGGGAGGAATCTGGTGCGAAAACACAGCAAGCGGACCCCACTAATTTACACACTCCACCACGCTCAGCCAGAATGACATCTAATGCCATTCGGTTTTGAAGTGCTACTAATCTTATCACCTTTTGTTCTAGTGTCATATTATAGAGTATGTCCATGGTCCGGTTGATGGTTCTCTCCAGTACTCTCGCTAGTTTTCTGATATCTTCTGAATTCGCTATCTGCCCCAGAATGGCACATTGATTTAGCTATATCTCCCAAGATTTGTGCTGGGGTGTCACCATTCTCGTCCCGCCGTGACGAGCCTTCGAAACTTCTCTTGTACTAGCTATAAACACCCCAGGTAACAGGATCCCTAAATAACAGGTTCCCTGCCAATGCCTGGGCAACCATGGGAATTCTACATTACCGCAAATAAAGTAGACAGGTTCAACTACATACAAAGGTCTATTTTCCCCAGTCAAATTTGCAACGTTGGCACAACCTAGAACATTTCCCATTGACTGAGTTCCATTCCTCTGTATGCAAAAAGAAACTGAATCGGGGCTATGGTTAACAGTGTAAGAAGGATGCATAGCATCCTTATTGCCTATTGGAGCCATCTTAAAGGAAATCAAAGATTGGAAAGGACGAGACAGTTTATCAGAAGGCCTAATAGAAGCAACATTTGGTTTGCTCCTGTTTGCGAAAAGCGAGCATCCCAGGGGAGGTAAAACACTTTTTCTCAAAACTATTCAAATTGATACCATCAAAGTTCCCTGAGATGCTATCATTCCACCGGCCAAAGAACAGTGCTCTAAGAGAAGCATAGCAAGCTGTTGACAAAGGTAAAGGATGAATATACCAACCTAGCCCATTATACCCGTGTTGCGGTAAATTTGAGCAGACCCAACAGTTAGATTTGTTAAAAATGGCATGCGTAGCATTCATGATAAGCAGTAGAGTATTATTGTGGTACCTTTGTCTGTGCTGAGAATCCTTAGGGGATAGAGTATGGAAATGTGCAACGGGAGTAGGAACAATGGATGCACTTTCAGTAGGCAACAAAAGTTCTAAAGAATGTGTTTCCTCGAGTTACCACAATCCTAAGGCAGCGAACATTAAAAACCCAAATATCATTATAAAAATACAGCAAATCATTTTCGGGGCCTGGCATTTTGTCCATTGTCCCGGTTGGTCACCCCCTTATTTACAAGTCCCATATGAGTGGTAGCGGGCATTGTAGTCTTAAAATAGATACCCCAAAGTTCGTTGCTGGCGACCTCCCAGTCGAGCGACTTCTTAGTCCTTCCACAACCCTAGCCAACAGAATCCCCTTTCTCAAATTTGGGCAAAAACAAGCCCTCGATGATCCTTTTGTTCTTCAGATGCACAGCCGAACCATGCCGTAAGTCTACCAGATGCACAGCAAAAACTGTGCCGTAAGTCTATTTTCGTGGACGTAGATTGTACCTTACTTTCCCGGTACTGATTGATCCGGAAACAATATGTCGTCACTTACTGCTGGAAGCAACGTCAGAAACAAGTGAAGGTGCTGAATTCGAAATAGCAGTTTCCGGATGCAAAATTTTTAGAGAGTGTGGAGACAAAATGGCAGCTTCCCCAAGCCTCACGGGCTCAGAGAGATTCTCCGACACACTCTCAGTGCTACTTACTGCTTTGGGATCATTGGTTGGAGTATCAGCAAGGGGTTCTGTTTCTTCTGTAACGTGTGGCACAGGGTGAGGAAGTTTCTTGACGTGGGATGCATGGATCCAGTTCTTTCTCCCAGCGACCCGCACCGCTGTCTGGGTGACCAAGAGGACTTGGAATGGCCCACGCCAGTGAGGCGCGAGGCAAGAGGAGCGCTCGAAAGATTTGACAAGCACCCAGATTCCAGGACGTATGCTGTGGCCCGGGCCCTCGTATCGCACAGGTAAAGCTTCTCGTACCTGGTGATAAATCAAATACAGGTTTTTAGTCAACTGGCTACAATAATCTGAAAGTAATACATTTTCAACATTTCTTAATGAGTTACATTTAGTAAGGTTCCAAATATTGGCAGGTCTCCCCATTACCACCTGAAATGGAGAGAGCCCAGTCTTAGTTTGAGGGGTTGTGCGCATGGATAACAACACGATCGGTAAGGCGTCCGGCCATTTTAGTTTGGTGCCGGCACATGTCTTAGCGAGCTTGTTCTTAATAATACCGTTGTGTCTTTCTACTAGTCCGGCGCTCTGAGCATGTCTGGCCGAATGGAACCATTGGTCAATTCGTAATGCCGTACATATCTGCAGAATTACAGCAGCGACAAAATGTGGACCATTGTCCGACCAGATAACTCTTGGTAGCCCGAACCGCGGGAAGTATTCCTTTAACATGATTTTTGCAGTAGTCATAGCTGTAGCATCTTTAACAGGGAAAGCCTCAACTCATTTACTAAAAGCACAGATAACCACCAGTACATATTTCTTATTATCGCATCGTTCCATTTCAATAAAGTCAAAGTGGATCACTTCAAAGGGGACCGAGGGTGGCCCTAAATTACCCCTTGGAGTTACTGTCCCCTTTCCCACGTTGTGTTGTAGGCAAATCATGCATTCCTGGACGTAGCGTTGGGCAATTTTTGGAATTTTTTCATTTACCCAAACTTTCTCTAACATTTTTGTCATCTTCTGAGCACATACATGCATAGGACCATGGGCCATGATGACCATCATCATCACATACGCGTCAGGGAGTAGCCATTTCTCTTCTACTATGTCCACCCAACACCCGTCATCATCAAGTTTCCCCAAGCCTTCAGCCCACCTTTTGGATTCTTCTAACGTGGCATCAGCTTGGATATCCCGTACAGACCCAACACCCTCATCTATTGCATAAGCATTTACAGACTCCCTTGAAACATACATCTCTGTAAGGAGATATCTATCTGATCAGCTAAAGCATTCCCTTTCCCTATATCATCTGTAATCTTTTGATGTGCTGCACATTTCATAACTGCTAACTGAGTAGGGAGCGCAAGCGCTGACAGTAGTTGTACTATTAGGGAGCCATGTTGAATTTTGGTGCCATGCGAAGTTAGGAACCCTCTCTCTGACCAAAGTCTCCCAAAGTTGTGAACCACCCCAAAGGCATACTGACTATCAGTATATATATTTACTGCAAGCCCTTCGGAAAGTTCACAAGCTCGGGTCAATGCTATAATCTCTGCGGCCTGCGCCGAATTATGCGTGATTCTCTTAGTTTCCACAACCGTGCTCAATGTAGTGATCGCATAAGCAGCTGTGGATGTACCATCTGGACGTTTGAAGCAGGAGCCGTCACAAAACAGCTCTCCTTGCGGATTATCCAAGGGAGTATCTTTCAAATCAATTCTACCCTTCGTCTCTTGTTCGGTCGTATATAAACAATCATGTGGCACTTCGTCGCCGCAAATAGTATCTTGCGGGAAAGGTATGAGTTCAGCCGGATTAAGAACACAACACCCAAAGAAATAGGTACCGGCAAAGAGACTGAACAAACAACTGGTGTACCAGAAAACCCTACAGAAACATTGGTTTGCCCTGACAGTGGAATGTTTGGAACCCGTGAATGATCAATGGAACACTTCTGTGCTCCAGTGTCTATCAAAAACTGATGTTTCCTATTTCCCACCACCATTTCTGATTGACGGGAATAGGTGTAGGTTCCAAACCCTGCTTCGGGCAATCCTAACGAAACAGAATATCATCAAAAGGAAGCTCTTCAGATAAATATGCAGCGGAAGGATGATCAAATATGTTCCTGGTGTCCACACTCGGAGTCTGATTGTCCTGCGAGAAAGGTTGCTGAGGGTCCTGTGTAAACTGACCTCTACCAGGGCCCCCTACACCCGGGCGACCTCTGGATCACCTACCCATATTCCCAAATGTATTATTTGACCTTTGCTGAAGGACGGGGTATTGTGCTCGCCAATGACCCTCTCGACGACAATAAGCGCACTGGTTAATGTTCACAGGACCCAAGGGCACATTCCCCTGCGGGACATACTGACCTCTAACCTGAGAACTACCCCCTCTGGGGCCTCTAACAATTTGCTGCAATAGCATTTTAGTTTTCAAATCGCTTTTTCGTTTTTCAACCCTATCTTTTTCATTATTGACACGGTTCTCGTAGTACTGAGCCATGTGCAATATTGCTGATTGTGATTTCGCCTGCCAAGCGCTCTCAGAAGACATAATTTGTGAATGGATGTCAGGCAGCAATCTACGCACAATTTTGTCCACGAACAACCTCTTCCCAGACTCTGTGCCTAGATCTTGTCCACTGAAATCCGAGAATACCTTTTCAAACCGATTAAAGAACTCGGTAGCACCCTCAGACTTTCCTTGGACACAGGCCGTAAATTGGTCCCATATAATTCTTTTTTCTGGAATTATAGTTTTTAATTTTGCAATAATTCTATCAGGCAAAGTTAGTATCACCTGAGGCGGTCTTTCACCAGCTGGCCTTTCTCCATTGAGTCTAGTTATATTCACCCATGTATCTCCCAACCCTGGTACGTCGTCAATAGTTCTAACTTGTTTCCATAAATCTACGGGCAGGAGTACAGGGAATAACAAATCAATATGGTCTGAGGTGAATACTGAGGATTGCAAAACGGACTCTATTTCTTTATAGAATCCTGTCGGATTTTTCCTAATATCAGGGATGGATTGTCTAATAGTGTTCACTTCCTGTCGTGAAAACGGGACGTGAACAAACTGCGATACATAATGAGCGGGAATGTCCACAGCAGGTGTACCTGCTGCAACATTAGCAGGAATCTCAACCTTCGGGACAAATGTTGGAGGTAGCTCTCACATAGGCAACTGAGAAGTAGGAGACTCCGAACGCTTACTAAGCAACAGAGCTAAATCGAGCGCTAAAGCAGTCGAAGAAGTGTCAAGTGAAAAAGCTCTCTTGTAAATACTCAATAAATCTGTGGGACAACTAATCTTTCTTTTTACACAGTCATCCTGTAGGTACTCTATCATTACCTGTATCACTTTCCTCTGCATTTCTGGCGTATACTAACTATACGTGTCATATACTTCAACAGGAGTTATCGACATATCCGAAATCCATCTAAGTGCATCTTTCGTACAGATTCGTGCTTCCTCAGATATCGATTTACGACAAGGAAGGAACCGTTTCTGTACATACATATTTTCCCTCTCATCATCCTCATTCTGTAACTTTTCTAACTCCTTTCTATACGCAAATAACCTCTCGACATGCTCATTTACCTTCTCGACAGTGTCTCTAGAAAGCGCTAGAGTATTTTGATCCCTTAACCCTTGCGGGAGATCCGCATTATTTAATCTTCCCCACATTATACATAACTGAATCCCTAAACCTTCAATAAAAACATTTTTCCTAGGAAATTTATCCATATTATAAAGTGTCGCAAAAACACTAACTTGATCATCCTTTTCCGTACAGTGCTTAGCCCATGCAATTAACTCACGTTTCTTCTCCGGTGGTACAGTATTGCAAGTGACAACCTTTGACCCTGCACCTCGATCGATTACAAGCGGCTCAGGACCACTTGGAAGAGAGGCAGCAGGCAAATTCGATGGAAGTACTGTAACTGGTGCGATAAAAAGAGGTGGGGGAGCTGGAGGAAGGGGAACATTAGGAGGAGCAAGAACAACAGGAACAACAACAGGTGGAGCAGGAATAACAGGAGGAAGAGGCAAAGCAGCAAGAAGAGGAACATACGGAGGTGGCGCAGAAGCACCAGGCCTTCGTTCATTTAATAATTTGTCAATAAACTCATCAGAAACATGAAGACCTTTAGAAGAATGGATTTTCTGAATACCGAGTGAGAAAGCCCTATACATATTTTTAGTCGCCTCAGACTGTTTGTCCTGATCATATCACAATGCTTTTTCAGTGTTCATTTTATGACGGCGCGCATGTTTCTCTCTACTTTTAAGTTGTTGCAACGCTTCTTTTTTCCAATTCTGCAAAACATCAAATGCTGCAGGTCTAGCCTTTTTCTTTAATAGAATTGAATCTAAATACTCAATACGAGGGATTTCAACTACCATGGATTGGCCACTGAAGTTCGGAGGCATGTCTGGTTTGTATGTGCCAAATGTCATTAAATACTATACTTCCAATGCAATGCTTACAGTACATGGTACATGCCGGCGACCCCTCCTGTGGTGCCGGACGGCTAAATTCCAAAGATTGTCTATCACTGCGGAATAATGCCCTAAAGCAGGTAGACAATTTCCCAGGCATATCTCAAATTCTTGGTGTTACCTGGTCAATAATTGTGTCTACAGATACAATGCGCCAAAATTCAAATTGTCAGGATTAAATTAAGAATCGGGTCATGACTCACCTGACCAAACCTAAGGAGGTCCGATCGGATTTCAAAGAATCTTACCTAATTAATCTTACCTCGTGTATGGTGATTTCGACAAATCTGCGTGCCTCAATAAGTGGACCCTTGTCAAGATGCCGTCTCGGACCACACGCTTATCATCCAAGGATCGGGTCGTGCAGCGCTGCTGAGGTGTCGTGTCTCGTTCGGTGGGGTCCCTTATGTCACACCGTCCGATCCCGGGCCCATAGCGTGCGTCAACCTTCAACAATCCAGCATCAATCTTGAGGGTCCCTACTCGGGCGCCAACTGTGAAAACAAAATCAAAATATCGAGGCGGAGTACCCCAAAAGGAAATACACCGAACACGGTTTACAAAGGAACATACAAAGTACTTTATTTTATACTGAATCCAGTTACAAAAACAGAGCAAAATCAGATAGATATCGGCCCTCAGTACAACACAACGAACTCCAGCGTGGTTCAGTGTGTTCATTGAGAGAGCTTGTACATTAGAATGCATTAGTTTTTTATAAACTTGGTGGGCACGATGTCCAGCCCCACTTCGGGTTAATATTCCATTTAATACATCACCGATCTAGGGTTCGTGACAAGTCTCGAACAACCGCATATAACTGGTTTGCCTTTAATACATGTATCAACAAGCCTATGCAGTAACTGTGTATTTTGAGATTTTCCATGCATGCCTTCTCAAACATTAATACAATGTAGTTAAACAGATGTTCTACGTTCTGTATTTGAATACATTGTTTCAACATATGCTTGTGGATTAGTTTCATTGCACGAGTAATCCTACCCACAGGTCAATGAAGGACAAGGTCTCAGTTCACGACCTCAACAAGTGGCCTTCAGGCAAGTTACATATTAGCTATGTACAGAGGTCAAGACGGCCATGTTGTATCCTGGAATGACATTGTGCACCATTTTAACTCACAGGGTGACTTTTACAAAGCGAATCCTAAAATGGCGGTTTGGCCTAAAATGGCAGCTTACATTGATTTAAGGTCAGGACCTTGCAACGCAGATTCTTTCGCAAGCGACTTTCGAGCAGCTTGGCGTAGGCCAATATTCATATATTTATTGCAGTAGGAGGCACAATATGATTTCTCTTTTGACAAACCCTCCTTTTGGCCTATGCCACTCTGCCATCCCTTTCTATTTTCTATATCCACACACCAGCCTCTCCTCCCATGGCTCCCCCTGCCCTTACCTTTGATCACAAATGCTGGAACAAAGTGAAGATACTCCCTGACCTAGCTGAAGCCCTGCTACTCTCTCCACCAGCGACGCTGACCTGTGGTAGACCGTTAACCTTTGAATCCTTTAACTCCTGGATTAAAGAATCACTAATTCCTATCACTGCCTCCCGCCCCGCAGCCTCAAGCAAAGAACCGTCCCCCAAATGGTTCACACCCCACCTGAAGACATTCAAAAGTCAAAATAACTCTCTTGAGCGCAAATGGCGAGCATCAAAACCACTCTAAATAGGTCTATGTTCGCCCACCACCACCGTAATTTCAAATCCGAAAGGCCAAAAAGTCCTTTTACAATAAACAAATTCTGAACTGCGGCAGCAGCAGCAAAGAACTCCACAAGATCATCTCCGAATTTGTGACACCTAATTGCACCTCTGCCCAAATCACCCCACGCAAACGTTCTGCGATTCCCTCTCGCTACATTTCTACAACACTGCACTTGACAGGACAGCAACCCTTAACACCAAGCTCTCCACCCTCACCTCCTGCACCACACCTACCCCATCCGGTCCTGTTGCCATGACGACCGCAATGCTGGCCCTCAACTCTTTCCCACCCATCTCAAGAAAAGAGTTCCTAGATAAACTATCCGGCAGCAGACCCTCCAGATCCCCCTTGACCCCTGTCCCGCCCCTCTTCTGAAAGAAACATTCTCCTCTACTTGTGCAGGAAGACATGCTAGGTCCATACTAAACAACTCCCTCACCTCTGGCACTTTCCCAGAGGCCTTTAAAATATCACATGTCAAACTACATCCCTCGACCCCCTTGACCCTAAGAATTACATGCCGATCTCCAACACCAGATTTCTCACAAAACTCATTCAACAGGATTAATACTCCCAGCTCAACCGCTTTGTAGAATCCAACAAACTACTCTCCCTGCGCAATCAGGCTTCAGGCCACGCCATGGAACAGAAAACACTCTGATCTCAATCTTGGATGATCTCAAGGTCGCAGCAGACTCTGAGGGTTGCGCAGCACTGATTCTCCTTGATCTGTCTGCATCCTTTGACACTGTTAACCATTCTCTCCTCCTTTACCGCCTCCACTCCCTAGGAATCCGTGGCTCGGCACTCAAATGGATTGCCTCCTTCCTCAGCAACAGGAAAGAAATCTCTTTCCCCTTCTCCTTTTTTCTCAACTGATTGCGCTGTGAACACTGGAGTACCCTAAGGCGCCTGTGTCCTGTGTGGCTGTGGAGAATCTGGGAGTAATGGAGGTTTCACCGTTGAACTGCACATTATGTGTTTGCCTAACGTGCAGTAACATTTTAGTGTTTTTTCATCATGGCCGCTGCCGCGTCTGCGCATTGCATCCCACTTGGATTCCTTACGAGTTACGCAATAGTTTAGGTGCCCGCACTCCTGAATTTTCCTTCCACTATTATTGCCACGCTCCTCCTGGGGCTCTTGGGTTCCCTCCTTTTCCCTGCTGTGTTTGCCCTTCCTGGGTTTACCTGTGCTCTCCGGTTTCTTAGCCGGTGATCTGGGCATCTCCTGGTCTCTCAGCTGTTCTCCCTTCTCGGGGTCTCCTTGGCTTCTCCGAGGCTCTGTGCACTCTGCGCCTGTCTTGTTCCGGCGTCCCCTGTCTCCTTGTACCTCTGTGCTTTATTCTGGTCTCCCATCCTACCACCATACACAGGTCTTCCCCCTCAAAGATCCCCAGGACGAGCTGTCCCTCATCTTGGAACCACTCATATCTTACCTTGACTCACAGATCCTGCACTTCGGATCCAATAATTCTTACCTGTACTTCCAGTTTGGATTCTTACCATGCCAAAGACTCTCAGGGGGTTTTCTGCCACACAGGCTTTTGCCCTTATTTGCAGTCTACGAGAAGGGGCCACTAGTCCGTCGGTACTCCTCGACAGACATAGTGGCTTCCCTTTGAGACAGGCCATATCTATTCACAAAAAAGAAGCCTTCAAGAAAGAAGAAGAAAGGACAAAGAAAGGAATCCTCGTCAAGACAGGACGAATCAGCTGAGGCATGTGAATTCCTGTCTGATTGGGGTGGAGATCCTGATAGCCTGCCTCTGCTCTCCTTTTCAACCTCTATCTGACAACCCTACCAGGAATCATCCGCTCACACAACCTCTCCTGTTACAACTACGCCAACAATACCCAAATTATCCTAAGAATTCCTAAAACAAGCACCAACCCTCATCCCAAACTCGAGGCTTGCCTCAGTAATATTGACGGATGGATGACAAGAAACCACCTCCTTCTGAACCAAGATAAAACTGAAATCATGGTGTGAGGCAATTCTGCCCTTCTCCCGCACCCACTCCCATGGCCCCCATCCCTTGGCACCCCTCCCCTCCACCCTCCAAAGTAGACAGAAACATTGGCAGGCCTAATCCTCTCCTGTCAGATCAATAATGTTTAAAAATCCTGTCACTACCACCTCAAACTCCTTAGACGCATTTTCCCTTACCTCACTTATCCCCACAGACTTGCTGCTGTTATGTCCATTGTTATGTCAAGACTGGACTATGCCAACTCTTTATACCTGAGAGCACTGGGATATCAGTTTAACAAGCTCCTAAGAACCCAAAATGCTCCCGCCAAATTACATCTCGTCCATGGACACAGAGACCACATCTTGCCCGCCCTGCGTACCCTTCACTGGCTTCCTGTAGGACAAAGGGCCACCTTCAAAATCCTATGCATCACCCACCGAGCACTGCACAAGGCCGGCCCAATGTACCTACAAGAAAAGATTAGTGATTACAACCTCCAATTCAGTGAGGATCGGAGGATCAGCCTTCTCAACCTTGGCACCAACTCTGTGTAACTCACTCCCCCCCACACATTTGGCACACCCAGGACTACATGACCTTCCGCAAAGCTCTAAAAACCTGGCTCTTTCCGTAAACCTGATTAAGACCATCGGAGGCTACTGAAATGATAGATGACAACCTAAGCGTCCTACAGGTGCTAGATATATGGCTGCTGACTATCCACTTCCTGAGTCTACTACACATGCCTAGCTGCCTCCTGTGCCATCTCCCTCTGAGTGCAGCTATCGTGAAATGCATGAATGTAATCCGGAACAGTGGGCTGCTAAGAATAAAACATCCACTCCAGACACTCACCTCTCCTATCACTATGCTCCCTCTCTACTCTACACCAACACACAATAGAGTGCAGCTACACACCTCGATCAATTTTGGCATAGCTGCTCACATACGAACAATACTCCATGAACTCCTCAACATCCTGTTAGAACGCATCTGTACCCCATGAGAAAATCCACCTAGCTGCACACATAGGCGTCCTACACAGGCCTAATGCCGCTAGCATATAGTCTCGGAAACCAACCACCAGACTCAATCCCATCACACCTAATGTTAGGATGCAGCTACAATCAGGCAATTGCATCAGCTGCTCACATTTTGAGTGCACACCTATAATACTCTACTCTCTCGACTGACCTTGACTACGGTCCCCGGGGGTGTTCAACCTACAAGCGCTTTGAGGTCATACCAATGATATATAGAGCACTATATAAATGCCAAATAACATAACATAACTCCACTGCCCTTGCCCCATTACCTCCACACTTCCCAAATAACCCCCCACCCCCAACAAACCATCTCGGGACCATGCTGACGATCCTACGCTACCCTCCGGGACAATCCCAAAAGCTTTGGCCCAAGAAAATACCTGCTGTTACCCCCATTGGGAAGTATCCTAACAGCTCCCGATAATTCCAAGACAGTACTCACCAGCCCTCCGCTCCTGGCTAAACAATCTGTCTCAACCCCCTCATTATTCACTCCCCCTCCTTATTGACTTGCCTTAACTCCATTCCATCTAGGAGACTCCCCCGCCTCCCCTATGCCTCTCACGTCTGCCCTCTCCCCGGATGACCTTTATGTCGTGCCCCCCTGCCACCCATCTTCCCCTTAGATCAGTCCCTTTGCGTCTGCCCATGCAGGAATGTGGGCCTCACTTGTCTATCTCTGTAGGCTTCCTCTTTTTCCAGGTTCAACAGTCATAGGCCCTCTGTACATGTTGTGATGCAATGCTGTTTACCCTCCAAGCTAAAGAGCATTCCAAACGGGAAAGTCCCCTTATACAGTATTTGTTTTGCAATAAGAACTGTGTCACCTGGCCCATACCTCTCCCCTTTTGCAATGTTACCAAGCCAGGTCCTGGAATAGCTGTATCTGTACCCCATTCACCGTCACATTTACTTTGGTTCTGGCTGCCCGCAAAATATTCTCTTTCATGCCATACGAAGTGAGTGCAACTAGTACAGCTCTTGGTCTTGCTCCCAGCTCTCTTCTCCTGGGCCCCACTCTATGCACCCGGTCAATGCCAACGTGTTCTGGTTTTGTGCCCATCAATAAATTGCCAAAGCATTGTTGAATGGTACTTTTTAGATCTGTATCCATTATTGATTCACTCAGACCCTTCACCCGAATATTAGACTGGCATGACATATTCTCCAGGTCTTATTCCTGCAGTTCCAGGTTGTGGGAGACCCTAGCCAGTTGATCCAACAGTTCACTGTTCTGACATACCTCCTACAACATCTCTGCCAGACCCTGTTTAGACACATTCACCCTCTCTCCCAATGTCTTCACCTCCCATTTGACTTTGGCCAGGGAGGCTCTCAATTCATCCTGCAACAATGTAAACTGCTCCTGGAATGTACTAGTCATTCTCCCCTCCATATCATTAAGTCATTCGTTTAGGTCCTCCTTACTGAGAGCCATCCCTGCACGCTCTTGGAAACCCCCCTTTATCTTCTTCAGTGGCCTCTTTGTCGACCCCTACTGTGCCCTCGCCTCCCTGCCTCCAGCAACGCTCCAATTGTCCTTCATGAACTCCATGGTGTTGCCTCCTTTTGGCCTGGGTGCCCTTCCCTTTCGATCCTGGAATCTGGGTGTCACCGCCCTGCCAATGTATATACCTTTTCAACCCTTGTCAGGTGGTAGGGCCGTGCTAATTGTGGGCACCTTCCCCACTTCCCTGGTTCTCCCATTCAAATCATGACAGCATTTGTTATGCAGAAGATGACATTAGGATATGGACATTAACCACTGGCATATATAGTGGGATTTTAGATCCAGTAATGAAGGGACACTTTCCATGTGAGCAGTCTTTCACTGCTGCTGCATTTGCAATTGAAAAAGCTTCAAGTATAACAATGGGGTGTTCAGTAGTATTATTTATAGAGGATTCATTATTTGCAATTTTAGAGAAACCAAAGGTACATTGACTACGCAAAGAACATCGGGGTATGGGGTGACTATTTCCAACCCTGCAGTTAAAATAGTTAGATGTAAGACAATGGGCCTCATTACGAGTCCAGCGGTAACCGAGTTGGTAAAACTGCCTGGTTACCGCCAGACTCGTATTACCATTCCGCCTCCGTGACTCCCGGAAATACCAGGACATTATGACCCTGGTATCCTGGGAATTCCGGAGGGGGAATTCGGTAAATCTCCATTCTAAAGGACTCAATGGGAATGGGGAAGTGGAAACACCGGCACCATCTCGTGATGGTGCCGGTGTTTCCACGTCCGCCTACAGGCGGGCGGTGTTAAACCCGCCAGGTCAGACCTGGCAGGAACATCACCTCCCACCTGCAGGAGTCGGGATCGGCAAGCAGTCCGGAATTAACAGTGGCGGCGGGTTTACCGCCACTGTTATTTCCGGACCGCCCAATCTGTTAATAGCAGAATCAGTAGGAGAGGGTTTATATGTATTTCATTGTACAACATATATTGGGAATTATAATGAAATCCCCCAAGTTAGAAAAATATTATTGGGAGGGGGCAAATTGTTTTTATTGAAGGTTCTTCAAAAGTTGACCAGACAACTGGGGAAAAGTATACAGGATCAGCTGTAGTGAAACTGTATAGAGAAGGTGATTTTGAGGTTGTAACAAGCATGAGATTGTCTTTGAATTATTCAGTACAGGCTGCAGAATTAGTGGCGCTCATCGAAGCGGTGCTAAGCTTTTAGGATGAGAAAGTGACGGTGTACTCCACCAATGTGACGTCAACTGTGCATGCATGTCTGTCACGCTGGAAAAGGAGAGGCTTCCTCCATGCAGGTGGCACTCCAGTGCAACATGCGGCCCTATTGGATAGGCTTATAGAAGCACTGAGTCTCCCATTGACCGTAGAAATTGTAAAATGCACAGAGCATTCTAAACAAACAGATTTAATTTCGTGCGGAAACAAAGCTGCAGACGTAGATATCTAGTTTAGAGAAAGATGATATTAAACAAATGACAGGACGATGCATGTTGGTAAAGGAGGGCTTTAACATGCTGTCTATTGTTCAGTTAATTGAAGTACAAGGTTGACATCCACAAGAAGAACAAGATTTATGGAGGATTTACGGGGTTGTTTTTCCCACACTGAGGCAATATGGAGGAAGGATAGCACAGAAAAGCCAGTTATACCTCTACCATTATTGAGAGTGGTGCTGGAGAAGCTTCACTACCCAGAACATATGACTTGAGAGAGAGAGAGTGTAGCTGCAACAATTGCAGAAGAGTGGTTCTCACCTAATCTCCTGGAACATGTCGCACAGTTCATTGTGAATTGTCAGAAATGTACTGCAGGACAAACTTTGCGAACAGTAAAAGGAGCAATCCCTAGACCCAATGGCACATTTCAACATCTACATATAGCTTATGTAGATAAGCTACAGATATGTGACGGCTATAGATATATGCTGGTTGTAGTATGTCCTTTTTGTAGATGGATCGAGGCATGTCCGTGCACACAGCTTGATGCCTTGTGCACTGCCAAGTTTCTAGTATGCGAGGTGTTCCCCAGGTGGGGGGGGGGGTCTGCAAATTTTTGCAATCTGTCAATGGACCTTATTTTGTAAATGAACTTTTTGAACAGATAGTACTTCTGTTAGGTGTAAAACACAGATTTCCGTCTACTTATCACCAGTATCTGTGAAAGATTAAACTGACTCCTCAAAGGGAAGAGAGCTGAAATCAAGATCACTTTAAAAAAGGGATGGTTGCATTGTCTGCCCCATGTTTTGTTTGCATTAAGAAACCACCCTGATTCGGATCAACATCTAACTCCTCATTAGTTGGTGAATGGACGATGTATGAGAACCCAATTGATTCCTCTAACTAGGGTAAGAACCGATGCCCACAGTGTAGGGAATGCATTAGGTGATAAGATGCATGATTATTTAACAACAACGATTGCAAGTGTTTCTTTCATGTCTCAACAGATCAAGAACAGAAGGGAGGGGTCAAAAGAAAACAACAAAAACAATCAGGTGCATGAAACAGAAAATATGTTAAAACCCCCAAGGTTGTACTCAGGAGAGCAGGTGCTAGTGCGCAAAAGTATATGCGCCTGGAGTACGCCTCGCTTTGAGGGTTCTCATAAAGTAAAGGAACCAAGCCACACTGGCATGAAATTGAGGGGGCGAATAGCGTGGCTACACCTACACGACGTCAAATCATATAAAGGCGAAGCATCAGCCCCTCCCAAAGACATCCCAAGAGAAGCAAGACAAGTAGTTCCACGCATGCAGACCCACCAAATGGCTAGAAATGAGAATAAGGAGAAAGAAGTGCACACAAGCACTATAGATTAGGGTTCAATGTTCAAGGTAAACTAAAGATCATTGGTTTCCAGATTTGAGAAGGAGAACATAGGCTTGCCGCTACCTTGGAACACTCCTTTTAGACAGGATTCAAAAGACAATGAGACAAGAGTCCGGACCTTGAAGAAAGAAAACAGAATTTTGACTATTGTTTATGATACCGATCACCACACTAGTATATACATTCTTATCTGTTCATTTTTTCTAAATATTAGAGACTTATCCAGCTTTAGTTCGAAGAGTAATAAATATTATTACATTTATGGAGGATCCAAAGAACAACTATACTATCTGGAGAGTGATAATTGCATGAATATTCCAGTTTTTAATATAGAACTGATTCAAAAGGAGATAATAAATGTACATATTACAGTAAATGCAAGATGGAGAGTTTTCAAACAATTTAAGATTCATTGCCAACAAAAAAATTGATAGGTTTTCATGTTATATTGATAGTGATATCCGCTGTTGTCATGATTTGTGTTTTTCTTCTTATTTTTATGGCCTTACATGGAGGGTATTAATGGCACTGATATGAAGGATATTAATCAAACACTTATTATTGTCACCACTAGAGGCACAGAAAGGCTGTATTATGATATAACTAGGAGTTTATTTCAATTTAAAAGGTATAATGAGGAGAACCATGAAGGTATAAATATGTATCTTGAAAATTCAGTTCATTTAACAAATATCCTATGGTATAAGCACATGAAAGAGGTGGGCGACAGAACGTCAGACGAAAGTTGTTATGTTTGTTCCTTAGTACCATATGCCACGAATGCGCCAAGAACATTTATTGAAATAGAAATGTCTTCACATGATGCAAAATGCCACAGTCATCTGGCAACATGCACAACCAGAGGACAATTTGAAGGAAAATGACCTATGTTACGACGGCGATTAAAATTGGCATTCCCATATGGATATAACTATGTGAAAACAAGAAGGATGGAAAATGGATTAGGATGGAAAAGAAAGAAATCATGTATCCATCCATCCCAGATAAAAGAACGGATAAAGGCTGTCCAGATGAACATGTTGAATTCCTCAGACATCACCAAAAAAGCAGGAGAGCCAAGATGTGGAGAAAGACCTCCGTTGGTAATATATGGATGTGTGTTCACTGGTATTGGATGGGAAGAAGGGCTATTGAACTGCCCTGCAAATCTATCTAAGAAATAATCAGCAAGTATGGTGCAGAAAGTGAGTGACAAATGCCTGGAATCAAGGGCCAAATACTCAAAGTTACTGGCATGGGTCTACAATGAAGCAGGGCAGTTTCTATAATCTCACTGAGAAATGCAACAACATGCTCAGGAATGATGGCCTGGTCCTGGTTGGGAAAAATAAAGGATATGGACAGATAATTGAAGTCCCAGGAATGAATGGACAAATTGCAGTGTTAATGGATCGATATTGGGCCTGTGGCTCCAGAGCCTACATGCAGTTGCCTAAGAACTGGGGAGGAACATGCTCTATGGCAATGCTACATTTACCAGCATTGGTGATTCCACAAAGTGACCTCCATATTGATGAATTTCCAAATATGTATGAACATCTGAGGATGAAGAGATCACCCAAACTCTGCTGACTGAAGAGAAGCAATTATTTTTCTGCAAAATCAATGAAGTCCTATGACAAAATCCCAGATGAGCATAAACTGTGCAGCAAGACTGCAATGAAAATGACAGCTATATTCTTGCCAGGACTTCAAGCTGTAGTAAACACTAAGGGTCTGCAGATTACAAGATTGGAGCTGCTACAGACAATCAATGCAACAATAAAAGGATGTAATACAATCAGAGAAGAATAAAGAGCCATCGGGCTGATGACTCTCCAGAACAGTTATGTCCTGGACTTAATTACAGCAATGGAAGGAGGAGTGTGTGCTAAGGTCAGCTATTTAGACCTTCTCATGATGGAGGAAATGGAACCCTGACAGAAGCAATAACCATGTTGTCAACTTTGCACACAAAGATGGTGGAGGAAGTAGACAAAATTGAAACTGTTGACTGGTTTACATCACTGTTCTCATGGATTCTGACCTGGATTGCAAATGCTTTCAAAATGCTTGGAGTAATACTAGTTTTCGTGTGGCTGGGATTCTGTCTCGTAAGGATCATTGTGGGACAATGCAAGAAGACAGCCAAGAAAGCTATTGGGATGAAGATAATGATTGACATTGTTGCTGATGCAAAATGAAGCCAGTACTCATGGGAATGTAAAGAAAAGTACCCTTGCACCTCCAGGAACCACATTTCAATATCCCATGGATCAGAAAAGATATATAGGACGTTGGATATTCGGTTCACCATCTGCAGAGTGCTGTCATATGACCTGTAGGGTGGATGAACACATACAAAATGCAGGCCACCTGAGGGGGATGACAATGATTTGGATCCCAAAAAAGAAGCAGGATAAAGAGAACATGCTGATAGAGGATGAAGTCTATGAAGAAGAGAATTTGATCGAAGATTCGACCAGAGGGGGGAATGTAGAGGAGCAGGTAATCATTTTCTTGCCAGTCCCCGCCCTCTCACCAACATCATATTGGAACAGTCAAAGAAAAGCCATAGATGGGAACCCCTGTATCATTCCTATACTGCATCGAGTGTACGAGAGATGTTATACACTCAGACAGTTATACAGAATGTACCATGGCACTGAAAGTGTGGAAGGATGTCACATGGAAGAAAACTACATGGAAGGATGTTGCCTGCCAAGATGTGGGCGGTCTTTCCAACCCCCACAGCCAAATTGCCTTCCCGGTGGTCAGTTTGAACAAAGGGTGTCCATGATGCCCTTTGAAGCCAGGCAGTTGGGCTGGGGTGTCAAAGGAAATCACACTGCTTGGTGAAAATGCTAGTTCCCCTTGGGTCCTTTGTTACTTTTGGTAGGGATGCCGGCCAGTCTGACGAGGCTGCGAACTCCCATGCTTTGGCCCTTTCATGTGCCCATAGGGGCTGGTTCACTTGTGAAGGTAATTATTTTCCCATGGAAGGCAAACCTGGTTTGCTGGTTTCCAAGTTTTTTTCCTTTCTTTCTTTTAACAGAAACCACGTCTTTTTGTGAATAAATATAATGTACATTTTAGGTAGCCATGTCACTGTAAACTCCCTACATACATGTTATGTTATGTTATGTTACTTGGCATTTATATAGCACCTTATAATTACTGTTTATATGCAGGCAACACTGTCATTTGTCAGTTCACTTTTAAACAGCATTTTCCTGATTTTCAGAAGAACAAATTCACACTTGTATTTATTTCAGTTCATTTTGAGTTTACCAATGCAGTTTCTACAGCACACAGTTTCTTGTTAATTAAACTTCTGGAGTGCTTTTACAGATCTAGTCAGTTTGTGGACACAGAGAGATATACTGCCAAGCATTTCTTTGAAATTGACATGATAAAAAGAAACACCACGTTATTTCTTTCATTTACTGCAGTTTGTGTGTGATGGTTTATATCAAAAGGAAACCAAGCCTTGTTTACATGGAAAACCAAATTCTTTGCCTTTCAAGTGATTTCCGAGTTCAACAGCTGTTCTGGAAATGTATTGACTCACATCTTGGTACTCAGTAGAAGTAAAGCATGCCAGGGTCTGTTTCAATGAAGGGCACAACTTTGTGATGTTTTAAAATGAACTCAAGAGCAAAATGCAAAGCCGTCTTGGATGTCATGTGTGCAGCTTTAGTATTCAGAAAACATAACAAGCAATTATGGTGCTGTTCTGCATGCAGGTCATTTTCAGATGATTTCAAATGGAGGTAAAACAATACACAGGACTTCTTTTGGTGGCATTCTTGTTTTTAGTTCTCACCACATATATGCGCCATGGAAAGACAAGCGCTGCCATTTTTCTGCATGCAGTTTTTGTTTGAAGGTGCTTTCTGCAAGGGCCTTAAATGTACCCCACATAATGAAGTAAGTATCATAAGTGTTATTACGTGTCTAGATTAGCATTTTGCTACACCAAGACTAGCCATTTCTTCCTGTGGCTTGATATTTTGCACTGGGCATCAATGATAAAGTGATCATTACAGAGAATTTCAGTAGGCTGAAAATAAACTTTTAGAAATACACATTGAACCATCAGAATAATGCCTAAATGTCAGTTCTTGAAGGATGTACGATGCAATGGGCATATTGATGGGACAACGAAGCTCCCCAACCTCGATCTAAGGTCCAACATACAAATGGGATTGAGGTATACCTTTACAAGATAACAACCCAAGGAGACCCAAAACAAAGCCATGGTCTAAGTACTACGATGTAAGAACAAACACATCCAAAGAACAGCTAGCAACACGGGACCACAAAGCATTCCTACAACAACTAAATACAGAAGTTGTGCACCCCCACAAAGGCCAGCCAAGGTTTAGCTCATTTTAACAAATACACCAGCCAGATCTTTCGAATAGGAATTGATTTGGACGTATTCTCCTGAAGAATGTTCAGTATTCAACACCATAAGAACAGAAACATGTTGAGATTGTGACCTCTGGATTCTTACAGAGGCGTAACTAACAGCATAAGACAATAACATGACTTTTGTGTGCACAGAAATTGTGTTTGCCATAAACACTTTGTTCTTGAAAAACTTCAACTAAAGGCTTTGTAGAATGCCTATAGATTCTTTTCTATGTAAATAACAGCACCCAATGTGCTAAAACTATATGTTTGTAATCAATATGATTGTTTGTTTTAAACTGTTTAAGTATATAATAAAATAGTTTTTACCCTTGGGATTGGTTTATTAGGCCATCCTATGAAGCATAGCCTAAGAAAATACATATAAGCCAGCATTGTAGCACCTGAAGGATCAACGTTCCTGTATCCAAAGAATCATAAGATGTACGTGGGACAATGGGTCTACTGTAATTGAAATGGACAGTGCAACTACATGACCTGGAGAGTAGATGAGCATGTTAAATCAGCCGGCAGCCTGAGGGGGATGATGAAGATCTGGACTCCGAAAAAGCACTTCTTCAAGAGAAAATATCAATATGTTGAAACCATTGAAGAAGTCGTCGAGGGCTCGACCAGAGGGGGGAATGTAGAGGAGCAGCTGCATGCCTCTGCAGGAAATCCCGCCCCCCTACCACCTATTTGTTGGAAGTCTGAGACTGTGCCATGTTTGACACCAGCAGTTGTGCCAATACCACAGCGAATATTTGAAAAAAGGTATCCACTAAGGAAACCCTATCGAATGTATCCCCGAAGAGATGAAAATCTATGGGAGTAACTTCCTGAAGCAATATGAAAAGGAGCAAAGGAGAGAAGCTAGTAATGTCACAAGAAACAAGCATGACGCCCTGAGAATACTGGCTGAAGTGAATGCATAGACCTTACAGAACCTGATGACGAAGTTAAGAAATGAGTAAACTTTCATGTGTGATAAGAAGATTGCACGTGTGCAAAATGCTACAGAAAAACAACTGTTCAATAATTGTACAGACGCTGAAACGCAAGTAAACAAAGTCATCATAGAAGCTGGCTGCGTGTAGTGAATAGAATGCAGGCAAAGCTGCCATTATATAGAAGCTGGACATCGGTGTCATGAATTTTAGTAAGCCAGGATCCATGGAGAGGAAAGAGCGAGAATTGTGTCACAGAAGAATGAGCTGAAATCGTGGAAATGCCTGGCGAGGCTGTCTGGCCTGGCATCAAAACAGAAGCAGCCATGGTCGGTTATCTATTCTTGAAAGCAGTGAACCTGAGAAGGATGAATCATCCCTTATTAAGAGGCAAAGAGAGAACACCAAGAGTGCCAAGGTGTATTCATTTAAAACATTTAAATGCTGCAGAATAGACCAAATTGTGGTCTACTGTCACGTTAGCCAAGGATGGAAATAGAGTTGAGCTTGGAGTCCTACAACAACGATAGCGAGAGCCTGTACTCCCATATATTCTCACAGAGAAGGATACTTTGCAAGGCCAAGTTCAAAGACAATCTTCATGGCAGATGGCATGTGTGATGAGAGATGTTGGGCTAATTGGGTGGGGAGGTAAAGTCAAATCCACCTCCTGGCACCTGGGTCTGAGCTTCCATACTGCTAAGGGAACTGAATATTTCAGACATGGCACGAGCATGCCAACCAATTCTAGAGGGCCCTATAAAGAAGGGCCTTACCTCCTGGCACTTGGGTCTGATCCATGCTGCTAAGGGAACTGAATGTTACAGCCATGGCACCAGCGTGCCAACCAATTGTAGAGGGCCATATAAAGAAGGGCCTTATAGTTTAAAGACCAATGATAAACTGTGTACTTAATAGCGTTGAAGATGACATGTTTCAGTGGTATGCATAAGTTGTCCAACTGACAGTAGGGCGCCAATCACAATGCCAGTCCTTATAGAAAGTATACTTAGATGTTCCCCTTGAACCAATTATAATCGCCTATAGGTTTTTCTTGTTTTCCACTAAGTATGACGTCACCTCTGACAAATTATTTGTATAAAGTCGATGTTTAATGAGAAAATTGTCGTGAGCTCAGCGAACGTCCATTGATGTCCATTGTAATCTAACGACAATAGAAAGAGAGCTTTAATGATCAAATCTTTTGTTAACAATTTTCAACTGAGCTATATCCATAGAATTGATCAAAGGGGCGGGATCTCCGCAAAAAGCTCTAAGATGTGAGTACAATTTAAGGGAGCACTTTCCGACCCTACAAAGATCTGGTCAATAAACAACACATGATCTTCCATAATCGGCTCCTAATTTTTTTGTAAGGATTTATTAGGACCATGAACCAGCCTATTCCCAACTCCTCTGACCACCAATGTACAGGCCTTGGCCCTGTTATCAGAGGTGTTCAAAGTTTCAAAGTATGAGTTCAACTTGAATTTAACATTGCCGGGCAAAACGCAGAAATTCCTCTCCTACTGATCCTGGACATTTTTTCCCTGGTGTGCTGCCATGGGGGCATCATCAGGTTGATTCTGGGTTTGCACTTACGTGGGAGATGCATGTGCACTTATTAGTGAGGGTAGCTCAAGCACAACGTGCAACGCATCGTGGGTTCTATACCCCAGTCAACCTTTCTCAGACATTCAACACTGCCTCGGCCTCAGCGTACATTGAGCAGGGATGTCATTTGGGGGTCACAAGGGGTTGCAACTGTGACACCTGGGACACAGTTTGCAACCGCTGGGGACACACTTGCTACCCTAATGATTTTAACGAATTAAGAAAAAACTTTTTTTTCAAAAAGAAATACGGATGCTCCTGGTATAGCAGGGGGCCCCGCAGCCCCCACCACACCAGGTTTGGGGGGTCCCCGGCCCAGACCTCACCCATCTGGGTGAAGGCTGGGCCAGGGACACGCTCAGTAGGGGTCGGAGTTGGAGCTGAGCGTGGCATGTGGCATATGTCATATGCCAGGTTCAGCTCCAACCCCTTCTCCCTCGGCTTCCTCGCAGCTCACATACAGGAACCAGGAAGCTCTCGCTGCTTACTGGTTCCTGGTTGTGAGCAGCACGGAGGAGCTGAAGGAGCCTGGAAGGATGGACCGAAGCTGCAAGAAAAAGGTAAGAAGACCTTTTTTAAAAAAATATGTGTATTTTGCTGCATGTGTGAAGTGAGCGTCAGATGTATGTATGTGAATGCTGGGTGAATGAGAAGTGATGTGATGTGTGTTTTTGAATGTTCTGGGTGGGTGGGTGTGTGCCTGTGTAGAGAATGCAATGAGTGGATGTAAGAGGTGCTAATGATTGACTGGTGGGTGAATGAGTATGAAAGTGGTGGAGTGTTCTTGAATGTTGAGGGTGGGTGTGTGTCTGTGTGGAGAATGCAATGAGGGGACGTAAGAGAAGGTGCAAGTGACTGGTGGGTGAATGAATATGAAGGCGATGGTGTGTTTTTGAATGTTGTGGGTGGAAGTGTGCCTGTGTAGGGAATACAATGGGTTTAGGCAAGGAAAGGTGTATGAGTGAGTGACTGGTGGGTGAATGAGTATGAATGTGATGGTGTATTTTTTATGTTCTGGGTGGGTGTGTGCCAGTGTAGAGAATGCAATGGGTGGAGGTACGAAAATGTGCACGAGTGAGTGACTGGTGGGTGAATGAGTATGAATGTGGTAGTGTGTGTTTGAATGTTTTGTTGTGTGCTGAGTGGTGAATGCAGTGTGAATGAATGTGAGAAGGGGGTATGGGTGAGTGACAGGTGGCTGAAAGGGGATGCATGTGTGCATGTGTGTGCAAGGCCCTGCAAGACTGGGGATCACTAGAGCATTTTTGACACATCCTTTATTGATTGACGTTGCATGTTTTACTGGTATTTTCGGGCAAAGCCAAGTTCATGAGTGTCATTACCTGGCTAGACTGGCATTTTGGTGCAGTCAGTCATTGCTTACTGTGGTATGACATTTATTACTCTGCATCTTTAAAAAAGCAAGCATGATAAGTATTGTTAAATCGCTAGACTATTGTTTTGGTGTAGCGGTCTGTATATTTTTTTACTGTAGCATGACTTTTTTATTAACTGAGCATCTATGGTGAACTAAGAATTATAAGTGTTCTAATGGGTCTAGACTGGCTTACATTGGAAACAGTTTGGACAGGTTTTCACATTGTGACCCATCACTTTTAATGGCCAAACCAACAGGCGTATTTTCTTACATAGGAGCACTGGCATATATTGGCAGAGCCAGTTTTGTACCCAAAGCCAGTGATGATACTGAACATCCTAAAGAGAACATGGATATGGTCTTACGTGGGAATACTAGCATATGTTGGTGGAGCCAGCATGGAAATGCATGGGCACAGCCAGCATGATAATGCATTGGAAAATGCCCTGTGCACTTTTGGTGACTTGTATCTATTGTACTTTTTTTCATGATTTACCCTACACCCTACAACACCGATTATTGGCCTTTTACCCACATTTTCCCAGAAAGTCTGCTGTTTAATATGCTATTTTAACCCATTATTCAAAACATTTACTCAGGGGAGGGGGAAGAATCCCCCCCCAAACTCCAAACCCCTTTTGCGTATTGCATACTTGTGGGAAATACTTACACCCTCCAAAAAAACAACTTGTGGACCAGGCCCCGCCTGCTTCTTTCTACGCTACATGAAACATTAAAGCTTTGATTAAAAAACATATTTACTTCTTTCACTTGCAGTAGTGCATGTCCCTGCAGCGGCATAATCATCATGGACATTGCACACACATGGTGGCCCTGGCCGTCCCAGGCTGTGGCGTGCCCTGTTCTTTGTTAAGGAGCTTGGGGGTGTCGGGGCAGGTTTTGAGATACGCCATTGTTTGACAAAGGACTAGAGTGCAGTGTGCACCTTGAAGTCTGCCAGTGAGCCCCGGTGAGAAGCAACTCGTGGGTGTTTTCAATTTAAAACAACTGTGCAGTAACACAGATTTATGTGTACCCCAATGATATTTCATGAAATGGTGGGGGTGGGGGGGTTTAAGTCCTCAGGCGCCCAGTATTACGCTTAAATAATACAAACTATGGGGGGGTCTTGGGTATACTGAAAGAACCTTTCCCAGGTATTACACTCCAGCAAAGATAACATTATCAGGTGCACTCCCCTCTGTGCACGCAGACGAGCCTAATATCCTATCGTGCCTATTGTGGTGGTCGCTGACTCATAGATACATTTATAACCAGGGAATTTTGTTGATACTAAATCCTGGTCAATGATTTCATGTTCAGGCCTTGCTCATACAGTATTTTTCTCCTGGTTAAACAGCAGCACATGCCTCCCCAGGTTGGTGGTTTTTTGGCGTGTTTAACATAGCAACACCACAGGTAATGAGTACTTCTGTGTCCATTGATCTATAGATCTTTCATATTTTGATTGGTTATTTATAATGCGCTTAATACCCAGAGGTTTCTAAGCACGGACCTGGGGATCGAACCTGTGTTACTCTGTGTCATCTTGCTTGCAAGGCGAGCACGTTGCCCCTCAGCTGTCCTCCCTAGCGCAGGCTAGGATCAACTTCCTGTGATGTCATCAGGGGGGTCATGGGTCGTGTGATGTCACTTCTGCTACCCCTGGCATTTTGGTGAAATCACGTCCCTGACATTGAGTACCACCGGAGAGCAATATTAGAGACATTGAGCATTCCATTCCTTAGAAGATAAGAATCTGGCATGACGCATTATATAAATAACGAAAATATCATTTGTATAATTATTAACCAATGAAAATGTATACACGTTCTTACATTGACTATACATTTGAAGTTCATCACGGATAATGCCAAGCAGGAGAGTGGAGACAGTGGTGCCGTTCCCAAGAAATTTAGAGTGACCCAGAGAGTGTGCTGTGAGGTATTGCATATGTGTGCCAGACTAATTACAGGGAAAATCTAGCCATACTCCGTTTTTAAAAAGGCGGGAAAATCAGTTCCACCTCAGCAACGAGAAATAATCATAAAAACGATAGAGCAAACGCCTATAAAAAAATGTATAATTACAACTGACGAGTCCATGCTGCTTGGATTAACTATGAGTGTTATTCTGATTGGTCAGCTCCTCACAGCTGAAAAATAATGGATAAAATAAATGCACGGTAAAACTGGCGCGAAACACATAACAGGTCTATCGCCAGTTCTAATTATTGTAAGACAGTAAGGAGCTAAACATGTGTTTTTAATTCTCCGCCGAAGAGTGTACAGTGCACAAAAAGCACCACGAAAGTCAGAAAAACTTTTACAAAATCCTGACTGGGCGAGACAGAAGACCGTCCTTGTGCGGCGCCATCTTGGAATTGACACAAGAGTGTAAGGTGGGAAAATGGGTCTGGTTACAAAAACTGGGGGATCGCTCAACAGTTAATCCCACTATTGAGGAAGAGGGTACAGATAGGGGTCACTCAATATGTATTTAAGGGAGCTTAAAAATAAAGTTTCAGACCACTCTCTTCTGAGCTAACATCAGCCGGCGGAGAGCGGCCCTGAACCCGATCAGGGAGCGGTGATTACAAGCCTTTTATTTTGGGGTCAACTATAGCGATTATATTTTTTTTAAGTGCCATCACTTCAACGCCTGCGTCGCCCGTAATTTCTACACTAAAGTTGTCCTACTTAGAACCACTTCTATTTCCAAGAAGTATTACTCCACGTTACAATACCAATGACCAATAATTCTAATCACATTTAAATGATCAGCTGACTTTTTTTTTAGAAACAAAACTATCACCAAAAAGCTTTACAAACGAATAACTTTGCTACCTTACTTAAAAAAATAAAAAATACAGAAATCAATCTTCTTTTATAGTATGCAATTAAACTGAACGTTTAAAAACATATTTACTAGAAAGTGTATTTACCTGCACGTTTTTTTCCGTAAAACATAAACAAACAATACACACACACACACACACACACCGCCACCCACCCACACAACAAACACACATTTAAAATGTAACGCTACGTCGGTGACATACACTGGTCTTTTCCAGGTCATAAAGATACGCGATACTTCCGATGCAGCGGCCCATGCTATAGCAAGCTTTCAGAGAATTGAAACCGCCGAATAGTCCGCGGACATCCAGTTTGGTGGGTGGGGGCTCTTAAGTGCTGATTGGCAATTCCTTTCTGGTTCGGATCGCTGCGGTGTTGACCCAATCTTTTCACCGTATTGAAAGCCATTCGACTGGGATCTTATTATATACATCGCTTCGAAGCGGGTGGTTGCGGCTCGAAGCACTATAAGAACACCGATGTTGTTGTCATCATAGCACAGTACATGAAATATTCTCCAAGTAGTGCAATTCACCATTGGTATTTATATGTTGGTGTTTGGGTGGGGTGGTGGGGGGTGTCCCAAAGCTTCAAAAGTGCTTGTCTGGCACGCTTAAGGAGAACTTGCCGCTGGTTTAATATGTATATTACGATATATGACTATCATTGTTGATTTAATAGTAGCTGTTGCCGAGCGCCATAAAAAAAGAGGGGTGTGTTACCCATGGAAGGTACCGAGTCGCAAAGCTGTGATTGGAGTTTCAACCCAGGTGTTTGAGCCAGGAGTTTAACTGTGTGAGTTATCTGATGGGCTGCTCACCCCGCCCAGGCCATGCCCTCCACCCCTGCCCGGGTCTGCTGAGGGGCCTTCTAATATTAGCACGTGACTATTTCATGCACAGCAATGGAGTTGAACATTTCCTGTACCTTCTTGGATGCTCCTTTTGTAAAGTGAGGATAAGCCTCTTAATAAGCATCCAATTCCCTTAAACCCGTTTCTGATTCTCGGATTCGTGCCGCGTGGATGGGAATAAAAAGAGCGCACCTTTAAATCTTCCCTCGCCCGCAAGCGTTCGCAAACTAGCCCGGTATTTATGACCTACGCATACCGCTGTGTGAATCGAGGAGATAGAAAGATTGTTTTTGCCGAAGGAAATGGGCAAAGAACACTGCCGGATATTAGGGTCTCTAATGGCGGGGGTTAATTGCTGCCCCCTCTCCTCCCTCGCGCTGCCGAATAGTTCGAGATAATAAAAGGCTGCGCGCAGGTGTTTAGGCCGGATTTCACTGTCAGATCTTGATTTAATGTTTGTAAAAACACAGGCACCGTCGAGGTCAAAACAAGCGCGTTAGAAGGTCTCGCGTGTGGGTGGAAGGGCGTGCGTTAAAGTGCCCGGAGGAGCCCGCGGCCCCGGGCGGCTTCGCCAATCTCTGTAGTACAGGCGCGATGTATATGTAAATGCAAACAGAAGGAGCACTTTGCATGCGGGAGAATTGATGAAGGCAGGGGATGAGCAGGCCATTAGCCCTAAGGGAAAGCGTGCGTGCGTGTGCGTGCGTGCATGCGTGCGTGTAGTAGGGGTGAAGGGTGGGGGAGACAATGCAAGGAATAAATGTATATATATATAGAGAGAGAGAGAATCAAACGGGGAATACATAGCGTTTGAGTTCAGTTTACAACAAAAAGTGCCTTGAAATCAAATAGCAGTGGTTCTTCAGGACTGATTTACAAAGCGTTTGTTTTTCGATTGGATTTTCCCATTGGAAAACGTTCTTGAATTCAGGCCCTTTGTCTCTGAACGCATGAAGACTTGTTTTATGGATCTCAGTTAGAAGCGCTGGGCTTGGAACCTGGGGCCACAGGCTGCCCGCAGAGCTCAACAGCAGGAGTATTAAGCCACTGCGAGTCTGATTCCCCGCCTTGGACAGATGTGTTAGTGGGCAGACGGGGGTGGATGATAAGATGTATGGATGGATAGATGGATGTATGGATGGATGGGTGGATGGGTTAATTAATGCGTTGGTGGCTGGACGTATGTGTTAGTGGGCAGATGGGGGGATGGGTGATAAGATGTATGGATGGATAGATGGATGTATGGATGGATGGATGGTTTAATGAATGCGTTGGTGGCTGGACGGATGTGTTAGTGGGCAGATGGGGGGATGGACGATGAGATGTATGGATGGATGGGATGAGTGGATGGGAATGCGTTGGTGGCTGGACGGATGTGTTAGTGGGCAGATGGGGGGATGGACGATGAGATGTATGGATGGATGGGATGAGTGGATGGGAATGTGTTGGTGGCTGGACGGATGGGTATCATGTGTTGGTGAGCCCAGTAATTGAAGTAATTAAAAAATATATATATTTCGAAAAAACTCGCTGAAATATACAGGGGCGTAGGGAGTGAAAAGGGGTGGGGAGGGGTTTGGGGTAGGGATCATTAATAGCATAGGGAAGGGGGGTTTGGAGGGACCACCCCAAATATAAAAAAAATGAGGCACTTTTTTTAAAAAAGTAATTTCTTTGAAAACAATTACTTCGCAAAAAAACTGTTGTCGGCGAAGGGACATACCACTGGATGCATGGGGGGGTTAATGGATGTGTGTGTTAATGGATGTGTTGGTGGTTGGACGGATGCGTCAGTGGGTGGATGGATGGTTGGGTTAATGGATGTGTTGGTGGTTGGATGGATGCATCAGTGGGTGGATGGATGGATGGATGGATGGATGGATGGATTAATGGATGTGTTGGTGGTTGGACGGATGCGTCGGTGGGTGGATAGATGAATGGATGGGTTAATGGATGTGTTGGTGGTTGGATGGATGCTTCGTGGGTAGATGGATGGATGGGTTAATGGATGTGTTGGTGGCTGGACGGATGCGTCGGTGGGTAGATGGATGGATGTATTGATTAATGGATGTGTTGGTGGTTGGACGGATGCGTCAGAGGATGGATAGATGGCTGGGATAATGGATGTGTTGGTGGCTGGATGGATGCTTCGTGGGTAGATGGATGGATGGGTTTATGGATGTGTTTGTGGTTGGACGGATGTATTGGTGGGTATATGGATGGATGAATGGGTTCATGGATGTGTCATTGGCTGGACGGATGCGTCAGAGGATATATAGATGATGGGTTAATGGATGTGTTGGTGGTTGGATGGAAGCTTCGTGGGTAGATGGATGGATGGATGGGTTAATGGATGTGTTGGTGGTTGGGCGGATTCGCCAGTGGGTGGATGGATGGATGGATGGATTAATGGATGTGTTGGTGGTTGGACAGATGCGTCGGTGGGTGGATAGATGAATAGATGGGTTAATGGATGTGTTGGTGGTTGGATGGATGCTTCGTGGGTAGATGGATGGATGGGTTAATGGATGTGTTGGTGGCTGGACGGATGCGTTGGTGGGTAGATGGATGGATGGGTTAATGGATGTGTTGGTGGCTGGACGGATGCGTTGGTGGGTAGATGGATGGATGTATTGATTAATGGATGTGTTGGTGGTTGGACGGATGTGTCTGTGGGTATATGGATGGATGAATGGGTTCATGGATGCGTCAGAGGATGGATAGATGGCTGGGTTAATGGATGTGTTGGTGGCTGGATGGATGCTTCGTGGGTAGAAGGATGGATGGGTTAATGGATGTGTTGGTGGTTGGATGGAAGCTTCGTGGGTAGATGGATGGATGGATGGATGGGTTAATGGATGTGTTGGTGGTTGGGCGGATTCGCCAGTGGGTGGATGGATGGATGGATGAATGGGTTCATGGATGTGTCGGTGGTTGGACGGATGCGTCAGAGGATGGATAGATGGCTGGGTTAATGGATGTGTTGGTGGTTGGGCGGATGCGCCCGTGGGCGGATGGATGGATGGATGGGTGGATGGATGGGTTAATGGAGGTGTTGGTGTTTGGGCGGATGTGCCAGTGGGTGGATGGATGGGTTAATGGATGTGTTGGTGGTTGGACGGATGTGTTGGTGGGTATATGGATGGTTGAATGGGTTCATGGATGTGTCAGTGGTTGGACGGATGCGTCAGAGGATGGATAGATGGCTGGGTTGATGGATGTGTTGGTGGTTGGATGGATGCTTCGTGGGTAGATGGATGGATGGATGGGTTAATGGATGTTTTGGTGGTTGGACGGATGTGTTCGTGGGTATATGGATGGATGAATGGGTTAATGGATGTGTTGGTGGGGGGCGGATGCGCCAGTGGGTGGATGGATGGATGGATGGATGGGTTAATGGATGTGTTGGTGGTTGGGCGGATGCGCCAGTGGGTGGATGGATGGGTGGGTTAATGGATGTGTTGATGGTTGGGCAGATGCGCCACTGGGTGGATGGATGGATGGATGGATGGATGGGTTAATGGATGTGTTGGTGGTGGGCGGATGCGCCAGTGGGTGGATGGATGGATGGATGGGTTAATGGATGTGTTGGTGGTTGGGCGGATGCGCCAGTGGGTGGATGGATGGATGGATGGATGGATGGATGGATGGATGGATGGATGGATGGATGGATGGGTTAATGGATGTGTTGGTGGTGGGCGGATGCGCCAGTGGGTGGATGGATGGATGGGTTAATGGATGTGTTGGTGGTTGGGCGGATGCGCCAGTGGGTGGATGGATGTGTTGTGGTTGGATGGATAAAGAGGGGCAGGATTTCAGAGGATGAGCCAGTGGGTTTGTTGGATGCATGGTTGAGTCGAAGGACAGAAGGAAGGGCGCGCCGAGCAATGCCATATTTACGAAAGCCCATTAGAAACAATACAATATGCCACTGTGACGAAGTGTTGCACTAAATGGGAACAGCTGCTTTCTTTTTCAAATGAATGTCTGGCATCCTTTGGCGGAAGTGATGTACGCTAAGGTCCTCGCGGCGGTGCACGGCTCCCTTGTCGTTCTGCCACTTACTAATGAAATAAGTGTGTTGGCCTAGAGCAGCCCACTTTCTGAGCAGACACACAGGCACATGTATGTCTGCTCTGCCTGCCCGCGTGCATTGCAGGGGCCCATGCTTCTCGGTGTGTGCGGGTGTGTGTTTGTTTAGATAAGTGTGTATATAGACAGCGAGACAGATAAACAGAACAATACACATGTATATTTAAATATTTACATTCCATGTGATAACCTGCATATATAGCCTCAGCCCTAGCCCCCCCTATTCTGCTAATCCGCAAGTCCCTTATCCCTATAACCGGTTATGCTCCCCTCTCCTAATGTTTTGTCCTTTGCTGCCAAGATGAATGTAAGAGGTCTGAAACAGCGCTTTGATGCTCCCTGGCTTGGGCGCTTTACAAATAAACAAATAAAATATTGAATATATGTATATGTGTATTTGTGGGTGATAGCATGATACCAATGAATGGATTGCAGAGCCTTTTCCAGGCGTGTTGAGTTGCTACTCCTCCCTCCCCACTAACCTAGCCCACCCCACTCCTTTTCAGAGCCGCCAGAGCGCCTGGAGACCATGAAAAGGGCAGCGGGGCACAGAATAAATCACAGCGACATGGCATAGCCTCATATGCATAGCATAGGCTCATATGCATAGCGTAACCTCATTTGCATAGCATAGCCTCATAGCACAGTCTCATATGTATAGCATAGCCTCATATACATAGCACAGCTTCATGTGCATTGTGTAGCCTCATAGCATAGCTTCATATGCATAGCACAGCCTCATGTGCATTGTGTAGCCTCATAGCATAGCTTTGTAGGCATAGCGTAGCCTCATAGCACAGCATAGGCTCATAGGCATAGCATAGCCTAAAAGGCATAGCGTAGCCTCATAGCATAGCCTCATATGCATAGCCTAGCCTCATAGCATAGCATAGCCTCATATGCATAGCATAGCCTCATATGCATAGCGTAGCTTCCTAGCGTAGCCTCATATGCATAGCACAGCCTCATATACATTACGTAGCCTCATAGCAAAGCTTTGTATGCATAGCATAGCCTCATAGCACAGCATAGGCTCATAGGCATAGCATAGTCTAAAATGCATAGCGTAGCCTCATATGCATAGCATAGCCGCATAGCATAGTCCCATATGCATAGCATAGCCTCATATGCATAGCAGAGCCTCATATGCGTAGCTTAGTGTGTGGGCAGAGGTGCAGGAGCCTGGTGTGCTCTGTGGGGCACACTCATCACGTGCGACCCCCTAAACTGGGAGACCGAGAGAACACAAGGGGGTAATGGCATGTACAACGGACCCTTGTGTGTGTATTAATGTATTATTAACCGTTAATAATAATTAGAATAATCATCATCGCCTCCACCAGAGCATAATCCGCGCCCCCCCAAAATATCTGCTCCCCGCAAATCATACCCTGCTGCAATTACACAGCAAGGATGAGGGTCTGCACAAACACACATACCCACGCACACACGCGTTTTTAAAACAGCACCGTGAGTGTGCTTCTGGGTATGCACGCATGTGTGTAAACGTGTATTAAAGACAGCAATAACACACCTCGTTAGCGAAGGCCTGTGGTTTATATCATGGCTCAGAGAGAACGCTTTCACACGCACACACACACACACACGCGCGCGCTCACGCCGCGCCTCAAAGAAGACGTCCTACCGGTCCACACGGACATCAACACACACGCTACACATGGCAGCACATGCGATAATTCCAGGAGGAGGGCACTTCGGGTTTTTCCGAGCCCTGAACCCAGATTCCACTTTGCACGGCCTTTGAAAGGCGGCTCCCATTTTTGGGGAGTAAAGGGGCTCTGTAGACAGGGGCCCGGGCTCACTCCGCCGACACGAAAAGGTGCGCACACCGCGCCGTGCATTGCAGACCCACGGCACCCTGCTTTATGTGTGTCGCCGTGGTGGGCCTGGTGTTGCACACATAAGAGGTTTTCAATGGGGAAATCCCATTGAAAAAGGCGTTATGCACCTGAAAACGTTTCCAATTGTCACACGGGGGCGGCCCACAGAAGCCCCCGGACAGTGTTATGGTGCTGGGCCGAACCGGTGCTTTTCTCTAGTTGCTTTCCCGAAATTGGGGGGGGGGAGAGGTTGTGGGAAGACGCCACGTGAATATTTCGCGTAACATATGTGCACTTAAACGTGCGTCCTGGTGTTGGTTTGCCAGGGTTGCCCTGGCACGTGAGTGGCTCGCAGGGGAATTTTACGGCCGCGCTGGGGTGTTTGTTCAGCAGCTAAACGGGTGTTGGGAAGTGCGGGCGAAGGGGCCGAAACAACAACCAGCGGGTCTTTAAGCCACGCACGACTTAAGGTGAACACCACGCCTCTCCCAGGCCCACGGGGGGGGGGGGTCTTATTATAACAAATCGTGCCTAGTTTGCTCAAGGCGTGTCAGAAACAAGAACGAGGGGAGTAATAAGGAGACGAAACGGGAAATGTACTCCTGCGTTAAATATGTGTGCGCTAGGTGCGTGTGTGCGTGTGTGTGTGAGTGAGTGTAAAATGTATAGTTTGTCCTGTCAACAGATTATTTCATAATCGATGCTTAATTGTTTTTAATATATTAGAATACATTGTGAACAAAAGGTTTATATTAGCGCTATACACTGCGTTTGAGTGTGTAAACGCACGTGTGTGTGTGTGGTGTGTATATAGAATATGTAGTTTGTTATGTTACTACATTTTTATTATACTCAATGCTAATTTAATATATTAGAATCTAGTGTGAAAACTATAGTGACGCCATGTATTGTGCTTGTGTGTATAAACACACCTGTGCGTGTGTGTGTGTGTTTAAAATGTATGGCCTGTCCTGTTACTAGCTTATTTTGCTAGTTAAAACTTAATTAAATGTATCATACTACGCTATTGTCAGAAAAGTATGTGTATATTGAATGTAAGTGCTACTGTAGCACGTGTTGTGTATATTAACTAACACAAGTGTATGCAGTGTGTGGCTCGTTTGCAAAAAGCTTTTAAAATGTGCGGGAAATGTGTTTTGTCTTTATGCTTTTATTTTTCACTCTTGTTTCTTTTTGTTGTTTAGCCTTCCGGGCAGTGCATGTATCACAGTGCACATCTTTCGTGCATTGACATTATTGTCAATTCTTTATTACCTCTGAAGTAAACAGAGTGCATGCAGGGAGGCGAGTATCGTGCTTTCATCTGTGCAGATTTCAGGACAAACGTTGTTCTATTGGATCAATAAATCGCGTTGTATAATGTGTCCGCGAACTCCAAAACCGGACTTCCCTCGTTGCAAGGCCGCTAGTGCCGGCAGCTGACGGGAGGCAGCCGACGTCCGTCTCTAAGAACACACACGCGAGAAACTAGAAGCGACTTCTGGCCAACGTACATGAACAACGACCGACACACACATAAGCAAACACAAACACACAGACACTGGGGCCCTGATTTACAAAAGCTCTTTTCAATTGGAAACCGCCATTGAAAAACGCATTGTAAATCGGACCCTAGTTTGTTCATTGTGGTTTTCAGGCTAAGAAGACAGAATACACGGTTTTGTAATAATGTATGTTATTAAAATAACTTTAAAATACGTGTCTGATTTGTCAGGCAGGGCGTGCAGCTTGTGGTCGAAAGCAGCGCTTAATTGCACAATATTTTTACATTCTTACTACTACAGTACACACTTTTAGCTGAATTCTCCCTTTAGACTCCAAATGTCTGTATTATATACATATAATTCCCGTTCAGATGACACCCAAAATATCCACCCATTGTTGCATTAGATAGAAAGTTAACCGTGTGCAGAACGCACTTCTCGGCGGAATTTAGGTTAACAAACGAACGGTGTTTCTACCGGGCGCTAATCACAACAGACGCCCGCCTGTGCCTTTTACTGCTTCCTGTGGATATCACGACGGGTCTCTGCGTGGCCAGGCTCTCCCTAAGAAATCACTTCCGATTAACCCCCCTCTAGCCCACACTACCACCCACAGGTATCTTATATTAGGATAGCGGTACCCCTTCCTGCCCCGGGACGGCTTAAGGAGGCAGAGTTTGGGCAAGCCGGAGCCCCTTCCTTCCCCAGCAGAGCCCTCGACTTCACGCCGGAGGAAGGGGCGATCGCAGATTGCGCACACGGGCTATTCCAGCCCAGTGGAGTGGAAAATGGACTTTAAGCCTCCTTTGTGCTGGAGGTGAGGGGACAGCCCCCCCTGCGCCCTCCCCTCCACAGGGTTAACCAAACTCAATCAATTTCCGAGCACCGGCTTCTGCCAAGCAGGGGAAGAGGGAGCGAAAACCCGGACTGGACTCTACTGCTCGGAGGCGGCTCGGTCCGGAGAGGGCTCCGATGGGCCCCAAGTCCTTAGCCTTCTCCCTCTCCGCCCTTGGAGCGGGAGCAAGTCCTCTGAATGCAACGAGTACATGGCATAAAACGTCCATGCACGTGGCAGCCTGCGTGCCTTATTAATAGGGGTGTTTTCAGTCAATTAACAAGGTTGGGGGGAGGTGCTCTGCTGTGACTCGTGAGTCATCGGAGGGTACAGACAACTTTAGAGAGGGGACGAAAATATCTCATTGGTCAGTTATTTTAAAGATGCATTTAATAGCAACAAAACAAAAGTGTTTCAAAGGGCCTAGGGGCAAAGTCCCATGGAAAAACATATTTGTAAAACAGGTCTTCTAGTTAAAAAAAGAAAAACTAAAAAGAGCGGAGGCGCCAGCACAGATAATGCGCGCTCGTGCTTTTGGCTGCCGGCTCTCAAGAGCACCCAGGTCTCTTCCCCGGGCGCTCTTCTTGAAAACTAGTCGCCAAAAATAGCGCCCTGACGGAGACGTGAGCTGTGCGTGGCGCTTGAACATATGAACACGGCAGAAGGCAAGCTGGCTCGCGCCGCGCGCTTCCCATTCTTCAAAGGGGTGAGGGGGGGGAGATACGTACATGACGCCACTTCTTCTACTGGATCTATGAAGTGCCTCGCGACTGCGCGCTACGAAGCCACGTCAGCCGCAAGTGTGCGCTAGACAGATGCCAAACCAGCGCACCTGCAGACAGAGGCCAGTCCGCAGACGCGCGAGGTGCGCATTGAATACATCCCTTGCGCTTTTCCCTATGACGCCGGGCGATATCGATGCTAGTTTCCCATTTCGCATCCCCGTGACCCCAGAGGTAACCGAACAGGTTTCTGGGTAGCTGGCGGGCCCCTTTGTCCCCGGGTAGAGAGGCGACCATATGAGACGCCTATTGTGCCTGATCTGTTTCGATATCGCACCTTTATAAGGGAGAGGGAAATGGGGCATAGAGGCACGTGTAAGGATTCAGGGCGCAAGAGCCAGGCACACCCCTTCATCTTGGCCGGACTGGTCCCAGCTCCTGTTAGCGAAGAAAGTTGCAGCGGGCGGCGTTCATCTCCAGGCGCTTCAACATTACGCCTTAATATACAGGATAAGAAGAACATTTTACAAGCGAGTAGTTGGTACTCTAGCCCTGGCGTGTTGTTAGCCTGATTTATTCCTGTTGCTATTTTCTTAGGAATATATGTCATATGTCAGCTTTATTCTGGCCCAGATCCAAGGATGTGTTTGTAGACACCACAATGCTAGGGTGCAGCAAGCGAGGCAGGAGCACGCGCCAAGAAGGGCCTACAATAATGCTTTCAAACATTGATGTCAAAGTAATTGAGTTATAGCCTGGTAAACGTGCGTGATAAACGTGCGTGATTATACGCACGCACACACACACTCGCTCACTCTAGGCCTGCTCTACATGGCGCTTTCAAAGGGGCGCTCCCATTGGAAAACGCTTTGTAAAACAGGCCCATCGTCTTATATAGTGACATGTCTGGAACTCTCTGGAGTTTTTTTTGGTGCTAAAAGAGATCACACTTCCAACCTTGCGGTTCACTGTTCATAAGATGAAAATAGGTTTTGCGCACATTTTGCGCATGTTACGGAGCAAGCGCACTGTTGCAGGACCTGATGGTGCGGTGCTGTTTCAGGTCGTAATAACATCATGTGGGCACGGTGCAAGGCCGTGAGATGTGTGTAGGTGACCGGGGTGGGGTGTACAGCCACTGTGCGGATGGTCTCCGTGTGCAGGCACATGCGTGCGCAGTAGTGACCCGCGCAATCTTCTGGCGTGTGAATAAATATGCGATCATTCCTAACAGTCAGATACAGGAGAATGAGGCGGGCGGTCACTGCTGTCACGTGCACATTAGAAGGCCACCGAAATGATTAGTATGTTTATGATATGGGCAGTGATGCGGGGGCTTTGATCCAGGTGAAGCGCAAGCTCTTATTAACAGAGATTGTGGGCATCGGGACTTGACTATTTATACTTGGAGTGACAAATTCGCAATGGTCTCTTTATCGTCTTTCTTTCCTTCCCTCTTCCTTTTTCTTCTTTCTCTCGTTCGTTCTTTCTTTCTTTCTTTCTCTCGTTCTTTCTTTCTTTCTTTCTTTCTTTCTTTCTTTCTTTCTTTCTTTCTCTCGTTCTTTCTTTCTTTCTTTCCTTCTTTCTTTCTTTCTTTCTTTCTTTCTTTCTTCATTCTTAATGTCTGTCTTTATTTCATCTTTCGTTTCTTCTTTCTCGGTTGCTCTCTTTCTTAATATCCGTCTTCCTTTCTTCATCTTATTGCTTACATTTCTTTCTCTCATCCGTCTCTCGGCCTTTCTTTTCCTTCTTTCTTTATTGTTTTTTCATTCTTGTTTTCTTTTCTTTCGTTCTATTTCTTTCTTTCTCTTTTCCATCTTTCTTTCCTTTTCCTTTTTGCTTTTCTTCCTTCTCTTGATATTTCCTTCTTTTTTTCTCACGGCCTTTTTGACTTTGTGTCTTCTTTCTTTCTTTCCTTCTTTCTTTCTTTCTTTCTTTCTTTCTTTCTTTCTTTCTTTCTTTCTTTCTTTCTTTCTTTCTTTCTTTCCTTCTTTTTCTTTCGTTCTTTCTTTCTTTCTTTCTTTCCTTCTTTTTCTTTCTTTCTTACGACCCTTCTTACTTTATCTGTCCTCTTTGTTTCTTTGTTTCCTTGATTCTTTTTTATTTTCTTTCTTTCTTTCTTTCTTTCTTTCTTTCTTTCTTTCTTTCTTTCTTTCTTTCTTTTTCTTTCGTTCTTTCTTTCTTTCTTTCTTTCTTTCTTTCTTTCTTTCTTTCTTTATTTCCTTCTTTTTCTTTCGTTCTTTCTTTCTTTCTTCCTTACGACCTTTCTTACTTTATCTGTCCTCTTTGTTTCCCTAATTCATTCTTTCTTTCTTTCTTTCTTTCTTTCTTTCTTTCTTTCTTTCTTTCTTTCTTTCTTTCTTTCTTTCTTTTTTTTCTTTCTTTCTTACGACCCTTCTTACTTTATCTGTCCTCTTTGTTTCGTTGTTTCCTTGATTCTTTTTTATTCTCTTTCTTTCTTTCTTTCTTTCTTTTTTTTTCTTTCTTTCTTACGACCCTTCTTACTTTATCTGTCCTCTTTGTTTCTTTGTTTCCTTGATTCTTTTTTATTCTTTCTTTCTTTCTTTCTTTCTTTCTTTCTTTCTTACGACCATTCTTACTTTATCTGTCCTCTTTGTTTCTTTGTTTCCTTGATTCTTTTTTTTTCTTTCTTTCTTTCTTTCTTTCTTTCTTTCTTTCTTTCTTTCTTTCTTTCTTTCTTTCTTTCTTTCTTTCTTTCTTTCTTTCTTTCTTTCTTTCTCTGTTCATTTCTTTCTTTCTATCCTTCTCTCTTTCTTTCTTTCTTTCTTTCTTTCTTTCTTTCTTTCTTTCTTTCTTTCTTTCTTTCTTTCTCTCTTTCTCTCTTTCTTTCTTTCTTTCTCCTTCTTTTTCTTTCATTCTTTCTTTCTTTCTTCCTTACGACCCTTCTTACTTTATCTGTCCTCTTTGTTTCCTTGATTCTTTCTTTCTCTTTCTTTCTTTTTTCTTTCTTTCTTTCTTACGACCCTTCTTACTTTATCTGCCCTCTTTGTTTCTTTGTTTCCTTGATTCTTTTTTATTTTCTTTCTTTCTTTCTTTCTTTCTTTCTTTCTTTCTTTCTTTCTTTCTTTCTTTCTTTCTTTCTTTCTTTCTTTCTTTCTTTCTTTCGTTAATTCCCATTGTCCTTCACCTCCTTTCCGACTGCGTTCTCTCTTTCCTCCATCGCCCTCAGACCTGCTCTCTCTCCTCTTTTTCTTTTGTATACTTGCGCACTATCTCGTTCCTTTTGTTTTACTTCTCTAATTGTTTATTTCCTCGCTTTTTTAACGTACGTTCACATATTTTTTCTTTTATTTTTCCCCAAACGGCCTTTTCTTCCTGCCTTTTCACCCCTTCACCCTGTGCTATTCTTTCTCCTTTCTTCATCGCACTCTGCTCTCTTCAACTCATTTCTCTATATTCTTTCTGTCTGCCTTTCTGTCGTTTCTCCTTCTCCATATAGCCATCAGTCCAACCCCTCCTCCTCCTCTGCTCCTCATATATTAGTTTTTTTTCTGTACCCCCTGATCTGACACTCCTCTTCTTTCCTCCTCTCGCTTGCATTCTTTCCAGACCTCCGTCTCCTCTGGTTTCCCTTTCACACTAGTGCCTCTTTCCTCTTCACGCGTTTCTTTCCACTCCTTTTCTCCTCACGCGCGCCTCCTTTTTTCCGCGTTCCCCCTTCACCGCCCCCCCCTCCACCACCCCCCCGTAGGCCCCGCTGTCGCTCGGCGCCCAGAGAGGCCGGCCTGTTGTCGCTGCGCCCACGATGGCGAGGCTGGCGCCGCGGATGCTGCTGCTGCGAACCACGGTGGGTTCATTAGCGGGGCTCTGCCGTGAGTCACCCGGTCCCTCTCTCCCCTCCCCGACCCCTCCTCCCCTAGACCAGCCCCCTTGCTCTCTGCTAAGCCTCCAGTCCTGATCTTTCAGGCGATCCCCCACCCGCCCCTCTCTGCTTCTGCCCTCCCCAACCTTTGGGCAGGTGAGGCTGGCCAATCAGCGTGTCCCCTCCAGGTACCGGTCTATTTGTACTGCTCCCACGGGTCCCCCAACTGATTGACTGCTGGGGACCCGAAGCAAGGGGGCCTGCACCTCCCTCTATCCTTGAAGGAGAGCAGTAGCTACAGAGACCCAGGAAATTACAGAGTGCTCCAGGAAGCGCGCAGAGCGGCAGCAAAAGCGCGCAGAGCGGCGGCAGCTGACAACCACCACCACTGCGGAAAAAAGTAGAACTGCGCGGGGAAGTCCGCGAACTGCGGCCACTTGCCCGGCCCGCGGGTTATCTGTCGCAGCACCTGCTGCGGAGTGCGACCACGGACCACAGACAGCCACAGGAACCAGCACTGCCCAGCAGCCGCTGCCACCCCAAAGAACCACGAGGCACAGCGGCAGCGGAGCGGGCTTCCATGGAGCAGGGCGGCGTGCCACGCTCGCTCCTGGGGTAGAAGTGCAGGAGGAAGCGGCGCATACCCCGGGCAGGGGCATTTCAAAACGGACACAACCCCCCCCCCCCCCAATCGAACTATGTTCCAACCGACCACCAAGCGCTGCTTCACCATCGAGTCTCTCGTGGGCAAGGACAGCCACCTCTCCTCGGACGAGCCCATCCGACCCACGGCGCTCAACTACCCCAGCGGGGCGGCCGACGCCTTCGTGAACGGTTTCCACCCCAGCCCGGCTGGCCGGCCCTTGTACGGCAACCCCGAGCACCTGGTCTTTCCCGAGGCGGTGGGCCACCCGTCGCTGAGCATGCACCCCCACCAGCTGGGCGGCCCCCACCTCCAGCACCCGCACTCCTTCTTTGGACCCCAGCACAGAGACCCTCTCAACTTCTACCCCTGGGTGCTGCGAAATAGGTTCTTTGGACACAGATTTCAAGGTAAATAGCGCGCCCCTCTCTCGGCGGGGTCTCTTCCCTGCACGCGCAGTTTTGGCTGTTACTTAAGCGAGGGAGGTAAGGAAACCCAGTAAGGGAAGTCCATGGTAGGTACCGAAACGAGTGGAGGAGTGGAGTGACGAGTGCATGGGTGAATGCATGAATGCACACAACAGCAGACGAATGCACGACTTACTCCATGAACTAAAGAATACATGCATTAATTTATTTATTTGTTTGTTTATTTATTTATTTCTGCATTTATTTATTTATTGTGCATATGTAAGGCGCTAATACGAGTACATTGTGTTTCAAAGCGCCCGCAGGGCAACAGGGAGGGAACATAGGAGTGGAAAAAAAAACAGATATAACAATGAAAGCTAGAGGCGGACCAACTAGGCCTTGTGAGAATTCAGAACGTGCAACGTTGGACAAATTATTTAACTAATGACCGAGTGAATCGATCACTGATCTAAGGAACACGTTAATTAATTGACACGTGAAACAATGATAAAAGGCACTTAACGCTGACCCCTCCCCCCCCCAAATCCCCCATCAAACGCAAAAGTCCACAGGGCCTGTCGGCATACATCGTGTGCTGTTAACTCGCTTTTCATGGAGCGGTTTAGCCGTGGCGAGTTACCTAGTTGTAGGCGGTCAACGCGGTGTGCACATACGACCTTTCACACCCATATTTAAGGCGGAATGGCAGGAAACCTGTCGCGTGTTTTTCTCCTGCCCCAGGAGGTGATTTTCGGCAGCTTATTCGGGGGTCGGTATTTTTGTATTAGGACTTACTTGGAATTGTTTCCACTCATTTGCTAGTCCTAAGAGTTTCGCCAATTGTACCAATAATCTGCGCTGTACAATCAGGGTGCGTCATTCCTTATTCGGAGAAAACAACGTCACAAAAGCGTGCGGACTATCCGGGCAGAGTGTGACGCATTATCCGGAAACACACGATCAATAATCATGTCTGGAACTGAATTCGGGCTCTGCTTACCCCGGAAAGCGAGCGCGTCTCGGCCGCTTCTGACGTAAACTTCGGTGTCTGCTTATTTCACTACTGCTCAGTTCTTAACAGCGCGTGGGCTTCTATGCGCGGTTTCCTTGTCCGAATACAGACCACGTATTAATCATTTCGGACGTTCAACGCGTCCTCTGTCATTCTTTAGACACTGCGCACTATGGAATAATTTCTGGCGTATACTACTTGATGTATCCTTATTTAATGACCTACCCCTTCTCACTAACTGCTTCTCTACAATGCGTTGCATTCATTTCCGGTTACAGCACGAGCTTCCATGATGTGTGATTTACAGAGGCTCCAGCACCGTATTAATAATGCCTGACTATTATTAACGTGTTATCCTTTTTTTTCGATAGTGTACCGTTCAATACTTTGTTGCGTATTATACGTTTTAATTACATATCACTTCTTAATAGCTCTTTAGCTACACTACGTTTTATTCTCTTCCGGTTACAGTACGGTGTTCCATACTTTAAGACTTACAGAGCGCTTTATCCATCTCCGGACACTGCACGATGCGATGACCCACCCACGTTATATACACAGCCCTTTATCCTTACATGCCGATTAACCACCCTCCGTTACTGACATAGCGATTTATCCTTCTGCGGACACAAGCCGGTGACCCACCCGCGTTACTTACAGAGTGCTTTATCCTTCTCCGGACACAAGCCGGTGGGTAACCCACCCGCGTTACTTACAGAGCGCTTCATCCGTATCCGGACACAAGCCGGTGACCCACACTGTGTAACTTACACAGTGCATTATCCTGACACAAGCCGATGACCCACCCCGTGTTACTTACAGAGCACTTTATCCTTCTCCGGACACAAGCCAATGACCCACGCTGCGTTATTTACAGAGCAATTTATCCTTCTCCGGACACAAGCCGATAACCCACCCTGCGTTAGTTAAAGAGCGCTTTATCCTTCTCCGGACACAAGCCAATGACCCACGCTGCGTTACTTACAGAGCAATTTATCCTTCTCCGGACACAAGCCGATAACCCACCCTGCGTTAGTTAAAGAGCGCTTTATCCTTCTCCGGACACAAGCTAATGACCCACGCTGCGTTACTTACAGAGCGCTTTATCCTTCTCCGGACACAAGCTGATCATCCACCCTCCGTTACTTACAGAGCGGTTTATCCTTCTCCGGACACAAGCCGATGACCCACCCTGCATTACTTACAGAGCGCTTTATCCTTCTCCATATACAAGCCGATGACCCACCCTCCCTTACTTACAGAGTACTTTATCCATATTCGTACCGCGATGACCCACCCTGCGTTACTTACACATCGCTTTATCCTTCTCAGGACACAAGCCGATGACGCACCCTGCGTTACTTACAGCGTGCCTTATATTTATCCGGACACAAGACGATGACCCACTCTGCATTACTTACAGAGTGCCTTATCCTGACACAAGCCGATGACCCACCCTGCGTTACTTACAGAGCGCTTTATCCTTCTCCGGACACAAGCCGATGACCCACCCTCCGCTACTTACAGAGCGCTTTATCCTTCTCCGGACACAAGCCGATGACCCACCCTCCGCTACTTACAGAGCGCTTTATCCTTCTCCGGACACAAGCCGATGACCCACCCTCCGTTACTTACAGAGCGCCTTATCGTTTTCCGAACACAAGCCGATAACCCACCCTGCGTTACTTGCAGAGAGCTTTATCTTTCTCTGGACACAAGCCGGTGACCCACCCTGCGTTACTTACAGGTTGCTTTATCCTTCTCCAGACACAAGCCGATTAACCACCCTGCATTACTTACATAGCGTCTTATCCTTATCCCGACACCAGTTGATAACCCACCCTGCATTACTTACAGAGCGCTTTATCCTTCTCCGGACACAAGCTGATGACCCACCCTGCGTTACTTACAGATCGCTTTATCCCTATCAGTACACAAGCCGATGACCCACCCTGCGTTACTTACAGAGCGCTTTATCCTTCTCCAGATACAAGCCAATGGCCCACCCTGCATATATTATAGACCTCTTTATCCTTCTCCGGATACAAGCCAATGGCCCACCCTGCATTACAGAGCGCTTTATCCTTCTCCGGACACAAGCCCATGGCCCACCCTGCATTACAGACCGCTTTATCCTTCTCCGGATACAAGCCGATGACCCACCCTGCGTTACTTACAGAGCGTTTTATCCCTATCCGTACGCAATCCGATGACCCATCGTGCATTACTTAAAGAGCGTTTTATCCTCATCCAGGCACAAGCCGCTTAATCACTGTGTTACTCGTAGAACGCTTTATCCTAATTCGGGTACAGATCACTACTCAATAATAATGTGTGAAACAGAATGAGGGTGCACACCACATTTCAGGAATTTGCAACAGTATCTGAAGGTTTATCAGGCCACTTTAGGGTGACCAGGCGTCCCAGTTTTGCCTTGTAAGTTCTGGATTCGGGCCTTCTGTCCCCAGAGGTTTTTGATTTAAAAACCTAGTCCAGGTTTTGAGGAAAGGGAGGGTGGCAGGCCCAGATTTTTATAGATTTTCAGAAATGTGTCATCTGAGGGCGGCTCGATCTCCCTAGCGTCCAGGCACGAGCTGCTTGCGCCACAGAGACGGACTGAGAAGGGACTTCACAGCAAGGCATGGAATGTCAAGAGCTCCTTTGATAATGAGGGGCCTTTAAAAAAAATAAAGCTACAATATTTTCACATTAAATACCAATAGCAATGAAGTTCATCGTATATTTAAAACATTAAAATACATCATTCAATCAGTATTACTTAACATATATCATGTTTGTTATTTTGTGTGCTTTTATCAACAGTTAAAACCGCCAGATGGGGAGCGAGGGTGCCGAGGTCGGGTTGAGGAGTGTGTGTGCGGGAGGCGGGGGATGAGGGGGGTAAAGTGGGGCGAGTATGTTACTGCTTCTTTTATGTTTCGGGCCATCTTTTCGTCTGACCAATCTGAACAGCCCCCTGGCTGGAGGTTAGTTCATTTGTTGCCATTTTTCGGTAGGGCCGTGGTCTGTATGGCAGGGAGCGGGGAAACATGCTAGGAGGCCTTTTAAAATGTCGCAGATTTCTCGGAGGCGTCCGTTTAAATTCCTTTTAAATCACACGCATTACAACATCGCGACGGTATTTGCCGGCAGTGCTATCGAATACCGCTCTTTCGGGTGAACTGGCGGAACGCGCCTTAACGCTCGTCAACTTCGAGACCGGTCGAATACCGCGGCCCCGAGGCGTCCATTGTGACGTGCACTGGCCCCGCCAGTGACAGACCCTGTTCTCTGTACATATTTCAAAACTCCCGGCATTCTGGTATGAGACATCAAATCGGCAGTACACATATATTTTTTTAATCGATATTTCCTAGACAGACGACTTTCCTTCCCACTCTTTCTTAGTTTAAAGCTGCCTTCGAGGTTTTCCTTCGGTGAACGGCGCCACATTGAGAATGTGCCCAAACGTGATTAGGAGAGGCAATGCCAGGCCCTACACAGAAGCGCCCAGGTCGACCTTAGCCCAAGGCAGACAAGTCATTTTAAACACATCTTTATTTGTTTATCGTGCCTCTCCACGGGAATGGACATTATTTAATAATACTAGGAGCTGTGACTTGTTTCCGCGCCAGTTGTGCTTAAAATAAGTGTTATTGCTAATCTTATTAATCGTGATATAGCATTAACAGTTCGTCCCATCAGCCGGAGCTGCGAATCGAACCCACGCCGCCCGGCCCGCTTACCCCTCTGCGCCACGCGAGTCCTCTCAGGACGCGGTGTGGTTTACCGGCATCCGCACAAAAGGCAGCCCATTCACAGTGATTATTCCCATCTCTGCCGGCAAATGAGAATTAAAAGATCCTGATTAGTCAGGGGGGCTGAGGAGGGGGTGATAAAGAAAGGGGGTAGGGGCAAAGAATTAAGGGGAGAAAGCAGAGGTGGGGAGGAGGGTGTTAACACATGTGTACACGATGCCCTGTGTGTTTTTTCTTCTTGTCTCTACAAGCCGGTTCCCTCCCGCCCCCTCATTATCGGGTTATAAATGCAGATCCGCTTTAAGGCTTTCACTCGGTAGAGCAGAGCGAGGGAACAAGGGAGCGGGCGGACCTTCAAAGCGCCCTTTGTTTGGAGAGGGAAAGGAAAGATTAGGCTAACTCAGCGGATGGCTCTCTCGCCTCGTTTCTGGCCTTGCCTGCTCGGGTCCTCAAGCGCTGCTGCTGACCTATAGCTTTGCTATGGACCAGAGGCATTTCATCTGCTCGGCCATCTCCCTAGCTAACCAACTATCTATCTAACCAGCAGACTATCTGTCTATCTATCTCTCTACAACATAGTTGCCAACATTACCCATTCCTATCAGTAGGTCCTCCTACTTTTTCTTTGCATTCTGGGACTTGTAGTCAGAGTTTTACAACGGGAAACGTGGAACTACACATCCCAGAATGCAAAGAAAACAGGACTTGATAAGCACTTATAGAATACAATGGACATGTTGGCAACTATGTGTACACCCGTACTAATGGTGTGTTTTTTTGGGGGGGGGGAATAAAAAAAAGAAACGTACCTTTACAGAGTGGCCCGGCACTGCGCAGTGCTGGTGTGCTTGAAGTCCGTTTTCAGTGTTGATGACTATGACATCAACGCTCGCTTCAAATATTAGGTAGTCCATGAGCAACTAATGGGAAACACCTTCAAGTCTAAAGAACGACACTCGATTCAAATAGTAGGTATTCCACAAGCAACTAAAGGGCAACACCTACAAGCCTAAGGAACGACTATTTCATAATGCTCCATTCAAATAGTAGGTATTCCATGAGCAACTAAAGAGAAAGACATTCAAGCCTAAGGAACAACATTTTCACAACACCTGCTTCAAAATATTAGGTAGATCTCGTTCTTGCTCTAGTTAAAGTGAGTCTTGCGAAGTAGAGTGGTGGTGTTGTGTGAGTTAAGGTTTCGTTTCTCGTGGGATGGAATATTGTTTGTAAATGGGAAATACTCCAAATGTACTGTGTGTTTACATGTTAACATGCCACTCTCAACGTATGTAGAATTCACCTTCAATGTATAGATAATAATCTTAACATGTTTTAAAAACTTGTTTTTACCCCACTGATTCGCTATAGACACACCCATAAGAACATAGTTCCAAATAATTCAACATATGCTAAATGTTTATGGAGGGAAAACTGCATGGATAGGTTAAGAGGTGCACACAGTATGGGCCACCAAAAAAGGCCTTGTCGATACGGTCTTCTGTGATACTTCGCCTCCGAAGGCATGCTTGTGGCCTCTCCGGTATGCACATGTATGTAGTGCAGAGAAACAGCGTGCTCAAACATATTTATCGCAAACCCCCAGTTCATAGCGAGGAACCCGAGCCTCCAGCAGACAACTCCCCATTTCAACAATGGCAGAGTTAGAGTGGCGCAGTAAGCATCAAACATCTGTTTTCTTAGTACAATCTCCGGGTATCCCCGACACAATGAAGAAAGGGTAAAAAAAAAAAGTTAATTTGCATCAATGAACATGTCAATAAGGATAATTAGACTGTGGGACGCAAGGCAACAAACAAAGGACGACAAACAAACAAACACACTGCATCCGGTAAACACTTTCCAGTAGGGAGCTAGGAGACGAGGCAGGAGCACTGTACGCATTGGCAGCTGCGCGGGACCGCGCGTGCTGTGGGCCATCATACTCGTCATCATTATGGCGACTAGTTGAAATTATGATTGAACTCCTTCAGTTAACCTGTCTTGTTTCCCTTAGGGCCTAGGAAAGGGCTTCTTTTTCTCAGAATTTGCTTCTAAAAAGTCTTTAATTAATTGACATGCCCTTTGAGTATCACAGATAGTCCTTTAGTGGGAAACTGTGGGAAAGATCCTGAGACCCGCCCAGAGCAATATAAGTTGGCCTTCATTGGCATCTCTGGAGGAGAGGTTAGCAAGTCCAGCATAGTCTGTTCCCCTGTCCATGTTGCCGGCATAGCTTCAAGATGTCTGCCCCTTTGCAATCAAGGCTTATTTTATGTACATTTCCAAGTAGGAACCCCGTCGAAAGGTTACACTGAGCAAGTCACAAGTCACAGGCACACAGCAGCGGAAGGGAGTGTGCACTGGGATCGAATCCCAGCCAGATATTGAACTCAAGCGCGGGAATGAGTTCCATGGGCAGCGCAACACCGTACCACAATAGGTGGCGCTTCCACCTTCCGCCCTAACTCTTCTGTGTGCAATAATGTACCCCTCAAAACTGTGATTAGTAACTAAAATGAAGCAAAACACTGTACGCGATGAAGTACGTTCAAAGGATAAACATAAGCAAACAAGTAGGCTGATAGCATTTTAAGTGGAAAGCCGCAGGCTGAGTGCTTCATACAAGCACAGAGCGTCAAGGTGAATTTTGCATATATGTAATGTAAGTGTGAAAAGGATATGTGATTTTAAATGAAATGTATGATATTGACAAATGTCTGCAATAAACCATATGTAAAAAGAATATATATATATATATCCCTAAATAGTGGTCGTCTTCTGCCATCATACATATATATATATATCTACCCTTATAATCTATTTGACTGGGGTATGTTGGTCTATATAACACCACAGTGACATTCCTCCGGAAGCAGTCCATAGGTTCTCTAAGGTCCGGAGTAATTGCCAGTGTTTAGAAAGAGGGACTGGCTTTTTCGTCGGATCTTGGTCCCGGGGCGCTTAGGAGGCGGGCCCCTGGAAGTTGCTGGCCGTCTTCTGCGAGTTTCACTGGCTTTCAGTTCGACATAACATCCGGAGGAGGACAGGGTAATTGACCTCTTGTGATTTTACAACTGGGGGCTTCTCCTGATGTTCTGTTCTCATATAGTTATTTTTTGTTTTGATGGGCTTATATGACGCCTCGTGCCGCGGTGCCGGACCTGCCCAGCTTGCAAGCACTGCACCACGGTGCGCATTGCCTCCACGGTATCCTCGTAATATGTTTGTTCTGATGTTATATGACTTCAGTAACATATATTTTATTGTAGGCAGGGGCTGTTAAAACGCTCGAGCAGGAAATGCAGCCGGCTCAGCTCCGGGCAATTCGCTCCCGTGGGCACTCCGTGATATGCAGTGCCAGCCGTGGTTTATTTAGGCGCTCCTTGAAGACGTATTTCTTTTAACTGCGTGGTTACCTTGGGTAGACTCCTCCCGGTTGCTTGTAGCGCCAAGATGCCTTGGGGAGTACCTTGCGCTTTATGCGGTTTTATAACATAACACAGCAAAGAAAAGCATTATAATATCTGAAACCCTAGCCAAGCACCTTCCAGTGTAAGCAACTGCTCCCCTGAGAACCTGGCCTCCTGTGTGCATTTGAGATGTCAACGTGCATGTCCTTGACGGGTAAATACCCATTCCTATGGGTTGAAAATGTGTAATCGTATCCAGTTGTGAAAGAACCCAACCCCTTGTGTTTCTCTTTGCATTCCCTCCAAAGCGCCTTCGCCATGTGTGAGCGGCTCTCGGCGCTACAGTATATGTCGTGGACCAAGTATGCAAAGGGTGAATGGCTTCACCTTGGTAGCGGATTCTCAAGACAACATCTAGGGAGGAGTCTCAATGAATTGCGTCATTGCAGCAAGTCGAAGCAGTTCTCAATGGGAGTGCGCCATTGTAAAACGCTTTGGTGAATGAGGCGGAAATGTCTGCTGCGGGAGTTACGGCATTTTATAACCCTCCACTTGTAGCCTCACTAGCTGACATTTATATTCCAAATATGGAGTTTTGACATCACGGATTGGTCATGCAAGTTTACTGTTCTTGCCACCTATTTTTTCATATTATAATTATCTGAATGTCACCCTACGCAGGGCTCCCCAGGTCGATAGTAAACAAGGACGGGAAGCAAAGCCTTTGTTACCGGGTTCTGAAGGCACACCCGACCTACTTATTTTTTTTTATTGCATTTTCAAAGCGCTCATAAAAACCCGACTGCATCAAGGCGCTGTTACAGGAATATGTCATTGCGTATTTATAATGGCTTAATACCTGCAGGTTCCTACTCGCGGACCCGGGATCGTACCTGTGTGGCTTCCTGTCCTCTTATTGCCAAGGCGAGCACTTTGCCACTGAGCTATCCTCCTGGGACTACTCGCTTGTCTACTTTCCAAAAACAAAAACAGTTCGATTTTTTTTTTCAAGTCCAAGGAATCCAATTAATTCAGCTCTTTGTAGGCGAATTCCCTCCATAATTAGGATATTATGTGGCATAATGTCCCATCATTTCTATGCAATAATATCGCATTTTCTGGTCGTATTTACGCTAATTACCTGAAATGGTTGCACTCGTGAGTCATCACTGCCAGGCGCCAGCCCTTTGACTACTCATCGCTGCGGTGAGTGTTCAAGTCCTAGAACTCTCTCACCTGAGCTGCCTTTCCTTAACAAAAGTGCAATTGACTTCCTAGAAGAATTGCTGCCAATTACCAACTGTAATAGGATATTACAATTTGGTTCTGATGTCACATTGCGGCTGCCAGAGCCAGCACTCAGCCGAATTCCACTCCAGCCCTTAATTAAAGTTGTGCCCAGCGTTTAAGATTCATTTCTCCTGAACAATATGTGAACATTTACAGACAATGGTCAGTGGTAGAAGTTCACCCAAAAAAGCAGTGGAACAGTGCCCCTGCGGGGGGCCAGAGTAGGCAGGAAAGGAGCGTTGCGCAAACCATTTTCAAGGATTGCGGTCACGCGGGTTGACAGCCAATGAAGTTGAAACAGATTTCATTTTTCGCTGGAACTATCTGAGAGTAAAATGGGAAGTGTACTTTAACTTCGCAAAGAACCGTTCTGGAATGCTGAAACTGGTTGCCAACAGTAGTGGAACTGTTAACAGTAAAACATAAAAAAGCATTGGAACGCAGCCCTAGACCGTTCCCACTCACTTCGACCACTGTCAATAGTTTATGAATAGACAATTATGGTAGAATGTCTATTTAGGGAACTGCTGAAGTTTAGCGCAGGAAACCTTTCCTCTAGCTTCATGTTACCATTTATTTTAAACCACAACAATGCTTCTCGTTTAACATTTTTTTTCCAACTGTAACACATACATTTACTCAATATATGAAAAATTGGAAGATAATTTGCTCCACCTTGAGTATAAAATCAAATATTCAATCATATGTCGTGGGCCTGAGTTACAAAGCGTTTTTCAATGGGGTGTACTATTGTAGAACACTTTTGTAAATCAGGTCCTATGTATTTTTAGAAATGGAGTGCCCCCTACAACATGTAAAAAGGATATTCCAAGTCACTTCGGAGTACAGTGACCGTAATATGCAACTCAACCTTTGGCCTTGTTCCTCGATTTCTTTACCGAATTCCGCTGTGACTTGCAATTTTTTTTTCATAACGTAGTGAAAGGAGTACTTTGTCCCATATACAATGTATATTTGTGTGTACATTATTCCAGATTTAATGATGTGATATGATATGGCCTTATAACGCGCCTGTACACAAGTGTTTCCAGGCGCGACAAGACAAGAAAGGGGAAACAAAAAGGAGGACAAAACAACGATTTTACCGGGACTTGTGTCATGCACATCGCGCAAGAGCAGGGAAGGGGGAGGGGAGAAGTGCAGAGGGTAGGGGGAGGATGGAGAAGTGCGGAACAAAGGAGAAAACAAGAGTGCAGCCAACGGGTGGCAAGTGCGGGTACTCATAAGTGCAGCCAACGGGTGGCAAGTGCTGGTACTCATAAGTACAGCCAGCGGGTGGCGAATGAGTGCAAGGGGAGGGACTGTAGGGTTACAGATGCAGACCGCAAGTGCAGGGGAGCCAAGAGGCAGTGCAGGATTGTAGCCGGACAGGCAGGGACCTGGGCCCGAAATCAGAGGGTAGCCAGGTGACCAGTGCATGGATCAGGCAGGTGATCAGCAGGGGAGAGGAAGAGAGAAGGCAGAAGCAAAGAGACAGGCCTTGAGTTGCTTCCGGTACCGAGATGGTTCTGCTCATAAAGCGAATAAATCTTTGGGTCTAAGAAAGCATAAACATTAATATTCTCCACATACTGTATGTTTGGTTAGTTGATAAAAGAGATCACGGCTTGGAGTGCTTCTGTGATGGGACAAGCATAAGTATACCCAAACCTACGAGTGGTGTTGGCGCACGCCCCCTACAGGCACATGCAGGCATGCGCCCACACATACACACCCCAAACCCACAGCAAGAAGTTTGTCTTGAATTGTGGCGACGCACGGGGAGGAGGGTTCAGAGAGAAATCCCAAACCACCAACGCGTCTTACTGCTTGGCCTGGCAGCCATCTTATGCCAAAGAGTCCCTCGTTTTCGCAAGAAGAGGAATCAGGTCACAGCTTACGCCCCAGAACACACTGGGGTGACCCCACCTATCGGCAAAGACTCTACCGGCCGCCCTCCTTTACAGTTTAGAAGAAAGGACGCATTGGCCGATTAGAGAATCTGCGTGGCTAAAACATGAGTTACAAAGCTTCACCCCATCCACAAGGCGGGCAAGAGTTAGAAGCGGCCGCAAGGCCAATGGGGCGGGTCAGATCACCTGCATTGTGTGGTGCAAACTGAGTTCCTTGCGTTCGAGTGCATTTTCCAACGGGTTTGCGCCATTATAAAACACTTTGGTGAATCATGCCCACGTCTGTGCTATTTTGCCCAAGTGGTGCTAAATTGCAATGGGGTCTATAGGATGCCACAATAGAAAAAGTGTGCCACTCTTGTTATGTGTGTGCCTTGTTTTTAATGCACAGGTGATGTGTGGTCATAACGACAGGTCACCTGGCGCCATTTGTTGCCATCATCACGTGCACCGGAGCTCTTTGAATTTAGAGTTTGAGCCGCAAATGAAAATTGAAGCTTAATAAAAACATTATACATTTGCATCACTCAGGAAATGTATGTGTTGCGGCTCCTGAGAGCAGCGGGAAACCTGGGCACAGAGGTGCAGGGATGCTGGTGACATAGTGGCATCTCCCTGCGATTGAATTGTGCATAAGTGAAATTCAGGAAGCAAGCAAGACCTCACTCGCATAGCCCCTCCCCTTTTCGCAATGCATGTTGGGGTCTATAACCTGGACTCAACTCAGACTCCAGAAAATTGCCTGTGTTAAGAGTATCATGTTCGCGATGCTCCTGCGACAATAAATGTATCTTCGGAAAGCGCTACTTTGCTTCCTGGCGCTACGTCTGTACTATATTGAATACTGGAAAAAAAAATATGTCCAACTCATTAAAACGTGGCTCAGTCAGGCAACATATTACCCATGTTTTAGGAGGGTAAGACTACAAAGGACTGGAAATTGTGTTTCGGGGTGGCAAAAATATATTTTCCCCTGCTAGATGGATGCTTTATAAACCCAATACATATATAGGAGCAATTGGTCACATGATGAAAGGCTTCGGGCGGGATACAGCCGGTGAGTGGTTTACAAAGGTCAGCGAGTTCTAGGCGGTGTACCGCCCACTGACCTCTCATTCACAATATTAAACAGACATATGTCCTACTTCAAAATATATCCGACACTTCACTGTGACCGTGTATCTAGAACCAGTTTATTTATTTATTTTATTTATTGAACATTCGTATGGCGCCTATACAGCAGATAGTGCTTCCAGGCGCCACAAGACTAAGGGACGCAAACAGATGAGGATAACACAACAAAAAACGGCCCAGCTAGGCCTTGTGACTTTAGGATAGTGCATGTGCTTTCAACAGGAAGTGCGGGGAGGGGAGGGGGGTGGAGGGATTGGATGAGATGGAGGCAGTGGGGTTGCAGGAGGTAAGGAGCGAAGTGGCTGGGTAAGAGCTTGGGGGGTCCGTGGGCAAGTACTAGGTCAGGCCAGGTGGGCAAGTGCTGTGGGTGACGAGGTGAGGGTCGGTAGTGCGAGGAGGGGCCAGGGGGTGACTGGACACAGCAGTCTGATCAGGGAAGGGTGCTCGAAGGCAAGTGCAGGGCACTAGGACAGACTGGCTGGGGTGGAGGGGCTAGCCCCTGTATGACTCACAGTGGACCAGGCAGCCAGTCATATCAGCGGTGAGATTGGGTTTGCGCCTGGGCGGGTGAGGGCAGATGAGGAGGTATTCCGTTTTGGATGGGTTGAGTTTTAGGAAATAGTAGAAATTAAGTAATCCCTGAAATGCGGTCCGTCAATATTACAAAACAGCAGTCAGCTGTAATTTACATTAATTCTGACAGGTGGTCCATTCCGACCCCGTGGTGGTGCATGGCAGCGAGTCGCCCGCCACTGCCTGCCATGCCGACTGCATCCTGATCCCGACGCCCGACCCCCGAGACTCCTATCGGCCTGAACAGCCACCCCTCCTCGCAGTGAGAAGCAGTCTGCCCTCACCACTGCCTAGCCTGGGGACCAGGGCCCACGGAAGGGGCAAAGCATTGTCCATATGGTTCTCCACCACCAGCTGCCCCCAATAAATATATGTTCATGGAAGCAAAGTACAACCCTTGGCATGCTGGTCATGTATATGCATGGAAGTACAGTGCCCCCCGTGGCATGCCGGGCCATGTTTAAGTATGGATGCACTGTGCCCCCCTTGGCCTGCTGGTCATGTATATATGCATGGAAGCACAGTTCCCCCTGTGGCATGCTGGCCATATATATGCATGGAAGCACAGTGCCCCCCTTGGCATGCTGGTCATGTATATATGCATGGAAGCACAGTTCCCCCTGTGGCATGCTGGCCATATATATGCATGGAAGCACAGTGCCCCCCTTGGCATGCTGGTCATGTATATATGCATGGAAGCACAGTGCCCCCCTTGGCATGCTGGTCATGTATAAGCATGGAAACACAGTGCCCCCTTGGCATGGTGGTCGTGTATATGTATTGAAGGACAGTGCCCCCCTTGGCATGCTGGTCATGTATCTGCATAGAAGCACTGTTCCCCCTTGTGATGCTGGTCAGGCATTTGCATGGAAGTACAGTGGTCCTCTTGGCACACTGGTCATGTACACGCATGGAAGCGGAGTGCCCCCCTTGGCACGCGGTGTTCTCCATTTCGTGCCTGTCCTCCCCCCCGGGTGACTAGAAGCTGTGTAATGATTTAAAACCGCGCAAAGGCCTCGTAGGCGCCTTGAGCACGGGTTTCCTGGTGGGCGGATGGGGCCCTGGGTGCCAAGCAGGTGATTTGTCAGTGGTAGTACCTCTCTCTTCCCCGGGCCTGACCCCGGCTCGGATGGGAGCACCGAGATAAGGCCCTTTCAAAGGGAGTCCTCCTGTGATGTATGCGCTGTAATAAGCCCCAAATAAGCTTAATTACAGGGCCGCTCTCCAGCTCTCGGGCGCGGGAGGCGAGAAGAAAGGGCCCGCCCCATCGCGGCTGTAAATCTTCACGATGAAGTTGTCCGGGAGATAGGGCGGCTTGCATTGCTGCCAAGCAGGAAAGGTAGCACGGCAGGTCAATGCAGCTGCTGTACGAACTCCGACTAGCATACAGGTCACAAGTTCAAATCCACCAGCATTTTGTGCTCCAGGAGTTGCTAAAATGCCCTTTGCCTTCTGGCACCTGTTTTTGATCAGGTTACGAGGGTGTCTCTGCAAGCACTCTAGAAAATCACATTCTTTCATTGGTTCGGCTGTAAGGCCCTTGGGCTACAACGCAGTAGTGGACCATTCCATACCAGGTAGTACAAATGCTTTATTTTGTAATTCACGCACTTAAACTGTAAAAAGTACGGTTTACAGTCCATTGACATCCATAGCAAAGATTGGGGCCACGGAGAGTGAGTGAGAGTGCTGCTAGAAATGGCATCTGCCGCCCATCTCTCATGTCCACACGCATGCGCTCTAAGCACGCGTCGGACGTGCTAGCAGGTTAGTGTGTTTAATGTCTGCTTCCGGGAGGTGTACAGGGTAGAGTGGCCAGATTATCAACATAGAAAACCGGGACGGCAAAGAACACAAAAGAAGGACTAACCCACTCCCACACTAACCCAACGACCAAACGCCCTCCCCTCCATTCAACAACCCCACTCCATCTGCATACACATGGTGGGGTTTTCACTTTTGATAACATCACGTAAACAACATGTCCAGTATATTCTAAGTAATGCTCATTGGTGTATTTTAATATTATATGAATATAATGGACTTGATTATTATTGGTAATTAGTGTGAACGGTTTAGCTCCTCAACTACAACACAGTTTAAAAAAAGCAAAGCATGTAAATATGAATAGGCTGTAGGTCTGTTACACATTACATGCCTTGATATCTAGATGTGTTCAGCCTTTCTCTGTGCCACAAGCAATTCATGCACACAACTAGCTGGAGGTGGGGGGTTTGAGTCTCGTCCTCAGAGGCCAACACTCAGAACATGTTATTTTTATTTACTGTCACCTTCCCATTCCCTAAAACTGGGATGGGGGTTTTCAATCAAGAACACCTCTCTGGACAGAGGGACAGAGGGCCCAATTATAGACCAGTCCCTGTGAAAATGGGACGTCTGGTCAACCTAGTATAGGTTCTGAAAGGCAGTTGAGCAGCCACCCAGATCGACTCAGCCTTTTATCCTTCCCAGGTTGATGAAATGAGCCGTGGCCCGGTCTGAAGGAACACTCCACGGACATCCCCCAATCTGCTGTGCAGATTCTAGAGCGTAGACAGTGGTACCACCCCGCTCATTTCATCAACCTGGGAAGACTAAAAGGCTGAGTCGATGTGAGTGGTGGCACATCTGTGCCTTTCAGACCCTATACTAGGGTGACCAGACGTCCGGCCCACTGGATAGGGTGTTAAGGCTATTAGCACCCCAGATTGCCGATCCGGTAAACCGGGGTGCTAGGGGCATTGTATTTTGTTTGAATGAACAGGACGCTGCACGGCATCCTGTTCATTGAAACAAAATACTACACCAAGATGGCCGCTATGGAGCTGGAAGGTGGGGATCCCTATGGAGCCAATCTTCCATTTCCATAGTGGCCGACAAAGGGAGACATGGCAAGGCGGCGATCCTCTGCCAAAATCAGGTTAGTAGGGCTGGAGAGGGAGGTTACTTTAAAAAATGAAGGAAGGGAGGATCTGGAGAAGATGGTCAGTGTGGAGCAGGGAATGCAGCCATTTGAGATTAGCAATTTCAGCCCACAATCCAAGGACACTGATTGGCTGCTCCCTCCACCCTCCACCCTAGGTGCTACTTTTCAATGGGGACATTTTTTTCCCCCTCCAGATAGTGTTTGACAGCTTACATCACACGTACTCTGCATACCTGAAAAAATACAAACACCCAGTGTCGTAGACGCTATTTATATCTATGTGACCCCATGGAGGATGCGCCATGAGGGTAGTGTTTACTCCCTGCCACGTGGCGGAGTTACTATAGGGACTGCACGCTCACGGAGCACTAATTCTGTCCTTGCAGCATTCTACATGGTGCATTTTATTGCAGGGGATGGAATTAGTAGGCGGGAAACATGATATACATGTTTATATTTCCAAAACCTTTCACCACCTTCTATCTCTCGCTTCCTGGTATGATATGATCGTTTATTTATATAGCGCCTATACACAATGTGTTTCAAAGCGCTTCAAGGCAAGGGAGGGAACAAGGGAAAATACAACCACATTCTTACAGGCCATGAACAGTAAGGATGTGAAATTAACTATCGTACTCGGCCTGACGGCTTTTCAGATAGTGCAAGAGCTAAGACATAGATAAGAAAGGGAGAGGGAGAGTGGGAAGGAAATGGAACCGGACAGGCGGCTACCATACTAGGCCTGATGACATTTCTGGTAGAGCCGGAGAAAAACAAAAGGTGAGGGAGAGGGGTGCCGAAAGGGAGGGGAGGAACAAAACAAGTGACTATCATACTAGGCCTGACGACATTTCAGATAGTGCTGGAGGGGTGGTGGGGAGGAAAAAAACAGTAATGGGAGGATGGAGGAAACAGAAGAGGTTGCTATCATACTAGGTCCAGGGACAATTCTGATAGAGTAAGTGCATAGAAGAAAGTAAGGGGAGGAGATAGGAAAAGGGAGAAGGGAAAGGAGGAGAGAAAAGAGAGTAAGCAGTCAAAAAGAGTGGAGAAGCAAGAGTGGAGAGCGAATACAATTGCAGAAGTCAGTAGTAACACATAATGTTGCAAGCCAGGATACAAGATGAAGATGGGAACAGCATGATTCAGGGCCACCATGAGTACAAGATGCAAAGGAAGTCCAGCATGAGAGTTGAGAAAGAGTGACACACTGTGAATGAATGAAGTCCATAAAAGTCAAATCCAGCATTGGCCACAAGACAGTGATGGGGAAGGAAGGCACCAGGTGGGTGGCGCCTGCTAAGTGGTGAAAAAGAGCGGCAGGCAGGAAGGCACCAGGTGGGCGGGGCTTAGGCCAGGTGACCTAGATCCACTTGCACCTGCTCCCCATCTGCCCTAACCTTGTTAACTTACCTGTCTGCTGCGCCGACTGGTTGCTTGGTACCTTCAGAGTCTCACTGGGTACCAGGCTCTCCATGAGCACTGCCTCCTTGCGCTTACCCAATGCTGCGCTGCCCTGGCTGCACTTACTCAGAGCCATGCAACCCTAATCTCACTTCCCCCTTCCCTCTCACTTGCACTTCCCTCTCACCCTTGGCCTTGCACTTCTCGGTGTTGCACTTGCACGATCCGAATGACACAAGGCCTAGTAGGATTGTTTGTCTTTTCTTCCCCATGTGTTCCCTCCCTTGTCTTGTGGCGCCTAGAAACACAGGTGTACAGGCGCGTCATTAATGCCATATCATATATTATATCTCCTACATTATTTTGTATAGATGGGGTGTCTATCATTTTTAAAGGCAGACACATTTTCTCAACACCCTTATAACGCTTTTCCCAGGTTTTTTGAATGAACTTTGGACATTGGGAACAGTTGATGTGGGGGAACATTGTGTACCCAAACATTTTCACTATTGTCATATTTCTTTTCCTGTGCACCATGCTGTATGTGCAGTTCGTACTGGAAAATCGCCTGGGCATTACAGCCCTGATATGGACTGTACTTCCAAGCCATATGTGGGGAATATTGACTGCGCCGGAGTTACACAGTGGTGGTCTATTGATTGAGAAGAGGGAGGGACCATAGGGGGCATAGCCCGCAGACACAGCTTAAGGGCTATATTTTTATTCCAGTGTCCTCCAGTGGTGGGCATAGATGTGCACTATGCACTGCAAAAGTGCAGTCAACAGTTCAGATATTTATTTATTTAATTTGTTGGATATTTATAATGCGCCCATAGAGCAAATGGTGTTTCAAGCACTAGTAGTAATTATCCGAGCAAAGCACTAGCAGGCCATTTTGTAAAACGAATCTGATCTCGGGATATAACTCTTCATTCCCGGTGCAAGCTGCCCAGGAATGGAATAAGCTTCTGGCTGCTTTACATACCATAAAAGACACCCCTGAAATTTAGGATACAACTGAAAACTGCCTTGTTTGAGTGATAATTCCTGGTTCTGGCTATGACCTCTGCTCTTGATGTGCCCTGATGCCTGCGGGCTCCGGCGCTATATAAATATATAAATAAATACATCATGTTTTTATCATGTGACTATTAATGGACCAATGTGAGGCAGAGTAGGGCATTATTGCTGCACAGAAAGTCAAATTGCCCTGCAATCACAATATTGCCCATGGCCAGCCGCCAATCAAACACTATTGGCGTTCTTAATTGTCGATATCTGATCCATTTTTTACATAATGACTATATTTGTCATATGTAAAAATACTACATGTTGCCATACAGAGCAATGGGTTCAAAACGGCTATTTCACGGAATGATTTCACACTTATTTTGTCGTGATTCCCGCAGATTAGGGGCCTGATGCATGGAATTTTTAGCCAAGCCAACAAACACTCTGATTCGCAGAGTGGTGCAAAGTGTATTTTTACAGTGCAAAGTCTCTTTGCACCAGTGCAAGGCCATTGCAAAGTCACTTTGCACTGCAAAAAGATGCTTTGCACCACTCTGTGAATCAGGGTGTTTGTTGACAGTGCAAAGTCACTTTTCACTGCGCTAAAAGTTCCATGAATTAGGCCCTAAATCCGAGGTGCTCAGTGCAGTGCCTGTTTGCTTAATTAGGCCCACTTAGCGCGATGCAAAGAGTACTTTTGCAGTGCAAAGTCACTTTGCCGCGCGCAAAACTTTTTGTGAATTAGGCTCATTGTCTTTAAAGATCACCTTCCTTCCTTTATTTGTGACCTGTAATTTGAGCTAATTTTATGATTTTCCTTTGCACTAGTTATCTTATCATCATAATATTGGCACTGTAATATTCCTATGTTAAGCAAGAGTCGAAAGCTCGATACAAGTCCGAATAAAACGCCAAAACATGCTATATTATAAGAACAGTCATACGGGCCTGATTCAGTCATACAGGCCTGATTCATGGAATTTTTTGCACGGTTCAAAGTGACTTGACACTGCTGAAAAGTGACTTTGCACTGCCGACGCAAACTCTGATTTAATCGAGCTGTGCAAAGTGTATTTTTGCTGTGCAAAGTCTGTGCAAAGTCAGTGCATAGTCATTTTTGCAGTACAAAATAAAGTTTGTACAGTTCCATGAATCAGGGATTGTGTGGGCAGTGAAAAGTCACTTTTCAGCAGTGCAAAGTCACTTTGAACCGTGCAAAAAATTCCATGAATTGGGCCCATAATGGCTAACCGGCTTTTAATTTCTACAGCGTCATGATTACTTTGGTCACCGTGAGGACATTTTCTGGTGGAGTGGAGTTCAGTTATTTGTAGGAGTTTTCTGAGGCCAGAAATGAGTGTTTCAACTTCATATGGTCACATATTGCATATTTTCTATATTTCAGAATATTTTCTATTTTGTCCTGAGCTATATTTTCTGACCGAGTACAATGCTCGTGGGTGCAGCGGTTATTCCACTTTTGAAAACCAGAACTTACAGACAGCTAGTTAGGGTGGCAGATCGACAGATTGCTTGACCAATCAATAGATGGATCGATGGACACATCAATTGATCAATAAACATATAGACCAATAGAGCGATGTGGACATATCTGTAAATAGGGAGATAGAAATGTCTATATCTATCTATTGACCTGAAACATCATTACATCATTAAAACCGGGTGTGATGTGAGCCAATGCAATAGAGAAGGGACTACGTTTGGTATAAATGTATTCACAACTAAAATGGTGCACATTCTGAGGAATGCCAGGAGTCGGTGAAACGCGTTCGTGTGTTGTCTGTCTTATCTGTGAATACCTGAAAGCCAATAAAAGATTTCAAAATTATGGAGGACTGGAAGTCTGGTTGACAGGAGCAAGTGCCGCCGACCGTTTTGAGGGGGGTGAGTCCGGCTATGCTTTTCGATATCTATCGCTACATAGGTGGATACATAGCTCTCAACTCACATGCTTTTGGCGGGTGTCACCTGCCTTGTAAAGGCACCCACCAAGCCTCCTGCACGCCCATTCATTCCAATGGGCGTCTCACCCGCCAAAAACCAAATTGGGTGATTTCACCCGCCTTTGCACCACAAATGGTTGAGAGATATTTGGATAGATATAGATAGCCTTATTTACAGGTAGATACGTGGATAGGGATAGACAGGCAGACAGACATAGATAAACAGACTGCTCTTTACAATCACCCTGCCCTCCTGTGCAGGCTAACTCCTAGTACTTAGCAAACTCTTAGATGACTCAGGTCTCCAAATTCCAAGACACACAGAAGGAGGCTCTTTTCAAAATAATCAGAAACTTCAGAAATCCCTCAGGAGTCATTAGAAATCCCTCAGGAGTCATGTGCCCACAAGTGCAAGCAGCTAGCTATCCATTTTGGCCAGAGAATTCAAAGCTGTTACAAGGCGACCAAGATCAAAATTCCTCCCGCCTTTCCTTCTCTAAAACACTGCCTTAAACCTGCTAGAAACATGTATAGCTGGTATCTATCCAGATTGGTTCCACCCCTTTCTGTAGTGGACACTCCCACCTTATTTATGACCATCCAGGTGTCCGGATCCTATCCTCACACTACGATTTGCCTTAACAGCCCACAATTACCACTGGACTGGCGAACACCTTAAACACCCGGTATTCACACCCAGGGAGTAGTCTCTGTCCCATCAGAAGAGGCAGTAATAGCAACTATTTTGATTAAAACCTCCAATGACTCCAGTGATTGGGGGAACTGTCGCCCAATTTCCCACCTGGGCAGGTGGTGCAGCTTTTTTTTTCTCCAGAGGGGACAACAGCCGTTTGCACCCCCTGTAAACATCTGCACCCCACCAACCACACAGTGGGACAAAACACACAACATAGCCTCATTGGATGGCCATAGGTTGGGAAGTGAAAGGGGTACTTGTGCAGGTACAACTGTCTACAGCCCTTGAGACTGTGAGCCTCTCAATGCAAGACAGGTGTGGCACGGGTGTGGCCGGCTTTGGTAGAGCGCGGATGCAATCGCTTCTAAGCCAACTACAGTACAGTAAATCCATGCCACCTGTATTATCAGCCTTATCTGTGTTCTGGGGTGGCATTACGCAGGGCTCAGAGCCTTCGCCACCTTTAGTCAATATCTACCTATCTCCCCTTGTGACGCTGATCCGCTCTTTGGGCTCCGCCTCTTTAACAAAGCAGATGCCCCCCAAATCCTCCTCTGATTCTCATCGTCCGCAGCAGTTTCTGAGGTCAGGGGTCCATCTAAACATTATACCCTCTCTCTTGACAACTGGATAGGAAAGACATGCCTCCAAGTTAAACCTAACTAAATACAAAGCACAGAGCACCCTCTCCACCCTACATGTGTGGATTTTTAGTCATTCTGGACTGTCAGTCTAAGTGGCTGCTGTGTTCCATCCAATGGTTAATGTTAACGGATATTTGTACCGCGCACAATCACCACCGGCGTGCTCCCCTGGCGCTCTTAAAATTCGGGTGTCGTGACTGATGGTGCACTTGTTGGGCCCCACAAATTGCAAACATTGTGAAACCCGGCTTATACCACCTTCATATGATCGAAAAGTAATTTCTGAGCCTTGACCAACCACACAGAACCGGGGCCATTGCAGCATCAGGGCCGTCTTTGTTGGACTTTGCTATTGGCATCTACCTTGGCAAATGAAAATGTTATTGCCTGAGTGCCGAGGCTCCAAAATGCAGCTGTCTGCTAATAAACAGACCAATGAGAGAGCTCATTTCATCACCAATTGTAGCTGTTCATATAGTCCTAGTGGACAAGTGTAATCCAGTTCCAGACACTTTGCATGGATTACCAAGCTTAGATTCCCGTCTCGGGAGGATAGCTCAGCAGCAACGTGCTCGCCTTGGAAGCAAGATGACACAAAGCAACATTGGTTCAATCCCTGGGTCCGTACTTAGAAACCTCTGGGTATTAAGCGCGTTATAAATAACCTATCATATCATATCATTACGGACTTGGTCCACTGTCTCTTCTGAAAAGGCCCACCTCTATCCTCTTCCGCAAATTGGCAGCCCTCGGCACTAAATGGGGCAGATCCAGTGGACGTGCTTTCTCTCATTCGTCCCCATCCCTTCGGAACAAGCTACAGATGCAGCCCAGAGCTCGAGAGAACCAATTGACCATCTGGAAATATTTTGAACTCTATAAAGCAGTCAGACAACCATCAGCTAGAAGGATCTCACCGATGCTGAAAGGCCACTTGTGGTCAATGTTGTGCTATATGTTATGTCAAAAAGCTTTTATAACGCACCCATCACCACAGTAGTAGTCTTATAGTGCAGACGCCCGTCTTCTGGGGAGGCCTATTGTGGCCCTTCCTGGGGTTAACCAGGCAGTGGGGTACGCTGGAAAGGAAAAGAGTCAAAGGAGAAGAGTTGGAGTAGGTTAGGAACGAACAGGAGAACAAATGGAAAGGTACAATGATTTTCATAGTGAGGGTGTGCGCTTGTGGGAGTAGAGGTGCGTGTGTAGTCATTGGTAGTGGATCAAAGAAATATTGATCATTAAGCAAGGGAGGAATCTCCACTCATGATGCCCAGAAATGTTTCTGTGAGAATCGATAGATAGATAATATTTCAGAGGGCAGCTAACTTTGCATGAAAATTGATATCCTTGCACCGGGAAACTTATTATGAAGAGATTTTAAGATACAATCGTTCTACACAGCTACGTTCAGAATGGCGCATGGGAAATGCAACAGAAAAGCTTGTAAAACATATTGAAATCGAAATAAAAAGTTGGCGGTGTTGATCCTAGAATTCATTCCCCAGCCTTATGATTGGTGAGATGACCGTGATGGATTAAACTAATAATGCCCCGCAAAGTAAAGGTGCAGTTGAATGTACAAACATGAGAGTTGGTTTCAGAGAGCCTTGTGACAGTGCTGAGAAAGGGCGCTGTTCTATGGCTGGATTGCAATGTGCTGTGTGAAATAAGGATACAGGAAGTTTGGCATGGCGGATTGGCTGTCCCCAGTTGAATAGAGTGGCCCTAGACTGGCTTACTGGGAAAAGTTTCTTGGTGGGTCACCTGATTTTATTGAATTGATTGTCATCCATTTTAAGGCCTACTGGCAACATTAAATTATGCCTACTGCTAATCACAGCAACTGCCCTTCCAGTGCCTGCTTACATGACGTCAGTGCAGGCAGGTTCTCACCCGCTTGCCCTTTGTCTGTTGCAGGGAGTGAAGTGTCCCAGGACAGCCTGCTACTACACGGCCCCTTTGCCCGGAAGCCCAAGCGGATCAGGACGGCATTCTCCCCCTCCCAGCTGCTACGGTTGGAGCGAGCCTTTGAGAAGAACCATTATGTGGTGGGGGCCGAGAGGAAACAGCTAGCCAGTAGCCTCAGCCTTTCGGAAACACAGGTGAGCACCCAGTGCGGGCGGGAGGCCTATATGTGAAGCCTGTCATCTCTATACCGCCTTCTTTATCTTTCTGTCCATCTCTCTGCCACTATCTATGCCTCCCACTGTTTGTGTGTGTAGCCCTCTCTCTACTGTCGACCCTTTCCTGTCTAAACCCGTTTGCTCAATTATCTACAACTACTGTGCAAGCCTGTGTACACAGGCCAAAGTGCGTAGAGGAAGACATTTTCAGAGTGCTCAAATATTATGTGGTGTATTTTTATCTAATTTCTGTTCATAGAAACATAACAGGCACATTAGAGCCACTATGTATCCTAAGGCAACAGCTCCCTCTAGCGGTGACAACAGTTGAAGCTATGTGGTAAAGAAATTAACACAGTAGGACCACTCTATATCCTAAGGCAACAGCTCCCTCTAGCGGTGACAACAGGTGAAGTTATGTGTATTCGGGCGGTCCGTACTGCGCATGAGTGCATTGGACAAACATACATCTGGCCCTTTATTATATAGGATGAGATAGAGGAGCAGGGACATAAACTAACATTATGCAAAATGCACCTACGTTTTTCCACTTTTAATGGCGAACATAATGGGCTTGATTCCTAAAAGTTTGTATCCACTTATGTATACAACAAGCACATCAACGTGAAGAAACAGTCCAGTCTGGCTGTACCAATAGTCGATACACAGTGAATATACCCACACAAGCAAGGAGCTATTTTATACACAGCTTATTCAACCCAAGACTGAGATTTCTCAAGGCTGCAGAGCATTTCCGTGTAACACAAAGACATTTTTTCAGGAGCAAATGGCGGGCATTTTGACCAATTTGCATACCCACAATGCCATGCTGATGAGGCTCTAAATTGGAGTTGAACACCCAGTGATGGCTACTAGGTGGCGCTGTGGCATGTGTGAATCGGCTCAAACTGATTATTCTACTTTCACATTATAGAAATGTTTTTTTTTTCCAAGTATTTTTAAACCCACCATAACTTTGCAGGAATTTGCTTGTCATGCCCTTATGCTCCAACCACAAGGCTATCAGACGAAACTGCAGTGATGATCCCTAATAAGGGTGAAACAGGCGTGTAGTTGTCTGCAGTCTCGAGAAAAGTATGTGTTTGTTGTTGGAGCTATATATAAAGTAGCACTGCCCTTTAAGACAAAGACGATTTTATGGAGCAAAAGGCTTGAATTTGGGCTAATTTGCATACCTACAATAACTTGTTGATGTAGTTCTGAACTGGAGGCTCACTTCCAGTGATGGTTACTAGAGGGCATTGTGGCTTTTGTGACGTGTGTTTTTATATATATTTATTATTATTATTATTATTTATATATTTGTAATCAGTTCCAAAAGAACTTTTACAAAATACAAATCACAATTCACAATTTTTATATAAAACAAATTACCAATTACAAAATCACAGAAGCCTAAGGGAAAACATAAACTTTGAGAACCTGAAAGCATATGTTCATACATTTGTGAAAGTGTGTTTGTATGTTCAGGGTTGGCTCCAGCCCCTGGTGGGCTGAAGTTTTGGCCCAGGTCGTCATACCAGTCTTGGGTGTACCAGCGATAGTGACATTTGACCTACCCCACCCATTCGCTCTGCACAGGGCGGGGTCCGGCCCTCTGCTATCATTATAGGCAATACCGGCAGATTGCTGATGTTGCGATTGTTGGCTCCAGCCCCACAACAGTTAGTGGACTTACATTTTGCCCCAAGGTTGGCATACTAGTCTGAAGTGTACTGGTGATAGTGAAATCCGACCAGCCCCAACCATAGTCTCGGTAGGATAGCTCAGGGGCAATGGGCTCATCTTGGAAGCAAGACGACGTGGAGCAACATAGTTTTGATCCCGGGGACCGCGCTTAGAAACCTCTGGGTATTTAGCGTGTTATATATAACCCATTACAATAACAATGTGCCCTGCCCTGTGCTGTCAGTATAGGCGATTTCGGGAAATTGCCGATTTTGCGATTTTTCTAGGTAGTAATGACACAATAAAACGTACAAAAGGCTATAGCAGACCCCCACGTGAATACCCGGGCAAGGCCTGGTGGTACCGCTAGTGTTGACCAAAAAGAAAACATCACTTTACACTTGGCTAATGTGGAGCAAGCAAAATAAATATCTTTTTTCCTGAATCATTACTCCAATTTAAAATGTGAACTTCTAGATAGTTTAGATCTAGAAATTGCAGACAGCGCACCTTTAACACAACGTGAACGTGTTAAGGATAAGCCTATTGCATTTCAATGGGCCTCATTCCACGGAAGGCGGTAAGGGTTAACGGTCACCGGTAATGGTACCGGTGACCGTTAACCCTTACCGCCTTACTACGAGGTGCCTTTGCGGGTTGGTACTTTAACGCCTGCTTTTTAGCAGGCGTTAAAAACCAACCCGCAAAGGGGCCAGGGTGCTAATTACGGTACTGCCATTAGCGGTACCGTAATTAGCACCTTCCCCATTCCCATAATGCCCTATTGCGCAAAAATGGGAATGGGGAAGGGCAATGGGGGAAGGGGGAATTACCACCCCGCCAACCTTGGAATAGGGCGGCAATTCCCCTTTCCTCCAAGGCGGTTCCGGTATTTGACGGGCATGGACCAAGGTGCTAATAGCACCTTGGTCCTCCGCCTACCGTGTAATGAGGCCCATTGTGTCTCTGGGGGTGCTGGTGCGCGCCTGTGGCCAGGTGACAAGACTTTAAAGTCAACGGTGTTAGTGAAATTCATCATCTCCTAATTTATTTTCTATAGCGCTTGTGTATATTGTCTTGCAGCTTCATAACGCTGTAAAAAATAGGTGGCATTATAACGCAGCTCACTGGGACTAGTGTTAGTGAGCACATAAAGATCAAAGTCTGCACTGGACAGCCATGGATTGCAACCTGTGACTGTGCGCAGACCTCTGCAGTAGCTACATTGACCCACTGAGTTATTGTCACGGCTTGAGGGGTCTTCATTTGCATTACTGGGGTCGTCTTTGCCGTCGGCCCCGTTGTCTCTAACTAGCCCTAATACCCCCATTGTACTGCGCGTGCACGCCCAGAGCGCCCACTGTGCAAACACAGGGATGGAGTCCTGTGCACACACATCCTTTTGTCATAAGCGTTGGGAACCGTGTCCAGGCTTTTTGGGACTTCATCAGTGTGATACGTCCGTCAGCCAGTACAATGCACGCGATCCCTGCCTGGACATCTATCTCACTAAAACCAAGTAAGAACATGTGTCGTCATCGGCCTCCGTTGACCTTGTCTTATCCCAGTGCTCTAATGTGATGCTTTAAACAACCCCACACCACACGGGGGCAGTGTTACTATCTGCGGGGGAGGGAGGGAGAGTTGGTGGGCAGGAGAGGAAGTGTTATGGAAATACACGTCTTTGGGTGGGATTTAATCTTTCATTTTGCCTATGCCAAACTTGTGTGGGAAAAGCTGCAGTACGTTAGAGGGAAATAGTCCTACTGGGAAATGACAATTACATGACATGTGGTTCGGCAAGGACGGTAAGATAGCTCAGTGGGTTAGTTGCATGTTGCAGCAGCTTAAAAATCACAGATGCAAAACCAGATTCAACACACAATTCGTGTTTTTGGTAATCCGTAAACCCACATCATTTCCAAAGTTACAGCGTGTTACGGGATACAAATCCTAAACAAAAACACCGGAACATCTGTACGCTTGTTGTTTATTTATTTTGTAAAGTGCTCAAACTTCCAAATAGTCGCTTCTAAACGCTAACGCGAGTGTTGGAGCAAACGTAGAGATGGAAGTTGTCGCAGTCCAGAGGAGACAACCATAACCAGTGAGAAAGGCCGGTCAACAAGTATGGCCAGCAGGATAAGTCAGTCGGCGAGTGAGGCTCTGACGTTTGTGTTCAGTTTATAGAACACTGCACCGAATTCAGGAGGTGCCGACTCAGCCCTTCATTCTCCCAAAGTCAATAAATTGAGTCATACGACTGGATAATAATATTAATTGTATGTATATATATAATGTTATCAAAGCATAGATTGAAACCGGCCGCTTTTTATAGCTCTTCTGAAATGCAAAGTGCTGGCGGGTGGGGTCTGGAAAATGTGGGAACCTACCGCTGGAAAGTTTGTACTTCTGCTTGTAGATGACGGACAGGTTTTCGGAGGACACGTGAGATGGCAATTGCAGTGTGTGCTGAACCTCCACTCTGTTGCATGCATCCTTCGGTTATAGGCCTACAGAAAGTTGGCATTCGCTGGTTCTCATGTATAGTATTTGCTGGTGGTCATGGACCATTTTTCTTGCACTTAAAGTGCAAGGGTTGCAGTTATGCTGATTGACAGCGAATTCAGTTGAAAGAGATTTCAGTTTTGCTGTAACTCCAATCAGGTAGTAAAGTGGGGAAGTGTGCTTTAACTTCACAAACGAACAGTTCCCAGAATGGTGAAAATGGTTGCAAAACGTAGTGGAACTGTAAACAGTAAAAAATAAAAGTAGTTGAACGCCGCTCCCAACCATTCCCGCTCACTTCGACCGCGGGTTGTGAAGATCGATGGAATTCATACCAAGCACAAGGTATGCTTGCATGTGTTCTGTACATCCTGCCTCATGTGTCACAGCCCCCTTCCTTTACTCCTCCAGCATTTCCCGCCCCTGCACTAAACTGATCTGAAAGTGCCAAGGCTGTGGAGATCAGAACACCCCCCTCCCCGCTGTAAAATTACTCTGCTCACAGCTGGTGCCTTTTAAACACCAATAAAGATATGCTTGACATACGTGTTCAGTAAAACACTTGCCATTGTTCATATTCACGGAGAAATGCTCTTACAACTGAACATGTGTACCGCTATGTGCAAGGCATTAAAAGCATACACACCTCTTCTAACTGACTGTCGAGTAGTTTCTACATCACTCCTTGCACTTCCGGCATAATTGCTGAGAGCATGACAGCAGTGCTTCTGAGAGAATCCAATTGCTGGTTCGTCTGAGTATTTCTTCACTTTCCATGATCATTAGCAGTAGCAATTGTAGTTCTAAATCACTGGATTAGGGACGTGCATCGTTGTTATTGCAGCTTTTGTATCAATTCTACCTTATTGTGGCATGATGTAGAGTTCTAGATCTTTCTGCTCCTGTTTTATCTAGAGCGGAACATATGGTGTGATGTACCCCTAGAGAGGTGTACGCCGCAATGTCTATTCAGAGGGACGCATCTTGTGATGTATTTCTACAGCGTTGTACACTATGGCAGTAATTATTCATTTTTCCTATGTTAGGCTGACCAGACGTTCCAGTTTTGCTGGAATTTGCCCCTCCGTCCTAGTGTCCCGAGGCTTTTTTCAGTTTAAAAACCCTGTCCCGAAATTTAAGGGTGGGGTGGAGACTGTGCTGTTTTTAGGAGAGAAACGATTGAAAAATCAGAGATCAGGCCATCCCCACTCGCTTTTCACCCCCATACCTTCTCTCTTTATCCAAGTCCTCTCTTCCTCAATCAGTCTTCTTCTCCCCCAACGTGCACCGAGACAGGCCACCGACACAGAAATAGAACTACAGTTTAATCAGAGTCCTGTTTGCGTTTTAGTCCTGTTTGTATTTCTCACCCGTGCAACTTTAGTCCTACTTCTATTTCAGTTGCCTGTCCTGGTTTTTATTTTGAAAATCTGGTCACCCTGTCCTATATGCATGTGCCAAGGCTGCACATAAGTATGATAAATGCACGCAGTTTACATCGATTCTCATAAAGTCAAACTGCAGTTCGAACCTCATACAAAACCTTTGTTAAGTGGGCATGCCTGGAATGTGGAGGTTATGCCAATGCGGATTGCTTATTTACAAAGCAAATTGACACCATATGGCCCTTTCTCCTATGTCTGGCCCGCTCTGACCCAAACCAGGCTCTGGGCCATTCTCTAGGCTGGGGGTGTGCAAACATTGGCTCTCCAATGCTTTGGACTACAACTACCACTAGCATTACCCAGCATAGTAAATGGGGACAGATGATGGGTGTCGTAGTCCAAGACTTCAGGATTGTCACAGGTGGCAGACCCCTGCTCTAGGCAGACAGGGGTCTTTAGACCTTTCATTTCTGCACCAGAAATAAAAACGTGTATACAAAGTGTGACAAATCGAATTCCGGGGTATCAGTGGGGTGAATATCAGTTTCTAAACCATCAATAAGCCCCACACCTCTAATACACTAGAATGGATCCGCACAGATTGGATTAAACCAGCATATAATTAAAACTATAAACCTCTTTGTTCAATTTTGGTAACGTGGACGGTACGGCAGGCTTATCTCCTCTAAAGGTCGTGGATCGTTGGTTATTTGCAACACAGCAAAAAGGCAATTAATACCCAATGATAAAAAGAGTGTCTAGTCAAGATTGTATAAAAATATCTACTTTTTCATGGTCACAACAGACAATCTAATAACACTACTCAATACAAACCACCCTGTAAAGGAATGCAGAGGACAGGCATTTTCTAAGAGGGAAAAGGGATGCACTCTGGATACTGACAGGAGGGTAGTTAGTATGGTTAATAACCACAACAGTTTTTAAAAGCTTCTTGGCTTCAGCAAAAAGGGGGAAAGGGTCTTAAAATGTCTCTAGGGGCATTCTGGGAAGGACCAGGGGACAGAAACATAATGTACTGCTTGCTGTAGCTGTTCTTGGTGCTCGGCAGCGTCAAGTCAGCTCAAGGGCGCTTTTCATGGCTCTGTGACAGAGTTTGAGATGAGTTTGAGATGGGAATCAGCAGCGGGTATCCGGCAGCAAAATGGTTCAGCGAGCGAAGCTTGGCGAACAGCTGCAGACAGGCCTTCCCGGAAACGCAGGGTCCGGAATCTTAGTCTCAGTGCAGATCCACGGTTCTGAAGTGCTGGTCGAGATGGCTCGGGTTTGTTCAGAGACTACAGCTTGACAGCGGTAGCTCAAGGCTTGACAGCGGTCAGCGTTGCAGGTGGTTGCGGATTGAGGAACTCGACTGACTCGAGAATGCCCTATAAGGCGGACAGCGACAAGTGCTTCTTATTGCACGTCTCCCCGCCTCCTCTTAGGTTTGAGTTGTCCTTTAAGGCGGACACTCAAGAGCTAGAGAGTGTGTTGCAGGCAGCTGCCTTGTCCTGGGTTTTGGGTTCAGATACCTCTTGCACTCCCTGTCCAGGGAGCTTACTGCAGCTTACTGCAGAGCGTAGCAGTGCATGCTGTGTGCTGGCTGGGTACCGGTTCTGAAGCTGCTGGAGGGTCTTCTGAGTTATTTTCTCCCTCTGTTCCCTGGGAGAGGTTAAGGAGAGGGATCTTGCTTCACTCTTTGGATGTTCCTGGCCTTCCTTCACTGGCAGACACTGTAAGGCAGACTGTACCTTCAGTCAGGGTCCAAGGATGAGTTCATCTTTGTGCTCCAAATGAAGTCTTCAGATGAACCAATCGTGGGTCCCTACCAAAACCTTTCAGTATGTTTGAGGACATAACAAGAGTGCTTTGCAACAGGAAAAGGTAAGGGGGTCGTACAGGAACAAGGGTTGTCCCAGAACTAATAGGGCTGAACCTTCTCTCAACAGAAAGAATTAAGAGCTCCCTCCCCTACGATACTAGATCCCACCCACCTTCTTGTCTGCTGTGATCAAAGAGTCCCTTTGGTTAATGGCTCTCTCTGGGTGGTTAGTGGCAGATCTCCCTTGAAGATGCTGAGAGACGAGACTCTCTGACTTCTTCAAACCACATTCTTGTGTCTTATGAATGGGGTCCCCCTAGCAGGGGGTGTCTAATGCAACATGTCGGTACACTGTCATTGATACTGAGAGGCAGGGCTGAAGTTACATATGAAGGGGTTGTTGGGTTTCTTGTATTTTTTGTTATCCTCTGCTGGCCGGCACCATGGGGGCCTGTTTAAAGTACCCTCTATTTGTATGTTAATCGAGGCCTCCAGCTGTAGGGCTGACAGAAGAGCAGGCGGTTATCCATGACAGAGGGAAGCTTTTCTCCCCCCTTCTTGGGATGACATTGTGCTCTCCTCCTCTGTCATTTTCCAACTAAATATAACAGGAGCGGATTGTACCTGCAGGCGGTGTCCAGACCCGAGTACACAGGTCTATGTGTTTCTTCTGGTGTGAGCATAGGAAAATTTGTGTGGAATAGCCCCACACATTTTTGGCTCTCTTCCCTTGGCCCCAACCCCATTCCAGTAAGCAAAGTGAAAAACTTGGGTGTTATTCTCTTTGCCGCCCTTTCAATGTCTGAACAAGTTACGGCTGAGTGCCAAGCTGGTCATCATCAGGATCTTGAAGAATGTTTTACCTTTGTTACCTGAACGTTTGCGCCCTTCAGTAGTTGCAGCGCTTGTTCTCTCCCACTTAGATTATTGTAACTCGCTGCATCTGTCACAGCCTATTGGCTTGACACAACACTACAGCGAATGTAGCGGCTAGGCTGGCGTCAGGTACTCCGTATGGAGCCCATATCACCCCGGTGCTGCCTTCACTCCATTAGCCGCCGGTACGTTAGTGGGTCCACTTCAAGGCCCTGTGTATAGTCCATCGGGCTATCCACGGTCAAGGGGCCGAGTACTTGCAGGCCAAATTTTCCCGATATCTTCCAGAGCGGGACTTACGCTCATCCACTGCAGACCTTCTTGTTGTCCCAAGATACCATCGTACTAGGGTTGGAGGCAGGGCCTTCTCCATAGCCGAGGCCACCCTCTGGAATGGTCTTCCCTCTGCAATGAGGAAAATGTCTAATCTTCTTGCTTTTAGAAGAGCGCTCAAGACTACTCCTCAGCGCCATGATGCCTTCGGGCGGCCGTGCGCTTTACAAGTGCAGATAACGTAACATAACATAACATTTGCCCGAGGTAGGAATACCATCATCCATTGACTTACACAATTTGAAAAAGCTAAGGCGAGCCCACGCCCACCATGTGGATGGTCGAATTCCTCACACAAAGTGTGAGTATGTCCCATTTATTTGCACATTTGCACCCCTGACTTAGAGGTGGGCATGTAGAACATGCCTTGTAGGCGACGAGCCCTTTAGTATGTCGTGACACTGTTGTGGTGAGATATCTTCCTGTCTGTGTCCAGAGGAATGCAGTCTGTGGTGTTTCTGCAGCGGGATAAAGGTGTTGATGTTTCTATACATCTCCTACCATGCAGACATTCTTCCGCAACTTAGGCCATTGAGTGTCACAACTAGATGTCACTAATCCTAAAAGAAAGACTAAATGGAAGGCTTTAAAGGCCTATGCATTTTGCAACGGACAGCCGGACCCACAATATTTCCCGTAGTCTCATGCACAACACCACCAGTTCCACACGTCTCAATCCTGGATATGATTATGGCACCCCGGCCCCATACATAGTATCATTACCACGTCCATATCCACCATGCAGCTGTTGCTCAAGGAGATCTACCAGGTGCCACTGGGGACACCGTTCCCCAGTCCATCCACGGCATTCTGGAAGTTGTAGACTTGGCTCACTTGAACTGCATGAAATGGACTAAAGGTCCAGCACCGATGTCCCCTTTGGCATGGAGCCACCTGATACCCCATCCCACCTCTACATCCTTGTCTACCTCTATTATCCCAGGTTTCAGTTTGCTTCGCTCCTACCACCACCGTATCAGCCGCTCCCTGCTCTTACCTCCCTTGCAGCCAGGGCTGGTGCTGCGGTAAGCCAGTTCTAGATAGCTGCCCATGGTAGGATTACACCAGGGGCCATCATTGTGACCCTAGAAACCCACCCTGCATCCTCTCTCATGAAGGGCACCAAGCTGTCATGTGTTCTGGGGCCTCATATATCCTTCTGCCAGCCTTGGTTGGAGTCAGGTCCCCAATAAAAAGACAACTCTGCCATCAGTAGCCCCCCGAGGCTCTGATAATAATGACCCTGTGCCCTCCCAGCATGCATTGCCACATGTATGCATGCTGGGAGGGCACAGGGTCAATATTATCAGTATTCTGAATGGACAGAGAGTTCCATGCCCTGAGGCCAGCAGAGAAAAAGCCATGACCTCAACGGCCTCAGGGCACTTGCAGAGAGAGGAAAGCAGGTGGGTGGAATATAATTATAATTGTTTTTTTATAAAGCGCTTAATACCAGAGATTGGTTTCTAAGCACGAGATCGGGCATCGAACCTGTGTTGCGCTGCTTTGTCTTGCTTCCAAGACAAACGTGTTGCACCTGAGCTATCCCCCCTCAGCATATTGGAAAGATATAAATGAATGTTAAAAAAGGGCATTATATGAGAAAAAATATAATATGCATTAGCCAAAGCTTGGCAGTAGTGATCCATTAGAGGCCTAAATGGCCTATCCTGGTGTTAGAAGAGCTCTAGGGTGCTTAATAAGAGGGGTGTGCAGAGTAGGGACACTCAGAGGACATCAAGGATCTTAAATATGGGTGTCATTAAGCAGTTTCTTCTTAACTGCGTGTTAAAATAAATCGCTTGATATTTTCATGTAAATCAGTACATAGCTCTGTCCTGGCACCAGACACTTCTTCCCCACAATACTCAGTGTTTTCCAAATTGTTCGCCACTATGTCGCAAATACACATCATTTTCTAATCCTTACCTACAAACACCACACAGCGGAAGTCTACACATCTACAACCAGCTTACATACCACGGCCCAGCCAATGCACCGCAGCACCATGCCACATGACGTCCCTGCCTGGACACAAATGCCTCTTTGCCCTTGAGACAGAACGCCTAGAAACAGACCCACACACAGTACCCGGGTACTTCTGAACTGCATGCATTCACACAGCACCAAAACTGTCCAGTATTTGTCGGTATCAGGTAATACCCACATAGATAACGTCGCCATACATATAGTCGCTGCGAAACAGCATAGGTGACATTATTTATGGGGATCATTTATGGGGTAAATGGGAATGGGGTTTCTGGGGTGTCCCAGAGGGTTCCATTGGGTAATATTGCCGCAAAGAAACAGCACCATTCTTGTATGGTGACATTTTTTGCGGGGATATTGTCACATGGAGCTCATTTGTCCTCTCACCCATCCAGCCTAGCACACTCGCCTCCCTTCCAGATCTCCCAGAGTGCCTGGAAACTATTGGATGGGAGCAATGGGCAGTATAAATTCCAATAGCATACCATAACACAACATAACAATACTCACTCCAGATATTCCCTGACCTATATGGGCAGCTGACCGAGTACATGTTTTCATTTATTTTCTAAAATGAAGCTTGATCACACTTGCCTGATAAAGATCCCCGGCTCTGCTCCACCTGCTAACAAGGCACCTGGCCTCCTTTAAAACAGATTTTCCTCCAAGCTACTCTTTCAAAAAGATCTGACTGCACCTCTACACAAGCCGTGATCTGCATGAAGAACATCGCCCTACTTGGCTTCTGCAGCAAGGCCGTCATTGCCGACACTACCCCGCCTCACTGATCCTACTACAAGGATGTGCTTATTTGGCAACCTCCAATGCTTGCTAGAAACTGAAGAAACAGCAGAGCTGTCCGAGCTGCACCTGTCACCTTAGCCAAAAATTCTACTCCATCCTTGCAAAGCCCTCATTGGCTTACATCATATTTGATTTCATCGTTTGTAAACACACACAGAACTAACGTTCTCCTATAAAGACGCAGCTGGTATACAGGAAATCAAGCGAAAACCAACAGACAATGTCAGGGCCCAATTCTTCAGAAGAGACAGAAATAACCACCTTCAAGCCGCCATCTACCCTTTATTTGCAAAGGAAAGTTGTAAGGACTTTATGAAACTGGTAGATGGATTTAAGAGCCTGGGTTTCTCGAGGGAGGCTGTTCCACTGCCGTGGGCCGTAGCCAGCAAACCTTTTATCTCCCCCTGAGACACAAGTGGAGGACAGGATAGATTGAGTGCATCCCCAAAGATCATCTGCAAAGGATTCCTCTTAGCTCCTGCAATACCTGCTTGCTGTACCACACTGTGCTCTTGCAGCCAGTGCCTTAAGTGGCACTACAAATCGAGCCGGGGCCCATCGAGGGGGCGTGGCCTAACAACGGGGTCTTGATGGGCCGTTAGGCCACGCCCCCTTGACGAGCCCCGGCTCACTGGGCTACTGCACCGCTGCCAGGCAGCCTTTTGTAGAGATTAGCACCCTCTCCCCTATGGGGGAGAGGGTGCTGATCTCTGCATTTATTTTGTAAAGGCTTGCCTGGCAGGGGACAGCGCCTCGCCTATTTTGCCTTAATGGTGGCGCTGCCTCTCGACAGCTGGGGAGGGGCAGCGTCACCATTAAGGCTGAAAGGGTGAGGCCACTAGAAGCAGAGGCCGTTTCCTGAAGACTGAAACTCCCGCGAATCCGCGGGAGCTTCAGTATTTAGAATGCAAGTCCTCTGCTTCCAGCGGCCTCACGTTTTCTCCATAATGGTGGTGCAGGCCCACGTGCATCCCTTGATTAAAGGGATGCCTCGCAGGTGCGGCGCCACCATTACGGCTGAAAGGCATTTTTTTCTGAAGCCTGAAGCTCTCGCACACGAGCGAGAGCTTCAGGCTGTAGAAAAAAAATGCCTTTTTGTGTAGTGGCCGGGGCTGCCAGGAGAGATTAGTGGGCCCCGGCAGGGCCCCGCCTCAAAACGAAATTTCAGACCCTCCCGGGGCCCAGCCCCGGCAGGCCCCTGCCCACTTAAAGCCCTGCTTGCAGCCCACAGAGCTCAACATTGTCCGTCACCCTGTTCTTGACTGGGGGAATACTGTGCGTGTGGGACACAGATTCAAGCGTTAAACGGACAACATCTAGCACTACCTTGGGGTCGATGTCAAACAGTGAAACTTCTCTTACCTTCTAATCAAAAGCATCTTGTCTCGGGAGGATAACTCAGGGGGCAACGTGCTCGCCTTGGAATCAAGATGATGCGGAGCAACGCAAGTTCGATCCCCGGGTCGGCGCTTAGAAACCTCTGGGTATGAAGCGCAAAATAAATAAACAATGACAATTACAAAAACTTATGATCAATGATAATCAATCTGGTGACGACTATAGTGGCCCTATCGAAAGAATCCAGTGTCAGAGTGTGTGGTAACCAATTCTTCGCTCTACTGTCATTATTACCCACAGTGTGGTAATCAATTTATCAATGCAGGACTTTTGGATGGGGGGGTGAACGGATCAGTCGACAAGATCTGGTAATTAAACCCATGACCCACAGCATTGTCTGAGTGTTGTGCTTTCGCTACAAATATATAGCTTAATCGGTACTTAAATTTAATTCTGATAAGACTGTCATCATGGCTATATCAGACTTGGCCTAGAAGAGGAAAGTCTGCAGCACCACACACAAAATTGAAGGCACCAGCTACTCTAAAAAGAAATCAGGAAATTTAATGTAATCCACTTCACTGAGCTGTATCCCAAACCAGATCGGTAGCTCAGCCTTCGGCACATGAACCCTGAAGGTGTGGGCGCTACAGTAGATAGATTGACACCTTCATCCCCTCCAATGGCTTCCTGTAGGGATGCAAGTTCAGCCCCCAACGCTCTTCCACTGGTGTTAACAGGACCTGCCAGCAAGATGGAACCAGCAAAGCAAACAGCGCAGAACGCTACATGGACACCTATTGTAGAAACCCGGCCATAGGCTGCATCGCACCGGGACCAGACAAAATCCACCAATCGGTGGGCTCGGAAACAAGAGCTGTACCCCCCCCTACCCCCTCTCCGCATCATGGGTCCTCCATTGAACATAATTTATCTGATTCGCTTCGTCAAAACAACATTTGCCCAGGACGAACGTAATTAAAGCACTCGGTGGGAAAGTTGTCTCTTACATTACTGACAGGGACACAAATTAAAACCCAGAGTGGTGTGCCATGACAACAGGAGATGTCAAATTAAATGCATAATTATACAATCAAGCTCTTTTTCAATGCATGCCGCCTTTAAGAAGGGGAAGACACATGGCTGCCTTTTTCACACGTTTTGCATCGGTAATAACATTTCAAATGAGGTTAAATTCGAGGTTATGTTCTGCTGCGGTGAATCCAACATTACTTTGCAAGTGATTAAATAGATATCCTTCCACAAGAGTCAGGCAAGCAGGTGTACGCAGGTGTCTGCGTGCATTCATGGGTTTATGTGTGCAGCGTGTGTTTGTGTGTGAGGGAATGAGTGGGCATGCAGTGTATTTTTGTTATGGTTAACACCGTCTTTGTGCAAACTGCTGTGCTAATCTTCGCTTCACTTGTGTGGTGCTCCACAACTGTGTTGAGCTCAGAAGTGTGTGTTTGAGTTTGTGAGACAGAGAAGGCAACAGTATTTGTAGATATGAGTATGGTGTCTGCGTGGACCTCGGTGTGCAGGTATATGCAGTGTGGTGCCTGTGTGCATTTTGTAGTGTGTGTGTGTACATATGAGTGCGTGGATGTGTGTGGGAGAATTGTATGAGTACACCTGCACTTGTGCATATGTGTGTTTGTGTGATGCCCCTATCTCTATGTGTTGTTGTGTATGTGGTTTTACATGATTGTGTGTGCGCACATAGTTTGTCTGAGTGTGTGTGTGTGGTTTGTGTGCAAAGAATGAGAGAAGACATGCGTGCTCAAAGGCACATGATCTTTGCGATCATCTGTGTGTTCATGTCTTCCCCTTTGTGTTAGAGTTACGGAAGTATTGTCCTGTGTATGCCATCGTGCTCATAACGTGTGTGCTATCATACGTGCATTTTAAGATAAAAAGACTTCCAAGGCTATGTGTGTCTGAGTATTTCTATGTGACACTCTACTGCTGTGTGTGTTCCTGTGAGTGCTCTGCTTTGTGTGTTTTCTTTCAGGCATGCCAATGTATACTGGCGGTCCAGTGTGCCTCTGCAGTGAGTGCTGTAGGTGTGTGTGTGGGAGCAAGGCATTGTTTCCCTAAGTGTGTTTAGTGCATGGGTGCAATCACACCTTCTCGTGCCTAGAAACACTCGCGTACAGGCGCGTTATAAATGCCATATCATATCATATCAAAAAGAAATGGTGCTGGCGAAAGTCAAGGCAAGATAACTGGGTATCTGGGACCTTACAGCTCAATTAACTATATCAATATGTCTGTGTATATATTATACTCGTTCAAGAAGACAACTATCCCTACTGCCCAATCTGGGGTCCATCGGGGTCCTGCGCTGTGCCTTACAGTTTGCATCTTGGCGGCTTAGATGGGACCTTTTCTGATCACATACCTATTGGTTTTATTTTATTTATTTGTTTTTTATAACACGCCTAATAACGTACCTGAGTTCAGTCCCTAAGCGTGGATCCGGGATTCGAATCTCTGTTTCTCTGCTGGTCTTGCTTCCAAGACCGGCTCGTTGCCCCTGTGCTGTCCCCCGTTGCCCCTGCACTATCCTCTGATTGTGCTTAAGGCACACAGACTGCAGATGTGAGAGGAAAACGGGCACAGTTAAATCCACGGGTGGACAAGGGACCAAAAGAGGCCCTAGAAATAATTTTCAAAATGGCCCCATACTACAGATTTTCAGCAAGCCCAAGCCTTTTCCTATGAGAACATTTGGAAATAAAACACAAAAAAGGCCTAGTGTGCAGAGGCCAACTGGGAAATCTGCAGAGTTCCCTATAGGCCTGTCCATCCCTGGTTAAATCATTCACCATCACCTTAACCACTTCTGCAAAGAATCAAAGTGAGGCGTTATACCAGTTACAGCTGCAACACATTTCATAGAGCTAGAAAAGGGACCAGAATCTTACTGATTGATGCTACTGGTGACCAGCCCATGTCCAGCGTTCAACACATGGACGCAAGGAGGGACTATTGCCCAGTAGTGGGAAACGTGGCGCGAGAGATAGGCGTGGGCCTCTTCCAAGCATTGAATTCATGAGCTATAGGACTCTGAATACATTCAGTAATGTTCTGAGCAAAGTATCCAGCACACCTTGCGTCCGAAGACTGTGCTAGTACAATGTGTGATTAGCACACCACTAGCCCAGAGGAAGAACTCTGGGTGCACTTAAACAAGGGACTGAAACAGGTTACATGCAGGCTAGCACAATATAGGTGTGAGGACGGACGACCGTGTTGCGTTCTCTTTGGATAGAGATTTATACTGTTTTTAACCTTTTTAAGTTTTAACTCTTTGTGTCGTTTGATCACCGTTTTCCTACTCAGCAGAATCTATTAACAAAACAATGGAGGTAGTCCTGAGTATTTTGAATTAAGATGGAGAACATTTTGCGTGAAAAACATCAATTCTCCAGCAATACTGTAACTTTGTAATCTTAGTCATAGCTCTCAACTCACACGCTCTTGGCGGGTGTCACCCGCCTTGTAAAGGGCTGACTCACCCGCCAAGCCTCCTGCACGCCCATTCATTCCAATGGGCGTCTCACCCGCCAAAAACAAAATCGGGTGATTTCACCCGCCTTTGCAACACAAATGGTTGAGAGCTATGCTTAGTTCCTTAGATGTAATTAGAAACGCTGTACTGCGCATTTCCCTTTAAGGAAGAGGAACGAGGCACAAGGTATCCACAGGGACTTTACCCACTCAAATATATCAGTAGATAAGCGACGGTAGGCAGGCACAAAAGAGCTGCATTGTTCTGTGTACAGCCGGCTGTCATCGCAACCTATCGCGGTGATTGTGCTGCGCGCGGACAACGTGTGAGATTTGAGAATGACTTCCTCTGGCAGAGCCGGCGCGTCGCCTGAGCGGCCTCGCTGTGTCATGCCTTCTGATTGGCCCCCAGCGGGCTTCCTTGTTCTGGCAGCCAGGACTCAGGGTGCTAAAAAAGCAGCCTGAAAAGTGTTGCTTGTTAGGGAGCCTGCGCAGGCAGGTGTCAGCGCAGCGGCTGATTGGAGAAGGCGCGTTGTGTGAGAAGAGCACTTTTCACGGTGTACGAAGTGTTGTGATTCATCCAGCCTGGCCCTGGACCCTTTCTGATATATTTCCTATCACCACTGATGGCGTGTCAGATATCTTGCTAACTTGGCTTTTAGCAGCAAGAATTTTCATCCGAAGCAGCTGCCTCAGCACAAAGCAGGTGAAATGTGTGCATTCCTGTAGTGTGGGAGATTAATCTAAAATAAATACTGCTCTTGAAGGCGTGTGTCCCTTATTAAATGTTTAGGGATATCAAGTCTAACATCTCCGATGCTGTCTGGCACGCCTGAGGGGGACTGGCCAATGGAACACGCAGATGGATCTGAAAGTCCCGGACGGCCGGGACGGGACGGCGTCAGTCACTCGAGTTCCCTTGTGGCTGCTCCTCAGTAAGTAGCTTCATGGTCAGGTAAATAAACGGTTGTATACGAATTGCTCGAATGACAATGGTCCGAATGACAATTGACCTTCTGCACAAATGACAGAATGTAAACGGTCAATTAGGATATATATGCGTGGGAAAACCTCCACAAACCCCCACCCAATCCAAACCCCCCCAACCCCACACCCAATCCCCTTATATTATTATTAACCCAACCCATTATATCTATATAAAAATAACCATACAGCCAATTGTGCAGAAGGTCAAGTAGGACCACTGTAATATGATCAATTATGGCATTCGGTCAATTGTACTCGAACAATTCGGGAAATACCCAAAAAAACAGTGGGATGAGGTTGGTACGCAACTGCCCGTGAGAATCTGGGTGCCCAAATGCGCATATAAATTTTTTAAAATGTCTTCGCTGTCAGGCTAAACAGTGTCAAAGATTGGATGTATCTGTGGTGAGATAGGTGCTTTGGTGAACTCCCATCTGTATTGTGGGATTGACCTCTTTCCCAGCCTTCTAACTCTGCGATTGTTAGCGGGCATCTAGTGCAAAATGCTGCAGCGTGCCTTATCTTTGGGAGAAAACATCACACCTTGGAAGCCAGAGGGTTTACCCGCAAGGGAGCGGAATCTTTTTAAGGTTCCCTGCCTGGTTCTCAAGGCCATTCATGGAATTGGCATCTCCTATCTTGCCAAAACATTTCAGGTTTACACTCCCAACCTTCTCCTTAGAGCCAGCAATAAAAGCCTGCTCCCGACCCCTGAAGTCACCTGTTCCAGCTGGGGTGGGAGACGCTTTAGTGCCTGGGCCCCGCCAACCAGAATACTGAAGCAGAAACCAACCCCCTTACCTTCAGACAGCAGGAAACATGGGCTGCATTTTCAGGAGCGTGAGGGGGCAACATATCTTCCCACCTGGATTGGGAAACAAATCCTGCATAGGTTCTGGCTCTTCCACCCCTGAACAAGGAGGACCCTAAACCCCCCACACTTTAATAATATCAAACCACACTTCATTTCAGATAAGCTGAAAAAGCGGCATTTACTGCCCTGCATACACTGATAACTTTCCCAATCCACCTCCCTAACCTAAACACCTTACCGGCTAGACGCGTGGCTGTTTATCACTAACTGACGTTGCCGATCCCAACCGGTCAGATGACTAAGAAAACGGCCCCCAAAACCTCCCCAGCTGGAACTGGGTTTCTATGCGCACCACCCATGTAAGGATCCTTCACTGTACGGTGAACACTTCTTCCCATGGGCGCTTGCACCCTAATCACAAGCTGTTGAAAGACGCTTAAAGCGCAGTTAATAAATAATTACAAAGATGGTGGCTACTTCTGGCTTGAAAATTGACATGTGTTGAATGGATCAATTCTTTTGCTCCTGAGAGTTGTATGTTGAGCTTGCACACCGTCTGTACCGTGCAACTGCTTCAGCGACGCCACTGCGCAACCATCGTTTACGAGCGCCTTGAGGACGAATATAATAGATAGATAGTGATAGATAGATAGATAGATAGATAGATAGATAGATAGATAGATAGATAGATAGATAGACCCACTTCATGTGCCATTACTTAAGCAGTATATCCATCAAGCAATCGGCTGCACTACCCTGAGCACATGCGCTGTGTTTTACGAATAAGATAAGTAGCAGGGTCAGTCGATGCGCCGAATAGTAAAGTACGGTCAGGTTTTCAGTACATCTGCAATGAATATGCACAAGATAATTGTACATGCAATGGATTGCAATGGAAATAATTTGTATGTCTGTAAGTCATTCTGGAAATCCGAATCTAAACCTGTTTCTCTTCGATGGGTCACTTGGCATAGTCCTTTCTTAGTTTTAGATTTCCTGTAGGTTATAACAGTCTAGGGAAGCCTCCTGACATATGACAAAAAACGGATGAGCATATCATAATATGGTATATCAGGACCTTAGATCTGTCATTCATCACGTCTCAGCCACATTGCATGCATGGCCTGTGGTCAATAACTACCATGTTTGACCACCTCCTGTGCATGTTGAAATATTGCTCCCAACTCGTGGAGCTAAAGGGGAGGGTGAGTGCTGAGGAGTAGGTAGCAGAGGCCACATTACCTCACCTGTTTCGGGTGTGCCTGTCTGTCCTAGTGATTCTGCCCTCATGTTTGTCCTGGCCCCTGGCCTTCCTCCTTTTCATAGAAGTAGAAAGTGACCTACCTACTCGTTATGTCTCCACGGCTCTTTGCGTCTCCCCTGTTGTTACACCCACGGAATAGGGTTTTCTCACTGTCTGCCGACTACTTTGTGTGCACTGATATGTTATACCAGAGGCGCTGCTGGGGGGTCGGGGGGACAGAGGGGGTATATCCTCTGGTCTTTTGGTTGTAGCCCCCAGATAGAAGCTCTGGGGCTACAACCACAAGGATAGCTAGCCCGGAGTCCTGACAGTCTCGATATTAGCATAGTCCCAGCATCTTTTCCAGACCTAGCAACACCCCTATATTACATAATATACAAAAACCGCGCCTGATTGCTAATAGTGTACCTGACTGGCACAGCCAACACTGTAAAGATATTTGATCTTCATGTCTTATGGCCTTCCCCTTTTGCTGGGTACCATAACACCTACCGGAATGCTGAAACATAGTACTGTACTCTACGCTAGTCAATAGTGCTGGAATAGAATAATATACACTATAAAATAGTACAATATAGTATTTAATAATATAATGCAATATAATATATTTGGCAATAAAATAGGTGACACATTAGCTCAATAGCACACAGCTGAACTATTGCATTTCATTTCGTGCATATTGTTTTGAAATCTAAATTCCACTTTCAAAATAATCCCAGAAAATGGATTCCTGCTCCCTCTCAGAATCTGCCGTTCCACAGATGGCTGGTTTGCGCTTTGCTTCAGAATGATTGAGGCTGGCTCAGGAAGCAGTGATGTCATCAGAGTGCGACAGCCTGTCCAGCCTTTCTGGAAAGGGGGCGGAGGGGGGTTTGTTTTCTTTGCGAACTCTAGAACTAGAAACGCCGCCTCGGAAACAGATGGGACCAAGGGAAACAGAAACATATCCTTTGAAGCGGAGAGGCTCGTTTCTAATGATATTCAACGCGCTGTTTCCTCAACACTGAGGCGCTGCTCGGGCTGGTGCCTCCAGAGTCGCAGTCCCTGTTTAGCTGAACACATCGGGGAAATTAGGAGCATCACCATACGTTTTATAGTGGGGATATCAGGGCTCACGATGCAGGCGTATCAGTCAGAATTCATATACAGAACGCGGCAGGTTAGCTCGGCAAAGGGCTGCAGAGTGATTTGCCTCTAAGTCACATGCTGAAAGGCATCCATGCCAGAACGGTCTCAAATGTTTGCATCTACTACGGCCCTGGATGTCCACTGTCCACCAGTGCACTGATGACTAGAGTGACCAGGTGACGCCATGCCACGGGACATGCTGGCTTTTATTTTTATTTTTTACAAAGCACCGATATGCGGTTAAATCTAAAGTACAAAGTTCGCCATCGACAGACATCAAGCGGCACACAGCTAGGAGGACGCAAACTGCTTGCTACCAACGTACTCTCCTGCGAAACTTCTTCAGATCTGCCATCCAAGACATGGTCCTCTCACACTTGGACGGTGGCAATGCCCTTTTGGAAGACCTTCTGTTGACTACCCCGGCACCTCTGAGAAGTGTCCTGCACCCTGCAGCATGACTCATTAAAGGAATCTGCAAATTCGACCACATCACCCCAGCCCTCATCGGACTGCATTGTCTCCCGCTACAAGCACCCATCACCTGCAAGTCCTGCTGCATCATCTGCAAGGCCGTCACCCTCAAGTCCCCAAGCTATGACACTGAGATCCATCAGAAGCCAGGACATCTGCAAAGGTGATCGCTGCTGGTGCAGGAGGGAGAGAACCAGAATAAAAGGCCTTCTTTGTTTATGCGCCAAGAGTTTGGATCCTCCCCCACGGCAACACCCGATTCACCCTCTTACTTATGCCTTTCAGGAAGGAGCTCAAGATCCTGCGCTTCAAGGAAGGGTCCCTCCCAAACACCCAAGTCCACATCCATCTCCCCCCAACCTGAGACTGTGAGATCTGTTCCACTCTGTTACCTCCCCTGGTTGCTTGTAGATCCCTTTCTACCAAATTGCCTACGCTGCCACTCCCCCATTGTGTGCTTCCTGCTCCCTTGTAATACATCCCTAATAATAATAATAATAATAATAATAATGTTTAACTAAGACTACATCACCCATAATGCATTGTTTGGTAAATCTAACTCTAGGAGTAGGAAAGTTGTGTACCTGTGGCATTGCATCATTTGGTCACAATCCAAGCATGCATTATTGGTACAGTCTGCTATATTCTATGGAATTTTTATAAAGGGCCGACTCGCCCGTGGGCCTCAGAGCGCTGACAGAACACACAAACATAAAAGACATAAACAGGCGCAGTAAGAGGCGCTGATTTACCAATCTCAGACAATGGGCTAACGATGGTTCGGGTAGAGAATCTGAGCTGGCTATGCTGAGGAACATTCATCAGTGCAGCCGGGGAACGCTTACAATGCACTCATTTCTATCACTGGCCCCTGCCTTGGTCAATGCAGGAGGAATCATGGTTGCTTTGTTTAAAGCTATTACGGTGGCAACGAAGGGCAAGGATTTCATGGAGCTATCCCTGATGGAACGCTGCTCCTCTGAAGTATTGGGATAAAGCAAATAGAACAGGTAGATGTTGCTGATCCATTTGGACTAAGACTTTCAGCTGGTGAGATAATATGAAAGGGAGCATAGGAAAGTCATAAGTTCACAGGACAGAAAGTGCTCAAAAGCAGCATTTTCCATAATGTTTATAATTAGCAATTTTATCAACACCAAGGCTGGCCCCTGAGAGCCATGAGACCCAGAAATGCCCTGAAGCTCAATCTTGGGGCAAGATCAACCACCCAACCTGAGCTTTGGGAAACTCCTGAAAACTCACCTGTTCACATGGGGCTGTGACTGAGCAATGGCTACCAGGGGGCTAGCCACTAAGTAATGTTGTATGGGGGGAGAGGGGGCTACCATATGGCAGTGGTATTCAAACTTTTCCCTGCTGTGCCCCCTTTGAGTAAAAATGTTGTTGTCGAGCCCCCGCCTTGAGTAAAAATATTTCTGCTGGGCCCCCCAGATGTCATTTTTGCTTATATTTACTATTAAAACACCATGGCCTTCTCAATGCATCCCAGATGACATGTTTGCATGCCCTCGTGTCCACATTACAACACATTTTTTTGGTGCATTTTTAAAGCGCTCTCACAGCACGGGGGCATCGAGGCGCTGTTACAGGAATATGTCCCTTAGTTGCATATTTATAATGCGCTTAATCCCCAAAGGTTTCTAAGCGCGGACCAGGGGAATCGAACCTGTGTTGCTTCGTGTCGTCATGTTTGATCCTCCCGGGATGACACAAACTGATATTGATAACAAAATCTGTATACTTATATATATACCGTGTTATTCTCTTTTGGGTGATTTACAATGGTTTTGTACTATTACCCAACATGTATGGTAATGTGCAGGTCGAATCCCCCAAGGCCTGCTCAGCCTTTCATCCCTCTGAGATCGGGAAATGCTCTTTCGATTGGGAAATACTAGTAATGTAAGTAAATATGCCCTGTGTAAAGCGCTTTAGATTAAGGCGCTATATAAAAAACTAATTATTATTATTATTACTTGGTCTCAGCAAGCGTATTGGTGTATGGGCGGCAAAGAAACCTTTACGAGCCCACTGCCCTATCTCACACCAGGGAAGAACGTGGAAGGCGAACTATCTCTTGGCGGGCGAGGAAGGGTGTCCGATATAGAGGAAATGCAAGCTAAATAACATATGCACCAGGCCACCAGCACATACATGGGAGGATCACTTACATGGGTGTAACCATATGCACCTGTACATTCTGCTGCAAACATTTAAAAGGGGATTAACCAGGCAGCCCCTTGGAGATGGAGACCACCACTTCTACTGGGCAATGCCATCTGGCAAGCAGTGAAAGGCACTGCTCACATGGCACGGCGAAGGCTGTATAGCCCGGGCTACCTGATCAGGGGAGGGGGGGGGCGCATTAGCGCCTGTTGACCCCCAAGACTTAGATCAGACATGCAGAATAGGACCAGGGGGCAAGTGGTGGGGGCTAAGGCATGTAGTGAGTAGGGAAGAAACGCGGTCATGCACGTGCCAGAGTGGAGGGCGAAACAGACATGCAAGAGGTGGGGGAAAGGAAACTGAATCGGCAGGAGGGCGTGCAATAGGACAGTCGACACATAGGGCCAGATTCATGGAATTTTTGCCTCGTGCAAACTGTCTTTTCACCTGTGCACTGCCAACAAACACTCTGATTCATGGAACCGTGCAAAGTGTATTTTTACAGTGGAACGTGACTTTGCACGGCTAGAAGACACTTTGCACGTTTCCATGAATCAGGGTTTTTGTTGGCAGTGCAAAGTCAATTCGCACTAGTGAAAAGTCACTTTGCACCGTGCAAAACATTCCATTAATCAGGACCCCAGTGGCGGGAGGATCGCTCGGGGGCAACACGTTTTTCTTGAAAGCAAGACGATGCAGAACAACACAGGTCCAAATCCTGCTCCTGTGCTTAGGGCTCTCCGGTATTCAACCTCTTACAAAAGATGGACTAATTAATAGTTGGGGGGGAAAGACTAGAAGTTAAAAAATGCTGAGTGAGTGGCGTGAGCATAAATGCATTCAGGAGGGAGAAAGAGGGAGTTGGCCTGGGAAACAGGCATGTTCATGGAACAAGAACACGATGGACTATGCGACAATCTTACAATAGAGTTCCGAATGTGACCATACTTTCTTAGTCAATGTGTTGACATCTTTCTCAGGTAATGAAAATTCCGACATTTACCATATCCTGGACGCCTATGTCAGCATTTTTACAAACCCGTAGAAGCATATGATGAGCCCAGCCCGCCCATTGAGTGGGGGGGGGGTGGGGGTAGAAGTGGGTGGAGGGGTTCAAGCTGTCACTCTGAGATCCACATCTCCTCTGAAACTGACAGCCCCGGAGACAGGCTGGAGCTTGCTCTGACATCCAAGTCAGGTTTGATCTGCCCCACCTTGAAAAGACATGGCTCTCCCACGGCGTTCCATAGGCAGGACTGGACTGGCCTATAGGGAACTCTGGAGATGTCCTGGTAGGCCTCTTCACCCTGGGCAGGGGTGGCCTGGCCTATAGGGAACTCTGGAGATGTCCTGGTAGGCCTCTGCACCCTCAGCAGGGGTGGACTGGCCTATAGGGAACTCTGGAGATGTCCTGGTAGGCCTCTGCACACTCGGCAGTGGTGGTCTGGCCTAAACGGAACACTGGAGATGTCCTGGCAGGCCTCTGCACCCTGGGCAGGGGTGGACTGGCCTATAGGGAACTCTGGAGATGTCCTGGTAGGCCTCTGCACCCTCGGCAGTGGTGGACTGGCCTATAGGGAACTCTGGAGATGTCCGGGCAGGCCTCTGCAACCTCGGCAGGGGTGGACAGGTCCTAAGGAACTCTGGAGATGTCCTGGTAAGCTTCTGCATCCTCGGCAGTGGTGGACTGGCCTATAGGGAACTCTGGATATGTCCTGGCAGGCCTCTGCACCCTGGGCAGGGGTGGCCTGACCTATGGGGAACTCTGGAGATGTCCTCGTAGGCCTATGCACCCTGTGCAGGACTGGATTGGCCTATATGGAACTCTGGAGATGTCCTGGTAGGCCTCTGCACCCTGGGCAGGGGTGGCCTGGCCTATAGGGAACTCTGGATATGTCCTGGTAGGCCTCTGCACCCTGTGCAGGACTGGATTGGCCTATATGGAACTCTGGAGATGTCCTGGTAGGCCTCTTCACCCTGGGCAGGGGTGGCCTGGCCTATAGGGAACTCTGGAGATGTCCTGGTAGGCCTCTGCACCCTGGGCAGGACTGGATCGGCCTATAGGGAACTCTGGAGATGTCCTGGTGGCCTCTGCACCCTGGGCAGGGTGACCTGGCTTATAGGGAACTCTGGAGATGTCCTCGTAGGCCTCTGCACCCTGGGCAGGATTGGATTGGCCTATAGGGAACTCTGGAGATGTCCTCGTAGGCCTCTGCACCCTGGGCAGGATTGGATTGGCCTATAGGGAACTCTGGGGATGTCCTGGCAGGCCTCTGCACCCTGGGCAGGGGTAGCCTGGCCTATGGGGAACTCTGGAGATGTCCTCGTAGGACTCTGCACCCTGGGCAGGATTGGATTGGCCTATAGGGAACTCTGTAGATGTCCTCGTAGGCCTCTGCACCCTGGGCAGGATTGGATTGGCCTATAGGGAACTCTGGAGATGTCCTCGTAGGCCTCTGCACCCTGGGCAGGATTGGATTGGCCTATAGGGAACTCTGGGGATGTCCTGGCAGGCCTCTGCACCCTCGGCAGGGGTGGTCTGGCCTATAGGGAACTCTGGAGATGTCCTGGTAGGCCTCTGCACCCTGGGCAGGGGTGGACAGGCCCTAGGGAACTCTGGAGATTTCCCCGTCGGCTTCTGCACCCTGAGCCTCTTTGCTGCGGTTACCTATTTTATTTCCAAATGTTCTCATTGCAAAAGGGTTGGGCTTGCTGAAAATGTGTAATGTGGGGCCACTTTGAACATTATTTCCAGGGCCTCTTTTGATTTCCCGCCTACCCCTGTCCATAGGTCCATCCAGCTGCACGTGGAAAAATATGCACTCAATGGGGCGTACAGTAGCAGGACACTGGAGCCATCCGAACCGAACTTCGACATTCCAGAGACCTCTCTATACTAAACCTTTGATGACAGCAAATCTGTTTTGGGTTTGATGGGCTCACAGGCAATTGCACTTCGCTTGCTCTTAGAGAATTTTAGTGGGTCGTTCCTTGGCACCCGCTACCCATTGTTTCTGCTTCTGATCTCCCAATTGGGATGAGGAGAGATTGAAAGACAAAGGTGTCTTGTGACGCTCTCTCAAAGGCCAGATTCTGGGCAGGCAACACTCCGGAGTAAGCAAAGGGTTAAGCACTAGGTCGATGGTACATATCTTAACACTGATATGCCGGCAATCCACCCACTTGCCAATAGGATGCAAATTCCCCTATCACAGGTAGTCAGGAGCATGCAGGCCAGGTGCTGGTGTTTTGGTATGCAGGTGTGATATTTACATAACCATTGTGGACAAAAGGCATCAAAGCTTGCACACATAATCGTGTTTTATGGATTTCATAAAGTGCCCGGTGGAGACCAGTGCTTGCACTCAGACAACAGGCTGGCCTGAGCACATTTGTTTGATAAGTGACAATGGACAATTTAATTGGCAAAGTGCACTGCCTATTTGATCAACATAATTAATGTATTCATTGGAACTCCATACACTCTTTGTCCAACAATCACTGGCTAATCCAAAACTTATGGTGTTTGTTGTAGGCATGGGGTAGGCCTTTGCCAGGCACTGCCATACCAGAAATATATGGCCATAAGATGGAAATAGCTGGGAAATGCTTTGAGTACCTGGGCATGTATTGTCAGTGCCTGGCAAATGTTTGCCTAATGCCTATGAACACAACAAAACTGTTGGCTTTGCCAATGCTTGTTAGTGCAAAGAACAGATGAAAGAAAACACATATTGCCTATGAGTCAAGGGGCTGGAGGCACACTTGTTACCCCAGAAACTAATTTACAGTTGTACCTATGTCATTAATTATGAAAAGACTGTTTAGAAATAACACTGGCATATCCATGATAACAAACATTATGATCTGAGTGCCATGATATAGATAGCTCAACGAGATCCTAGGAGGGTGTGATTTGAACTCGGAGGGGTAGGTGGAGGGTGAGAATGATCGCAGGGATGAGCAGAGCCAGTCAATAGGTGGGTACAATCCAAACAACACACACAAGCTGAGTGTTTCAGCACACATCCAATTTGTTGATGAATCGGGTAGCATTTTCCAGCACTGTTCTATGGACAATCTTTGCATGGCTTCTGGTTCGGGCTTCAGGGCGCTATACCACCAGAATGATCCCAAATGCACTGTGACTGGGACAGCGTCTTTGTCCCCCATTATGCGAACCCCCTTTTCGAGTGATGTACATCTCAGCTGGCACTGAGCAAGAAAAAAAAAATGGAAGATTAAATATGCAGAGTTTGCATTTTCACATTGCAAGGAATGGGGCCAAATGAGAGCTGGTGCTTCACGCTGCATATCTTGAAATCCGTCAGTGTGTGTAATTGCCATCACACCATCTTCTCACCCAATGGATTCTGTTTAAAATATGTTTTCTTCGCTGAAACATGAACATGTACTTGCTTTCTCTGCGGCGGCTTCAGACATCTCCTGATCCACAGCCCCCCTTTAACTTAGCCGCCTTAGACCCTTTGAAGTGGAAAGTGCCCAAGAAGGGTGGTTACTGAACGGTGTACTATATGCCCCGCTGGCACGACTTACCCAGTGGCAACGGCTACATGTTGAATTGGATCCAGATTTCTTAAACTCAGATTGGCAGCCTCTTAGTGGGTATCTAAGAAATCTGTATTTTGGGCAAGACATATCTTGCTATATTCATCAATATTCATTAGTATTGTATTTTTGGGCTTATTCGGAGATTAAGGGACCATCTTCTGGTTGTACGTGGTCGCTAGCCTCTCGAAGATGATCTGGACATCTTGAGGCGTCCTGGCTACTATTAATGGGGTCGCTCTAGATTAAATGTTCACAAATCTGGCCATGCTCTCTAGTACCTCCAGAGCCAGCCAGTCGGTCCAAGCATATGCAATGCCTCTCAATTCGTCCTCAGTTCTGTTGAGGTCACATCCCTGGAGAAGAATTGATTAATCTCTCCCCTTTCCCCTCGAAGATGTGGCTACTCACGGCCTCTCATCCTGGGAATATACAACTCTTCACGTAGGGTACCCTCTAAACTGGAAGCAGAACGAAGCCCTGGACTCAAGATTCCTGCGTTAATCGCTCTAGCATGCTAGATGGTAGGCTTAATGGTGGCTGAGCTGCTGGGTCAGAAATATTTTCTTTCATGGGTCTCGTTCGTCTTCCATCACATGCATAGCCACCACATTGCTAAAACGCGACCTTCGGCCAGTACAGGAATGTTGAAAGGGAGGGCAGCGGAAGGATATGCAGTGGAGAGCTGAGAGCAGTTTTCCTCCAATCCAGTTTATTGCTTATGTTAGTAGGACCCAATTGATGCGAGCCAGCTCAGTTGGGTACTGCACGCCATCCCAGATGTCATGTGCCTGTGATTGCATTTTGGTGCTGATGTCCTACCCAACTCAAAAGAACAGCACTCAACATTGTCAAAATATGGGCCTGCAGTTAGAAAAAATAAACCCAATTAAATGAACAAAATCAACGACCCTATTCCGGCAATTGTTCCTACTGACCATATATATGTATAGTTGGTATGAGAGGGTTTTTAAAGTTAGGAAGACATGGAAAAAGAAAGAACAATAAGGTCACACATGGGAAAGGTAATGGAAGGAGAAGGAAGCTGGGCATGGGGGCATACAGAGAGTTGGGAGTGGAACCTCAGTTAACTAAAAACAAAGAAGAAATTGTAAATAAAGGACACCTTTGATCATTTTCAGGGTGTTAGTGAACACAGGTAAGTGGAAAATTGAACCTAGAAGTTTTTGTTGTGTAGGTATGTATTTATGTAAAATGAAAATATATAAATGATTAAATAAATAAAAAAATGACCTGGAAGATATAGGAATGGTTTTCGTAATTCGCATTTGGTATGCTTTGGGACACACTTCCTTCACCCCCAAGATGAATTTTCCATGGGAGCGCATGTATTGAATCTTTTGCCCTGAAGACCTGCAATGCCCAAATAAATGAAAGCACGCCCTGTAGCCAGCACCGTCACGTGCCCGCATGGAACTCTAGTTTCATCGTTCCTTTGCAGAGAGGAACCACCCAGAATCCTTGCCACAATTCCGGGGTAAAGGTTCAGGCTCTGGCAGCAACTTCTTGAATCCTGGAATTTTGGCATATGGGGATGTGGTGCTATCCATCCTTGAAGTTTACTGAGTAATTCTAATTTTGGCACATTTGCTCTTTGCATTTTGAAACCTTGCAGCTTTTCTCTTATGGATTCCATGTTAGTGGTACTCTTAATCCTCAAGTGCCACAACGAAACGCTGTGGTGTTTGGCTCGACTCGTCCATCTCCCGCTCCCTCACCGTACCGATGTGGAGAGCAAATTTTCTTATTGATTGCCGCTGCTGATTCAGATGCCGGAGACTGGCCTGGCGCTGCCCATTATGGCATATGGTTGCACGCCATAGACAGTCACGCCCAATATTAAATCTGCACACAGCCGGTCTCTTTCAGTCTCTGGAGGGTCTGTCTTCATTTTCCAGAGCCTTCAAACTCTCCTTGTGAGAGAAGACAATGTGAATGTCTGGCCTTGAAGACGCCACAACTCGTAGGAACCATTGAGCACATCTCAAAGTCATCACACACCCATAACTCGATTAAAGCGAATAACAAGAAGAGATTGCGCTAAGTGCCACAATAGAGTGGCACGACCAATAAGGACACTTCTCGATACTTCTCATGACCAGTCTTTTTTCATCTTAACACCTTAAACTGTACACACATCCCAGCGATCACTAGCACTCACCCCTATGTTTATTCCTCCCTTTTTGTGTGTTTTGTTCCCCAGCTTGGTCTTTCTTTACCCTGTCCTCTTACCTTTTCCTTGTGTCCCTTTCATCCCACACACCAGGATCTGGTTTGCACCCTGAGCGGGGTCACAATTTGCGTCACCATGGACACGATTTGGCGCTTTAAGACCACTATGGTGGTGATGTACAGAGTACAATAAGCATTTAACATAACATTGCATAACATAGGGGTTCTCTCCGTCTTTCCTGCATAACCCTAGACGGTCATTTAACAGCTCACACAAAGGGGGAACCTAATGAAATTCTGGCTTTTTCTGTGCCTTGTCATCTTATTTGTGTCTCCATCCATCTCCCTCACTATCCCCTACCAGACTGCACTGAGGCTGTCAAAAGGAGGCGTGTAGTCTCGGGAGGATAGCTCAGGGGCAACGCGCTCGTCTTGGAAGCAAGATGACTCGGAGCATCACAGGTTACATCCCAGGGGCCACACTTAGAAAGCTCTGGGTATTAAGCGCTTTATAAATACCCATCACATTCTCAACTAATCCTGAGAAAATAACAAAATAATTAAAAATACAGATCAGCGCTGGAAGCCAAGAAGCATAGAGCATAGTGTGTTTCATGAGCGAAAGCGCCTTGCATGTCAGGATTTAGGCATACAGAGTAGCCTACATTTATTTTAGTTTTGGCTATCGGGCGGCACTGTAAGCACTGTCTATGTACCAAAACTGTTGGCATGGGAAGTGAAGATAGGAGACAGATGGGATGTGGGGAGGGGATTACAGCCTGTGGGTGTTTTACCCACCCATTGACTTCCCCTGTTCATGCTAGTCTCTATGGACATTTCTACCCACTACCTACCCTCCCTGCCCAAACACCCTACCCTCCTCCCCTAGATCTCTTTGAGCTATCTATCGGATAAGAAGGGGATGACAATATAACTTCATTAAATCTTCTGAAAGGTAATGGCTTAATTGCAGCTATAAGCCAGCACCCAGTATAATCAGAATCGGTTACCAAAGTGTGCATGCAGCCACTTGATTTACAAGCAATAGATGTGTCCTTGCAGCTGTACCAGGCACTTGTTTCCGGTTAAAAACAAGCATTGGCAAATCCAACGGTTTTGGCTCTTGTATAAGTACTAGATGGGCATTTGCCAGGCACTGCCACACTATGGGCATGTACTAACACCATTTGCCAGCTGCTTCCATCTAATGGCTGGGTAGTACCATTATGGCAGTGACTGAAAAATGTCTATGTCATGCCTACACAAAAGCTAAAACAGTTGGCTTTGCCAGTGCTTGTTTAACCTACTTGTTTAACGCCACATGGCCCTTCCACTGCAGGGAAGTAGATTCAGAATTGTGGCTGCCTGGTATAACCAGGGAACCGAGGAAAATAATTGTATCACAGAAATGGCGGCCATGGCTAGCCAGTACCCGAACCAGTATGTCTTTGGCAAACTTACCTCACGTGGTTCGCTCCTTTAAAACACGAACCGAATTCCCGCCATAAGATGTTGAGCTGAACGCCCTAGTGGGCTCCCGTTTGTGTCAGGCCACGGTTTGACAGCCGTCCCTTGGACTCCATTTTGGGAAGGAAGGCCCGAGGTGGCCACGCGCCTGCGCAGAGTGGACCACCTGCGAGGGACAGCGCATCTTTCAGGAGCCGCCTCACACGTGGGAATCCGTCTGATCCCCGAGCTATAGCCTTCCACGCCGCCTCCTTAAGGGAGGTCAGGGCCAGGTGGGGGAGGCAGGATAGGGCTCTCCCTCCGGTCCAGTGACGCCGCCGCCGGGAGGGGCTTTCATCAGCGCGCCTGCTGACAGAACACATCACTTTAACCAAGCCCTTTTGTGACATAAACACCGTGGCATGGGCGAGCACCAGCGAAAAACAGTAAACAGGGGATGTTTTTCGGTTCCAGAGACTGACAGTGCTGGGAAAGTGCCCCCACCCCTCCTTCGGCCCCCAGGCAGATGGCAGCCGGACACGCTGACAGAGGGACAGCTACACAAACACTCATTATACCCACAAAGGAAGGGAAGAAACTCACGGTGGGTCCTGTGCAGAGGCCATGTACCAAACGCCACTGACTGTGCTACATGCAAAAAGCCTCCACAAATCGAGTCCCAACTGCACGAAGGCACCGTAATCTAAACACTGCAACATTTTTCCAGCTTCAAAGTAGGATACATGCTATAATTCATGTAGCACTCACCAAGTGCATTCTAACCATGTCATAAGTCCACTTAGATTCGGTGCATAAATAAAGGAGTATAAAGCCACAGTATGGCACAGAACTCCAAGGAGATTGACAGTGGTCAGAATCCATAGATAGAAGCCTAATATTTGGGATATTACACAACCTGCAATTGGACATCACTCTTTTGCTCACGGTGTGATCCCAGTCCCGTTGAAACATGCACTGGTTACTCCGCTTTAAAAAAAGCCCCATTTGGATCTATCTTCTCCCGCCAACCAGAGGCCCATATCTCTTCTTCCTACTCTAATGAAACTTATGGAAGCCATTGTTATGATAATGATATGATATGATATTTTATTTGTATCGCGCTCGTGCACAAGTGTTTCAGAGCGCGACTAGGCAAGGGAGGGGAACAAGGGAGGACACAGCACAGCATAAAAACGATCTTACTAGGCCCAGTGACATTGAGAACGCGCAAGTGCATGGGAAAGGGAAAAGGGAAAAAGTGCATGGAAGGGGGAGACTGGAAAGTGCAGATAAATAAAATAAATAGAAAATTGAGGCAAACTGTGGTAATGAAGCCAGCAAGTGGCAAGTGCTGCGTTTAAGGCAGCAGACTGGGTAAGTCTGAATAAGTGCAGAAAAAGGAGAAAAATGGGCTGGGGGGCTGTATGGGCACAGATACAGTCCCCAGTGCAAGGAGTGGCCAGGAGGCAATGCAGGAGGGTGGCAGGGTGAGCAGGCACCTAGGCCCAGGGGACAGAGGATGGCCAGGTGCACAGTTCCAAGAGAGCAGATCAGCCGGGGAGAAGGAGAGCGCCCCTCAATTCTCTTGTTTTCTTGAATCTAATCATCTTCTCCATCCTTTTCAATCAAGTCTTATGATAGGATATTTTATTAGTACCACACTCATACACAGGTGTTATAATCATTATTGGGCACAAAGTCAGTCCTGATTTTTATTTTGGACGGCCTAGCCCTACTTCAGGACCGCAGCAAGGTCGGAGTGCTGATTCTCGTGGACCTCTCCGCGGCCTTTGATACTGTTGATCAGGGCATTCTTCTCTGCCGTCTAGAGACATCTGATATTGGTTCCATGTCTTAAAATCGCAGCAAAAATGGCCGTGAATACAAAATATTGCAGCAAAAATGCTGTGGTGTTTACTGTACTCCCCTGCAGCACCAGGACCCATTATACCATATAAGGGGAGCAGGGGACACCCCACCAACCCCCACTCCCCTTAAATGGTATAATGGGGTACACCTTTACCGAGTCAAACCACAGCAATTTCTTTTACCAGTGACATTTATGCCGCAATTTTATTATCTGATACCCTGATATTTTGGGTCCTGCTCTTTCTTGGTTTTCTTCTTTTCTAATGGATTGTATACACAAACTGTGTCTCTTTTCACTCAGCCCTAGTTCCTATTTCTTGTGGGTTTCCTCAAAGCTCCTCTATTTCTGCACTTCTTGTCAGTCTCTATCTGCGTCCCCTGGCTGATCTCATCGAGACACATGGCACACGATTCGATACGCACACGGATGATACCCAGCTGATTTTTTTAATTGACTTCAGAATGTGCTCCTCCTTTAAAAATGAAAATCTGCTTATCAGCCATTGGCAAATGAATGGATGAAAACTGGCTGATATTTAACAGAGAAAAAATAGAGGTCCTTGTGGTCGGTTCACCTAACCCGACAATGTCGTGGCATACATATTTTTGGTCGATCACTCTTGGATCATACCCACTCCCCAGTGCATCAGTAAAAGGTTTGGGTAGTAAACGTTTACCTTCTGTTTCATGAGAAGTGCAGATCTTGAACTGAAACTTCTCATAAAGATTCTCCCTTTTATTCCATCCAATCGTCGTTCTATGGTTATTTCCACCATTATGGGATCTCTTGATTACTGTAATGGTATTTATCTGGGTCAACCTGATTTTTTTGGCTCAATGACTGCAGACCCTGCAAAATTCGGCAGCTCGCTTGCATCTTAATATGCCTAGATTTTCACGTGCCTCTCCTTTGTTAGATCATCTTCACTGGCTCCCTGTAAACGTTGAATCAATTTTAAGATTCGCTGTGTTACTCACCAGACTATTCATCAATCGGATGCTGTCTTTCTCCAGTCTAAATTGACTTGCTACATTCCATCTAGAACTTTGCTCAACCTCCCATATTCTCAAGAAAGTTCATTGACTCAGTAAAACAAGGTATGGAGAGTGCTCCTTTTCGGTCCTTGTCCCCACATTATGGAGCTCCCTTATCATCATGAGATTACTGACTACTATGCCCTCAAAACGATTTTGTTTTGAACTGCCTTCTTTTCTTGTCGATTCACCCTGTTGCCTCAGCAACACCCAGGTGCCCTTGGGCCTTAGTTAGCGCTTAACACATTTCAATACAGTACAAACAATACAACGCTCTACACATAGAAATGATTCCACTTGCAGCCCATGGAATGCACATTCTATAACATAACATGACACCAATGAGGCCCTCATGTTTCCATGTATGTTGCCCATGTTGACATTCTCCCAACTAGTGATTAACGAGAAGTCATGTGAACCCGCAGTGAAACCTTTAAAGCCTTCTCCCTTTTCTATCTTCACCTCTTTAAATATGTGGAGGACTCTTCGATTTAGGCAATGGTCTTGTACAGTAAAGACCATGACATTAATAATTGTGATGAAGGTGATAGGTATACAAACCTAGATATACATACACATAAAGCACCTTTCACATGGTGGTGTCATGCAACGGCAAAGTATGATGCATAATTCCACCACTTTGCAGTGTGTATAGTGTCATTTCACTTACAGATGTCTGCTACAATTGGGTCTAAAATGTTATGCTATGTTAAGTTGATTTATACCGCGCACCGTGCCATTTTCATGGTCTCCAGTCACTCACGGGACTCTGTCAGGGGAAGTGGGTTGGTAAGTGAGGAAGAGAGAGCGATAGGATAGATGTTGTGCTCCTCTGCTGATGCGTGCAGAACCAGGAGGTACTGGCGTCTGTGCGTGTGAACTCTCTGGATTTGCCTTGTGCACTGGGCTTGTTCTGTCCAGGAAGGCGGCGTCCAGTGTTTCAGTTGTTTGTTGTCTGAGGTGATAGGGTTTGTAGCTTGGTTTGAGTGATGTGCGGTTTGCGTATTTTGCGTGGGTCATTCCTTCGCTCTCCGGGTGTGTTTTGAGATGAGGGTTGTATGGGAGAGAAGTGGTCAGTGTATTTTGTGTGATCTCCGGTTATTAAAATGTGGGAATTCATTGTATGGAGCTATGCAAGAGCTTCATAAGAACATTGTCTTCTCATGGTCTATCTGTTAAACCCATTGGGCCCGATTCATGGAATATTTGCCCGGTTCAAAGTGAATTTGCTCTGCTGAAAAGTGAATTTTCACTGCCGACACAAACCGTGATTCATGGAACCTCCAAAAGTGTATTTTTGACCTGTCCGCCACAGAATACACGCTCATCATTTAGTCCTTGGCCCAGATTTAAGCACGTGCCCCATATGCAATGGAACACCAGAGCACGTTGCACGGCCGTCCATTCTGTGCGGGTTGCAAAACGAGAGGTTTGGAAACACGCGGACCAGAGGGTCACAGCTTTCCCGGTTCAGTTCTACTTAGCTACTTTCTTCACACATTACAAAAAAAACTACTCTTTGTCGGTCCACCATTTATCATATTAAATGTGCTGCGAGAATGCGGATGGATTGACGCTGTTTTGCCTGGATAATAGTCATAATTTGAAGATATGCAATTAAGGGGCATTTCAGCAATAAAAACAAGAGCATCATCAATAAAAATAACAGTTGCTGGTCAATTACAATATAGGTGTTATCAATATTCAATGTCACTAATGTTATCCCTCTTGGAAGAATGGAAGTCAGAGACGGACTGGCTAACAATTATATGTGTGACGTGTAGGCTTTTGTGAGGCCTACAGCTGCTGGGCTATCTTACCCACCTGTGGGGTGTACACCTCTGCATGAAACCTGAGGGTCACATTATGGCAAGATTAACTCATCCTTCTAAGAAGTAGCTGGACTGTGGCAGAAAGCGTTGTATCACGATCAAGCAAGAAATGATTGGTACCTTGCTTTATATATTTTCATTTCGCGTCAATTCTCATGCAAAGATAATAGATTGTAGAAAGGCTCTGAGAACCGCAGCATATTAACATGTGCTTTTTTTCTCTTCTCCTCAGGTGAAGGTGTGGTTCCAAAACAGGAGGACAAAGTACAAGAGGCAGAAGCTGGAGGAGGAGGGCCCTGAATCTGAACAGAAGAAGAAAGGTTCCCACCACATCAACAGATGGCGGCTCGCCACCAAACAGCCCAACGGAGAGGACATTGACGTAACCTCCAATGATTAGGGCCACTCAACGCCAACGCGCACCAAATGACCCAGGACAAAAAGGGAGGATTTGGCCCAAAACACTAGAGATTTCACCAGGACAGCAGAAAAAACTGTGTTTCTGAGTGTGTTTGCAGAACGTCTTAGTTCCTCCACGCAGCGAGAGGCTGCCTATCATCCCAGCTCAGTTGGTCAATGAAAAGGGGTGGACCAGTCATGGACCTCACAGATCAGGCTCCCCCAAGGAAAAAGGACAATGCGTGAGGTCAAAGAGGAGGGGGAAAGAGACAAAGGGAGAGAATGGGTGGGCAAGACAATATGGCCCAGCAACCATCCCATCACAGTCTAAGCCCGTCGGGCAACCGTACAATAACAATCGGAAACGAGATCAATGTTTTTCTTGTTTTTATTATTTTAATTTATTCTTTCCTGTCCTAGATGCAGTAGATATTACCAATGTAGGTAGTGCATTAATGTGTGATAATAAAAAAAACACTGAAACCTTATCTCCAATGAATGAATTGAATGCATGCATTGAGAAAAAAAAAGAACGATCCTGATTATGTGTTGCCAGATCGGTCTACGCAATGAGAGCCGGCAAAAAGGGCATATAGCATCTCTGGCTTTACCTTAAGAAACCAACTGGTAAACTCACCAGCATTTTCTTTCTCTAGGCTTTCAAATAATTGTGCCAGAACATTTGGATATCTGGTTCAGGGAAAATAGTTCTTGTTCTTCCCATCCCCAGGTAAGGATACTTCGACAGGAGCTTCGCATGTGGTGTGCGGATCTTCATTGAGTGGCGGCACCACGCTTGAGATGGAGAACAGCTACTCTGCCTCTCTCTTTCTCTCTCTCTTTCTTGCAGAACACATCTTGAGCCACAAATCAAGGTACACATTTAGAAGAATGATCCTCTGGAGTAGCGTTACAAATATTTTTTTGACAAACAAAGTGGTCAATGCTTGTAATCATTTCCTAGCAGAAGTGCGGGTGGTGGGATGGGGGCAAACAACAATTCATTCATTTAGAAAGCAGAACCAGGGTAACAATAATGACCAACAAATTGTTAAGAAGAGTAAAGCTGGGTCGCTGGTAGGATCTACGTGCAATGTGTACACAGAATGTGGGCAGAAAGGACAGACATCACGAAGCCCAGTACATTTTAACTCAAAGATGTTGGATCCATTGGGTTAGTGTAGCCATTGATAGTTGCCAAGAGCGAAACTTGAGGAATATAAATGGATGAAATGTGTGGCCCTAAAATGCTGCTTTTAGGCTCCCATAGGCACACAACCCATCCCAATTGACATTTGTATTTTTGCACTTGTATTTATCGACGACTAGAGTGTCATTTACACCAGAAGTGATGTACATTGGAAACAATACAAGAGACAGAGGCAGTCCTGGGATACATGTTGCCTTTACAATCATTTGGGGTATCTGGGAATGAGTGAGCCTTTGGTAAGGAGGGCAGTTAATGCGATACCGAAACGGTGGACACAACAAGGAATCAGACCTACGTAGTGAACTGCGCATAGGCCTAGTGCCACAATACCTAATATTATATATATTCACCAATATAAAGCTCAACATATGAATGGAGATGTCTGGCTGGGGTGTAGTGGAGTCATTTGGGGAGGCTGAGTCCCGTTACAGGACATAAGAGGGAGCTTGAATATGGTCTTGAAGCCTTCAAGAGATGAGATAGCTTTGACATCAGAGGGGCGGCATTACAGGGTCGTCGGAGAAGAATCAGAAGGATGAGGAGTTGCAAGGAGGCAGGACAGAGAGGGTAAGGAAGGAGAAGGAACATAGAATGCGAGAGAGAGAGTGCACAGATGTTCAGTAAGCAAGGTGGAGGGATAGATCATGCATGGACTTGAAGACAAGATGAAAGAGTTTAATGCTAGAGTGGTACCTTGCAATCGCAATGTAACTGCTATGGGTCAATAGGTTATATGAAAACTGGAAAACCTAATAAACAGATTGACGGTCGTAAGAGACTTTGGTTGAAGGTGATACAGGCTTATCTATCAGAACCATGGCCAGCCGAAAAGATCCAATGGGCTGTCGTTGTTAGTGGGACAGATTTTAGCAAAGAGGGAATAATGTGAAGGATTGTCACAGAATGCCAGCTCTGAGGGCATGATAGCATGATCTTTTTTTTAATTTTTAACATAAAATGAAGCGGGTAAATCTGTCAGTGAGAGCTGATATTACTAACATCCCTAACTGCTGCCTTGTACTTTGGTAAAATGGCAGTTATCGAGGAACATGTTAATTCATGCCAACAGCCTGATGGAACCCAAAGTTCCAACAGACCAGGACTTCCTTTAACTATGGGAATCCCTAATGCAAAATTCTATAATTGTGTGCTCCAAGTGCCCCTTGGCAGATCATGTCTAGTGTTGACATGGTGGTCACTGGGAATATACAATTATACTGGCCAAAACCTATTGGTGTCCATTTATTGTTAACTTGGTTGCTTGTGACTCATTTCACTGACAAGGCATTATGTGTATTGTCGTCTGGGACTAGGTTTCACCAAAACAACAATTTTGGCCCAGATCAGGAAACCCTAATTTGGGCTCTGGGAGCACTTCTCACCTTCCCCAGAGGCGTGGACAATGAAGACACCACACCAGAGTGGTAATTACTGGAGACTCTTTGACGGGCAGACAGGAGAGTGGGCGGAACTCGATTACCCAGCAGAGGAATACCGGGACACAGAAGGGTTCAACCATCTTGGATTCTCTCATGTCCCTCACACTTCCTGTGCCTTTTCCCCATTTTCGGCAGGCAAAACACTCTACGGCTGACATAACCAGTCAAAAGACTGAACACAGCAGCTAGATCTGGCCCCTTACAGATTGCCTCTTTGAAGGGTTGAGACCACCCTTTTTGTTGAATATTTGCACTAAAGAAACAGAAAGATTTATATTGGAACTTTGTTTGGGTATAGTTTGCCACAGAAACCTTTTCCGTAGAGTTGAAGAAAAAGACTTTCAAGAAAGGAGCAAGCTTTTCCCTCAACAATCCCAAAGGAACATTTGGGGTGACCTGCTACCTGCACAAGGCCTACTACCAGGAACCTGCTCACTGTAGGTGAAAGCTGCTGTAAGTGCTCCCACACAACTACCTGGCTTTGACGTACAGAACAAGGATCCACCTTGAGAGCCAGAACAGAGTCCCCCACCAACCAGAAGTCAAGAAGCAGCTCTGTTCATTAGGTTCCTGTTTTTCATCCAATTTCCAGCCACATCAACCACTTCGATTTACTTTTCCGAACCACTGCAAGCACCCGGAGCTGCCTTTGATAGTCACCCCTTTTCGATCTGTCTTTTTTTTAATCTGAACGAAGGTTCGACCTATTGGAAGCCATTGTCTCACCCATATTGAACGCTCACTCGACCCACTAAAAGCATTTGCATCAACCGCTGACTTAACTCAGTAGAAGCCATGGAGTCGTCCTGTCTTGAATAAAGACTGAGCCTTTGTGGGACCAATTTTATTGACCCATCCCACTACCGACTGAACCAGCTGCAAGCAATCATGTCGACCCGCCTCGATACTGTATCAAATTGTAGTAAAGCTCCTAGAAGCTTGTCTCAATGCTGTCGAGACCCAAGACCAAGCCTTAAAGTTATTTAAAGTGATTCTGTCACCCTGGACAGCCTTATAGGGCCCGAATGATGTTTCAGATCCCACACTTTATCCTTTTAAAGACCTTCTTCAATGAAATTGACTTTGCTGCTAAAATTATTACCTTTGCACCCCTATCATCAGATCCAGTGTCCCCCATCTTCACATAGTCTGCATATTCTGTCTTCTTCAGGGGAGGGTTATTAGCGTTTTTATCAGTAGTTTGTCTTTTAATTCTATTAAAATCGCCTATTTTATGGAATCTTGGTTGGACATTTTTTTGTTTGGTTCCAGAGTACTGCTGTTGTTTGGACTTTTTCTGTGATTGCTCGCATCCCTCCTGAAGAGTGTAGCTTATTTTTGGCCCACGTGACTGCACAAGGCGAAGCAGGTATACCAGTCGGGCTGTTCCTGTTTCACTTTTATGATTGGGATCCCCACTGGTTTTGTGGTCGTGTGGGGCTGAGTAGAAGTTTCATCCACTACTCATCCCTTTACTCCTGGAGGGAACTAGTCATTTTATCACAGTGATAACGCTGGAATGTGGTCCTACATCTTGTAGTCCAGATTTATTTCTAAATGGAAATAGATCAAAGGCAAAAGGAGAGAAAGAATCACATTTGATTGGCAGTTCACCATCACGCTGTTCCAAGCATGCAGCTCCTAAAGCCTCTTCATCACAGTTTGCTTTTTCCTGCCTTCGATCCCCGGATGACTCTGGTGGTAGCCCAGTTCTGGAATTCTTTGCATCCAATCTTTTGTGAGCTTTGAGACCACTTAAAGTTGCACAAATGTCACCTTTCTCCCAACCATTTTCATGTAGTCTAGGCTTGAAGGGGCCCCTAGGAGACCCTCGCGTAGTAGAAACAAGGAAAATCACCACACATGAACTGACACGTCAGACACGAGGTTGTATTCCCAAAAGCTTGGGTTTATTACAAAGCAAATAGTCTCAGTTGGCCAACTCGGTCTCACGCCCTGCGATGTGTGTCTCCAGACCTCGAGGGACTCAAGAGAGCAAATAACGTACATCAGTTACATATATACAAAATGGACATCCTGCAATCAGTCATGACATGTTCATTACGCCCATTGTACAGTTTCTTTGAACTGGGTCTGATGATTGACAATTTCGACGAATATGAAACCTTCAAACATCTATTTTAGCAACAATATGCAACATTGCGAGTCTAGAGACATATTTCTTTGTTGAACAGAGCACAGTGCTTCTGTTCTTGTAGGCAAGCTGCGTACGGGGGAAGAGTTGCATTCTAGGCCTTACTATCTCCTATGTGCTATTCGTGTCCTGGGAGTCAGCACGCTCTGCTGGGCTTAGGAAAGGGGGGCCGTAAGAAAAGCATAATTCAAGCCTTTAGCTGTTTCTTTCTAGCATTTCTACCATATTAACGAGACTAGCTGGCATCAGTGAAATGAATAAATGCTGTGTTGCTCTCCTCCAAGGCTATATGCAGGAGGGGATTGGGCATTCCTCTCTGTGGCTGCCTACGTTATGTTTCAACGAATAACTCCCGGCCTCGCGGCCTTGCTCTTTCGCTTTGAACAACAAAGTAATCAGTGAAGCAGCATAAGCTTTCGGCTAAGCAGTTTTGAACAAAAAGCAATGAGCAAGCGTTAGTGAACAAAATGACGATTCTAGCTACATCAGAATGGCCACACATTGGTCAAACTTATGAGTCTGTATTTCTGACATTTAGTGCATGAGACGGTGGTCGTCGGCCAATATGATGCATTGCCATTGGTCATGAGAGGTATCTATTTTTCTAGACTGACAGGCTTTCTGAAGGTTTTAGTGCATTGAGGTCATTTGTGGCAGTATGCTCCACTCTTTACATATGCTGCCTCACTTTCTGGACACACTTTCCCAGGTAGCTCATTGTGCAAAGACGGATTTCCCTCCTAGCTCTCCCATTGCCTAAGTAAAGGTGAACTAATCTATGCCCATGGACTGTAATTGGTTATTTATAATGTGCTTAAAACCCAGTGGTATCTAAGTGGGACCGGGGATCGGACCTGTGTTGCTCTACGTCGTCTGCCCAGTCAAATGTACAGCCAACGTGTTTCCGAGTATTAGGTGCTACTGTGGTGTTGGGGAAGCTTTCCAACATCTAATCAAGTATGTCAGCGGATTGTATCTGCCCAATGGAGATATTTCTCAAATGGTCCATGACCAACGCTGCTACCTCTGTTAAAATTGGCTGGAGTCTTTTCACTGCAGTCATCATTATAAAAGTGCCTCTGCAGGCGGAGCCTCTGCGAGTGAGAAGCTAATTTGAAAATTGTCAAAACAAAGCAAAAAACATTGTAGCTTCTCTTTCTGAAAGCCGCTCACAAAAATTGGGTTACAGAAACATTTGTTTTATGCTGAATCGCCATAAAACAATGATGTATCAGACCTTAGGTAGAAAATAAAAGCTTGAGTGCACGAAAGATTGAAAATATTTTCTCGACTTCCAAAATTCGAAATTGCAGCTGTGATTTGGATAGCTGAGTGTTTGAGGATGTTAATTCATTCGTTTCTTGATGATATTTTAAATATGGTTCTGCTGAAGTCTCTTTTGATCTGCAGCCGCCCTATTTACTCCGGCCTTTATCCCACTATTCTCCCATTTAGATCCCAAGACCATCGGTCATATTTCCTGGCACATTTCAACTTGGCGGAACCCTTCCTCACCCCTGCCACGCCTCTGAATATTTGTCCCTACTTTTAGAAATGCATAGTGTCCTATCCATTCTTAATTTTATCTAAATATATAGTGTTAGTGCATCTCCCACTGTCCCTTCCCCCTTTCCTGTACTATATTTTGATTAAAACTTTATATTTTCAAACATTTCTGAACTATCGACTACATGCCAACAAATTTGCTCAAATTTTGGCAACTCTAAGGGATTATATGTCAATGGACCTGGTGCGTTCCATTTCAGAACTGCAAAGTATAAATAATACCAGCTGTTTTGATGGATCTTTTTCTATTTATTATCACTCGAAATAAAATATTTTACTATTACAAAATGTACTGAAATACAGTTTATCAATCTCCAATTGACAATTACATTTATTAATCACTGACGATGGAAGGCTGAGTTGGCCTTGCTAGGATTGGCACCTGGGACCTGAAATACAGATCTCTCTTGCAGGAATTTTAGCTACTGAACTATCTGACGGGTGGGATCATTATCACAAAGTGACAGGCTAGGATGCAATTTTAGCTGAATTACTTTTTAGACTATGGGCCTCATTACACGGTAGGCGGTAACCATGGCGCTATTTGTATTTTACCGTGTCCGCCTTTGTGGATGGTGGAATTACCGCCCTACTCCAAGGTGAGCGGGGCGGTGATTCCCCATTCACCAAGGCCCTTCCCCATTCCCATGTTTGCCCCCAAAGGGCATAATGGGAATGGGGAAGGCGCTAATTACGGTACCGCAAATTGCGGTACCGTAATTAGCACCAAGGTCCCATTGCGGGTTCGTTTTTACCGCCTTCCGTGTAATGAGGCCCTATATCTTCATTAGCATTTTCCTAAAAAGTAATTGCTCATGGCATCAGTTGGAAACTACTGGCCATTTTCCACCCAACCAATGCAAGGTATGAAAATAAAGTTCTTTGCTATTTTTTTCCTGCTTCTTTGAAAAGTCACCCGGGTAGGCACTTCAATAGTACAGCCCACGGTATCTGACTTTACGTGCGTCCTTCCCTACTTTGCGTGATGATGAGCGCTTTGCTTGACACACTGCACAAAGCGTGGGAACAGCCAGCGCAAAGAAATTAATAGGGAGCGGAACATGCATACTTCCCATCCCCTGGGCAAAATGAGGAAAAACGTGGAACAGGGTGGTGTAGAGGGATGCGCCACATAAACAAATAACACGACCAGTAAAGCGCTATCATAACCCAATTCATTGGTTATTAACCGCAACTTCCCGGAGTAAAAAGGTACATGAAAACTGGTGATCTCACCGCCACATGATACACAATGCAACGTAAAAAGCCCAAAAGACACATATATAAGCACGCAATGCATACCATTGCAAAGTAGCTCTCCCAGTATGAATACAGGTGCAGTGGCAGTGATTGTTCATGTTCATGGAAGAAGGAAGAGGAGGATGGTGAAGGGCAGTATTTTCCATGCCTGTACAATGGGTTTTGGGATGCAGGATGACGAGGTGTATGCAAGGTACAGATTTCCTACCCAGGCCTTTCTAGACCTGGCCAAGGAGTGGGAGGAAGACCTTGCATCATCCACCATCTGCTACCATCCCCTCACACGCCTGGAGGAGGTGCTGACAGCTCTACATTTTGTGTCTACAGGCTCATTCCAGCACACCTCTGCCATTGTTAGGGGCATATTGCAGGCCAGGCAATCCCGGTGCCCACACCAGGTATTGCGCTGCATTACATCACATGTGCGTAGGCACATATACATGCCTTGCAGGCCACAGGCAAAGAAGAGAGTGTGCCAGGAGTTGTATCCCATAGCACACTTCCCATGGGTACTGGGAGCCATTGATTGCATGCATGTTATGCTGCAGCCCCACCCCCCGATCGAGCACATGTACTGCAACCACGAGCATTGGCCTTTAAACAATGTACAGGTCATCTGCGACACAAAGGAATTCATCATTCATGTGAATGCCAATTTCCCCAGAAGAACACATGATAGCTTAATTTATCACCGGTCACCCCTATACCAGCCCTGGCATCGGAAACCTTTAGCAACACCTAGCTCTTCTGTGTGTATCAACTATCATGCACGTACAAGGAGTCACATGACACACAGAATGCCAGACCATGAAAATCAATGCTTACAACAACCATTTCCACATTTGCAGAGGACAGTGACTAACTGCTCTCAACATTTCTGCTCACGCCATTCAGGAACCCTGCCACCCCAGCTCAGGTAAGGTATAATGCAGCACACATAGCCACTAGAGGCATAGTGGAGTGCCCTTTCAGGCGGCTCAAGTCATGCTTCTGCTCCCTTGACCACTCTGGCGGGATATTGCTATATGCCCCACCAGTAGAATGCAATATCAGCGTGGCATCTTGTGTCCGTCACAATGTTGCCTCATGGTGTGGCATAATAGTGGAGCCACAGAAGGGTCATCGACCTAAACCACAGGCACTACCCATTCCCTTGGCAGACCAAAGGGCACAGGAATAGGATGCACACAACCAACACGTGCAAACATACTTCACATGAATAGAAGCCCCTGTGGAGCACGCACAGTGTAGCCACATCCCTGGTGCCCAGTGATGAATCTGGACTAATCCACCTTGCACATAACAACACCCTGAGAATGTGTGTCTTGGAGAGGCAAACTGTGTGCGTGCCCATCGCCATCAAATCAACTACACAAACCACTGACACAATCATAGCAAGCAGAACCAATAGTATGCTTGTCACTCACACGGAACCACACAACACAATCAATGAAACCTGTAATCAAATCCACATGCTCACCACCAACAAGTATGCACTCAGACACCCAACAACAAACAGGGGAACACAAGTAGGAAGGCACAGCATATAATGAAAGCAGAACAAACACTTGCGAGGACTGCACTCGCCAGCCTAGGTGTGTCTCATCCCAATATACAGGTGGCGTGGCTGCTCCGTTCCTCACCAAAAATGCAGCTCATGAAACAAATCTGCATAGAAATAGACATACAGACTGAGAAAAGTGCACGTTCAGTTCAAGAAAGCTGCCCATCTCACCTCAGCTATTTTCCCTTGAGAGTCTGCGCCAGCTGTCCCCAGTCATTAAGCAATGCACTTCTCTGTAGATGTTCAAACCATCCAGAATTGCCGAGGTGTGGCATGCAGAAATTCCAGAGCCCTTTGTCCTTGCATAGGAGCAAACATCTCCACCAGCAGAATGCCTCAGAAGAAAGGAAAACACAAGGTCAGAGCAGGTAAAACATCCCTGCACCCAATGACACTGTACCCTGCGTCCACCTGAGTGCCATGCAACAACTACAAGCAATGGCTCGGCAGCCCCCCGTCTTCATGTCTACCTCCACACCCATGTAGCTGGACCTGCTCACCTCAGACCAACGCACTGAGAAACACCCCACGCAGTAATACCATCACCGGCCACAACACCACCACTTTGTGCCCCACTAGTGCCCTAGAACAACTTTATTTATACTTATTCATTTATTTATTTATTTTGAAAGCACCTTAAGCCCTAAGGTAAACGGGCGCTATTAGCCAACACAAACAACAAAACGAAAAGAAAAAGGGTGCAGGAATGAATTCACATGAAATGCAAGCAAAAATTAAAATAATAAAACAACAGAAGTACGGTTAAACAAACAAACATAGTTCAAAATGAAAAGCAGAAGAAAAATGTACAGAGTGATCCATTTCATACTATGCTGAAATACTGCTCATTATCAGACTACAAGTTCCTCATAGCCTGTGGAACTCAAAAGGAATGGCAGGTTACTACCACCACACCCCACAAGTATGCGGTCCCTAGCGTTCAGTGAACACCAACTGTCTAGATAAATACTCCGGAGGACTTTCAGGACTAATAACCCCAGGCCCCGCGCTTTGTCTCAGCCAGTCCAGAACCATGTTCCTCAGTGTTTACCTGGGTTCATTCCCTGAAGGCTTCCCTACGTCCATGCTTAGAAAGTTTCTTTGGTTCATGACCCGCATTCTTAGGGTCTTATCCTCAATCTCTAGCATATGGGTTTTACTAACCCTCATGCTATTCAGAATACCAGGATTAGTACATCAGGGAGAGTAAAATGATACTTGTTTTGGCTCTCCGAATAAAACCGGAAGTGTTGATATCAGAGCTTGCACTCGCTCTCCAGCGGCACACAGGCAAGGATGGTGAAAGAACATGGGAGTCATGTCGAGCTTCACACATTAAGTATGGTTTCCTTCTAATTTGTTTGACAAACCTGGTCTACCTCATTGGGTATTTGGTCAGTTTGACACAAATTGTCAACTTCGTCAGGATGATACTGCGAAAACACACCTGTCCAGAGATTCCACCCATAGACCGAAGTCTGCAAAGTTATTACGCTGATTGAGTTCCTATGAGATGTTTTCCTTAACTCAATACCACCACGCAAGGGTGATTTGCTCTCTGTGACCAATATACTCATCATCAGCGGCCCCACCAGCCCCAAAAGAAGTTGTAAAGGTAATTCCATAGTGGACCTCTCCGTATTGTCCATAGGAGATTGTGTAACCAGGGACAGAGAGGGAGTTAATCCATTGATGCTTCATGGTTGAACGCTTTCCTTTTCCACACTTGTCATGTGGGTGCCCAAGGATAAGCCATGGGCATCATCATCATCACAGGAGGAGGAGTTACATATTCTCACATCCTGAAGTCTCTGGGTCCTTTTGGCCCTCAGTGCCAAGACCTTGGTCATGCGATTCCTACTTGGTATTGGCGATGCACATGTCTTGCTTTGCTCACCAAGGGCTCAACCTAACTGCCCATATGTATGACCTTCTTTATTGTTAGGTAAGAATTGGTAGTGTCCAACCTGTGTGGGACTACATACAACCTATCTCTTGGTATCTGGTAACCCACCTTTTAATATAGGCCTATATTGCACAAGTTGGTAGTGTGACTAAGCAGCCAGGCTTATCTTAAACAGGGTTACCTAATACCAAGAGATAAGTCTTGTGTAGTCCCACAACAGTTGGACTGCACCAATTCTTACCTAACACTGCTGGCAGTGGCGGGATTGGTGTAGAGTGGAAACAGTGGCTATTGGCTGTACTTGTGCTTAAATAAACCATCCACAAGGCTAGCTCCACCAAAAGAAAAGTAACAGTCCCTTAATGCACTTACAATGGAACAGTTGAAAGATTTATGCAGGACAAGGGGACTGAGTTTAATGGGAAGAAACAATTATTTGATTACAAATCTGTTAAATCACCAAAACCCTGGGAGTAGGCCCCTAACCCCTACTCCCAACATTGATATGGAAGAAATTGATTAAAATGATAGTTTAGAGCTTAGTTCCAATCTGCCAAATGGGTCAAAAGGTGAGGAGGATCCTCGAGGAGTGAGTAACTTCCCTCTTCAGCCTGCTCCTGTAATTAAACAGACTCCTATCACGGCCCCTGTGGGTCACAATGTAAGCCCAGAATATCTGTCACTTGAAAGAATAAGGATGGAACTAGAATTCTAGAAACTTGCAGTCGAGTCTGAGGACAAAGACAATGAGAAAAGGCTCAGAGAAAGGGAAATGCAGCATGAGTATGATATGAAAAAGATGTCCCTTGATTCTGCTTCTTTTACAGGGTCTTCTCGGTCAACTAGTCCCAAGAGACCTCGCCTACCAAAAAAGGCTTCAAGTATGTATGATCCTACACTTGATGTTTTTGATTGGTTGAGTACATTTGAATTCACTTATGGTTTGCACAATATTTGTGGGAATTATTTAGTTGCATGGATCATGTCTAGGATCCGCCAGAATGGGTGTGATGATATAATGGAGTTGAATGCAACTGACAGAAAAGATTATGGATTAGTCAAACAAGCTCTTATTTCCAGATTTGGAAAGACTCCTTCGCAATACCTTAGAAGGTTTAGAGACCATAAAAAGAAAGATGGTACCCCTTGGGCTACCTGGGTTTATGAATGCCTGAAAAACTTAGATGGCTGGGTTAGGGGTTACAAAGTGAACCTTTTTGATCGAAAAAGGAATTTATTTTATATAGAGAATATTTTTTGATGCCTACTCTCCTGCGCTGAGATCGCACCTGGCTGACTCTAAGGAACCTGATACCAAGAGACTAGCTCAAGCTGCTGACATGTGGGTTGCCAACAGGGACACTCATAAGGATTCTGGGGCAACTGAGAAAAAGGATGAGGGGGGGGAGCACAAAAAAGACAGTAAAGAAAATTCTAATCCTCCACCACATAAAGAGGGCCACAAAAACCATAAGGGTAAATTTCATCGGAAATCGTATAGGGCTAGTGAAACCTCGGGGACTAAACAAGAAGGAGGTTACCAGAAACCCCCATTCCAGAAAAGCCTTGGTAAATGTGTGGTTTGTTGGTCTGGTGACCATGTGAAAGGGTATCCCAGATGAAAGGGTAAACCTTCAGGGGTCCATACTGTCTCCTTAGCCTTACTCCACGGTACGGAAACTGCCCTGCTGGACCTTAAGACTCAAATTGAAGAGTTGAAGGACAAGGGACAAACAGCTATGTTACTTCTCCTGGATCTCTCTGCAGCGTTTGACCTAGTGGATCACGCAGTCTTATGTAACCATCTCAGGTCGGCGGCGCACTTCTCAGGGGAAGCAATAGCCTGGGTCCAATCCTTCCTGGCCAACAGGACAAAGCGAGTCTTCTCCCCACAAACGGCTGCTGACCCAACTCAAATCTCCTGTGGAGTACCCCAAGGATCCTGTGTCTCACCCACTATGTATAACATCTTTACTAAGCCGTTTTTCGACAAATTGGACAGACTGGGTATCACCTACACTAATTATGCAGATGATACCCAGATCCTCATCCCTCTTTCAGGCAACCTTTTGGAGGACACAGCCTTAGTAAACAGAGTATACCTCCTCATTCAGGCATGGATGGCATCTCATGGCCTCTGCCTGAATGACGACAAAACTGAGATACTAATCCTAGGCTCTGAAACTAACATAAAAAAACTTAGCCCTAACTACACCGCCTTCAATATCGACAACAATCTCATCAAGGTGATGCCAGTGGTCAAAACACTAGGCTTCTATCTTGATGCCACTCTCTCGCTTAAGCAACAAGTCAACTCACTTGCATCCTCCACAGCTTATACCTGTAAACTTATCCAAGCTTGCAGACCATTCTTCTCTACCTCGAGTTGCATCACCTTGGCCAATGCCCTTGTAATGTCGAGATTAGACTACTGTAATGCTCTCTACTCAGGTGCCAACAAAAATATCATCGATAAAATACAAAGAATGCAAAACAACGCCCTAAGAGCAGCCCTGAATATCCCTAGGAGAGAACACATCTCTGATGCCAGAACAGAGGTTCATTGGCTAAAAATATCTGACAGGATACTTCTAAAAACAGCCTCCCTTACCTCCAAATGCTTAAACCACTTGGTCCCACCCTACCTTGCTGAAAGGATACATAGAAGGTCGTCCACATGCCCAACGAGAACAGCCAATGCCCATACCTTGGAAACGCCTAGATTTAAACGTGTTACTGCTGGAGGATCTAGCTTCCCAGTTATTGCAGCACAAACCTGGAATGCACTACCGTATGACCTCAGAAAGGAACAACCATATCCTAAATTTATGTAATTAAATGGCTACGAACGCATGACTGTTAGCTTACCTTCTCGGTACCTTGCACTCCTGCCTCTGCTGCATGTCTCTTAACTTGCTTCCTTCTGTATGCCACTGTAACCATCCTGGCAACCTATTTTCAAAATGTCTTGTATATTTTAAGCTTCTTTGTACACATTATGTAACCAAGCTTAAGCTGTCTTGACCTCTACTGCGCCCGGCTACCTAATGGGTTTGGCGCGCAATACCAAATAAATAAACAAACAAACAATGACCAGTGCTCACTTTCACCTACTAGCTGATGGCCCCATTAGAGTTCAAGCTAGTGTTTCTTTAGTGTTTTTGGGTATGTGGGAACAACAGAATATAGATGTGTCTAATAACATACCTGACAACACAAAAGAATATTAAAAGGACAGTATACTTGTAAATGGCCCAGAGGCTCCTGCCATCAGAGACACTGGGGCCAGCATTACAGTGGTTCATGAAAGTTTCTTCAAACCTAAGGATATTATGTTATGTTATTTTGCATTTATATAGCGCCTTATATACCATTGGTATGGTCTTAAGGCGCTGGTAGGTTTAACGCTCTTGGGAACCGAAGTTCAGATCAGTAGAGAAAGTAGAGAGATTCAAAGGTGCGTGTGAGCACCAGGTATGTGTGCAGCTGGTGCGGCATTCGTGTAATAGCTGCTTCTTAGCGGTAGGTGTGGTGGTTGAGAGATCAGGAGTATGTGTTCGTTCTGGCAAGACTTTTCCAGACCGAATGTGGCTGCGTTAGGCCTGAGGAGTATGCCTGGCTGGTGGGTGTGTAACCAGCAGTGTTTACTTAGAATGATGGGGAGTGTGCGGCGGATGTTGGTATGAGAACAGTTATACCGAATGGTGTCATAGCATCTCTGTGTTTAAGTTGAGTGGTGGTGTAAAGGAGAGAGTAAGCGTGGTGGTGTGATATGATGGGTTACATGCTCTTTCAAACGTTCTCTGCATTCCAAACCATACTATATACGTTATGCAATTCTATGCGCTCCAGTCTGTTCCAAGCACTCCTATCCACTCCATGCACCCCAGTCTGCTCCACACACTCCGGTCCGCTCTACGCACTCATGCACTCCAGTCTGCCCCGCGCGCTCAAGTCCCCCACGCGCGCTCCAGTTAGCCCCACGTACTCCAGTCTGCCCCACGCATACACACTTGTCTACCCCACTCATGCACTCTTGTCTGCCCCACGCATGCACTCCTGTCTGCCTCATGCATGCACTCCTGTCTGCCCCATGCATACACTCCTGTTAGCCTCATGCTTGCACTCCTGTCAGCCTCATGCATGCACTCCTTTCCGCCACACGCACTCCTGTCAGCCACATGCACTCCTGTCCGTCACACGCACTACTATCAGACACATGCACTCAAATGCACTCTATTTACTCCGATCCATTTCGTGTATTCTAAGTTGTTTTATGCACTCCATCCACATATTTCCCCCGTACCATTCCGTGTATTCTAAGTTGTTTCATGCACTCCGTCCACATATTTCTCCCGTAACATCTTCATACTTCATCCTTTCCATCCACCTATTTCACCCATTTCATCCACTTACGTCACCAGTTTCATCCACATACGGCACACGATCCATCCACCTACGGGCCCCGATGCATCCATATATGGCACCCGTTCTATCCACATATGTCAGCCGTTCCATCAACGTACGTGGCCCGTTCCATCCACGTCCGGCTCCCATTCGATCCATATATGTGATCAATTCCATTCACATATATCATTTGTTCTATCCATATAGATTCCATCTACATACTTCACTCGTTCCGTCCGCTCTACGCATTCAGCAGCTCTACGTACTCATCCATTCTACGCACTCATCAGTACTGCATGCAATCTGCGCTCGTTCGTTCTATGTACTCATCCGCTCTACGCAACTCGTCTGCTCTACACAACACGTCCGTTCCACTCTAGGCACTCGTTCGCTCTAGGCACTCGTTCGTCCTGGGCACTCATCCGCTTTATGCCCTCACACGCACTATGCATTCACCTGTTTTGCTCACTCACCCGCTCTACGCACTCATCCGCTCTACGCACTTATCCCATCTATGCACTCATCCACTCTATGCACTCATCCCCTCTACGCACTCATCCCCTCTACGCACTCATCCCCTCTATGTACCCCTTTTTTCATATGCACTCATTCGCTCATATGTACTCGTCTGCTCTATATACTTGTTGGCCCTACCCACTAGTCTGTTCTATGCAGTCCTCCACTCTACACATTCTTCCGCTCAGCTCATCATCCCGCTCCACTCATCCATCCATTCTACGCACTCATCAGCTCTGCATGCATTCCGCACTCATCCGTTCTACATGCTTATCCGTTCTACGCACTCACCCGGTCTATGTAACTCATCCGCTCTAGGCATTTGTCCGCTTTATCCCCTCGCATGCACTACACCTTCATCTGCTCTACGCATTCACCCACTCTATGCAATCACCTGCTCCCCGCACTCATCCGCTCCCCGAACTCACCAGCTCCCCATGCGCATCCGCTCTCCAAACTCATCCGCTCTCCTCACTCATCCGCTCTCCACACTCATCGACTCTCTGCACTCATCTGCTCTCCGCACTCATCCGCTCCCCGCACTCATCCGCTCCCTGCGCTCATCCGCTCCCCGCACTCATCTGCTCCCAGCACTCATCCGCTCCCCGCACTCATCCGCTCTATGCACTCATCTGCTTTATGCACTTGTGCTTTCCATGCATTCAACAGCAATATGCACCCATCCACCTTATAAAGTCATTTGCTAATACGCAGTAATCCTGTTCTATATATTCATCTGCTCTCTACAGTCATCTGCTCTATACGCACATCTGCTCTATACCCTCATCGCTCTATACATTCATCCGCTCTATACACTCATCCGCTCTGTACACTCATCCACTCTATAAACTCACCCGCTCTATGCACACATTCGCTCTATACAATCATCCGCTCTATACACTCATCCGTCTCTGCACTCATCCGCTCTATACGCTCATCCACTCTATACGCTCATCCGCTCTATACACTCATCCACTCTATACATTCGCCAGGTCTGCACATTCATCTGCTCCAGCGATCTACATACTCTCGGCACTTCCGTACTCATCCGCAATCCACAGTCATGCGCTCTACATACTCATCCGCTCTACATACTCATCTGTTCTACACACTCATCCGGTTTACGCTCATCCGTTCTGCACATTCATCTGTTCTACGCACTCCTGCGTTCTACTCGCTTTTCTGTATTAACGCACTCATACGCTCTACACGCTCGTCCACTCTACACACCCAACCGCTCTACACACTCATCCACTCAACATGTTCATCCATTCTATACACTCATCCGATCTACATACTCATTCGATTTACACACTCATTCGAACTATATAGTCATCTGTTCTTCCACTCATGCATTCTTCCACTCAGCGCATTCATCTGTTTCACACGCTTCATCCATTCTAGCTATTTCATCCACACCATTCACTTCGTTCACTCCTCATGCATTATGTCCATTTCAGGAGTTTAAATCTCTTTACTGTTTCCGTATGATTTATTCTTATTAACCACTTCACTGCTTTGATCTACTTTACTCGTTTAATTCTGTTTGTCCTTCTAGTTTACATTAGGGGTTATTAGCTGTCAATTTCTCGCATTAGATAGTTTGTTGGTTTGTTGTCATTGAGATGCTGTTAGTCTGTTTGGGTTAGTTTGGTACGGGTTGGTTTTAGGGGAAGAGCCAGGTTTTCAGCAGTTTGCAGAAAGACGTTAAATCCTCAGTTAGGCAGATGTGGGGTGGGAGTGAGTTCCACAGCGTGGGGGCCAATGCTGAGAATGATGATCCGCCTAACCTGACTGAGTTTGTCTTAGGTATGACTAGGAGGCTGGCTCAGCTTGATCTTAGGGTGCGTGGGGGGTGATAGGGTTTTAGCTTGTCTTGAAGATATTGAGGTTCGGTGTTATGCAGTGCTCGATGGGAGATGCATAAGGTTTTGAAAGTCACCCTTCGGGCTACTGGAAGCCAGTGAAGCATCTTAAGGGCTGGGGAGATGTGGTCTCTTGGGCCGAGCGCAAGTAGTATTTTGGCTGCCGCGGATGTAGCTAAGGCATAGTCCCACTAAACTTGCTGGAGGCCCTATCCAAATGGTTCCTATTTGCCAGCCCTTATCCAGTGCAATAACATGACTGTATGAATTCTTCTGGTAAGAAAAAGTGTCTCAAACCCAAACTTGCTCTGAATACAAGGGCTTCCCCATGAGGACAGTCCCCGGTCACCCCAGTGACCCCATTCCCAGCTGAGATGGAGTGGGCAAACAAACCAACTCCTGAAACCCCAGCTACTGGTGAAACAGAACTGAAGGAGAACCTTCCCTGGTTGGAAGATCTGGCTCCTAGAGACCATCCTGATCTGCAGACTTTGCTTGCAGAAGATGGATCCTCTAGGTCACATTCCATCAGATGACAAAGAGTGTTTCTTTCTAGAAGGTCTGAGACATCTGACAGCTTCCCAGCTGGATTAGCAAGAGCCAGGGACGCACAGACTCTACTGGGAGGATGGACTCCTCTACAGTGGACCTACAGAATCTACCCCAGGGGACTTCAGTTGACTGGTAGTACCACAGGAGTTGAGATCCAAGCTACTACAACTAGCACATGAGATACCTCTGGCTGGTCACTTGAGTTCCAAGAAGACTAAAGAGAGGCTTTCTCTGTACCGTTACTGGCCAAGATGGGTGCATATGTTGACAACATTGTAGGAGCTGCCACACCTGCCAGACCTTTGGCAAAAGTGGTTCCAAGAATGTGGCACCTTTAGTGCCAGTCCCAGTGGTGGGATTTCCTTTTTAGAAGGTGGAGATTGACATTGTTGGTCCCCTAGAACCTCCAACCTCCTCAGGCAATCGATTTCTATTGGTTGTGGTAGACCATGCTACCAGGTACCCTGAGGCAATACCTATGAGAACTGTTACTGGCCAAGCAGTGGATCAGGCCCTCCTGTGTATTTCTAACCAGAGTTGGGGTGCCTAAGGAAATTATCTCTGACAGGGGGTCAAATATTGTGTCCCACTACATGCAGACCATGTGGATAAACTGTGGAGTAAATTATTAGTTCTCAACTGCCTACTACCCTCAAACAAATGGACTGGTAGAGAGGTTTAACTGAACAATGAAGCGCATTATAGGTGCTTTAGGAGAACCCCTGAGAAGAAAGTGGGACCTTCTGAGAAAGTAGCCTCTCTTCTCTGTGGTGTCCCCAGGGATCAACATTGTCCCCTATCTTGTTTAATGTCTATATTAGACCTCTCCTGTTTCTCATCCGGGCACATGGGATTCGCTATTACTCCTATGCGGATGACAACCAGATTCTTGTCCGTTCTGACCTTACACAATCTGACACAGCATCCCGGCTGAAGAAATGTCTAGAGGACCTGGGGTTGTGGATGATGAGAAATTAGCTGAGGCTTAAGGGCAGTAAGACCAATGTCCTGGTTGTGGGTACTCCATCTCCCCAATTTTCTAGGACCTCGGAAGTCTGGCCAACTAGCCTTGGCCCCCTCCCCACACCGGTCCAATCAGTCAGTAACCTGGGGGTTAAAATATCTGCCTCTCTTGGCCTGGATGACCAGGTGGCTGTGGTATGCAGAGCTGGTGATTTAAAGTTTCGCATCTTGCGTAAGGTCCTGCCATTTATTCCTGTTGAATGTCAGGCCCCGGTAGTGGCTGCTCTGGTTTTCAGCACCTACGACTACTATAACTCTCTTTATCTTGCTCAACCATGCTATCTAATTAACAGACTCCAACCTCTGCCGAACACGGCTGCTCGGTCCATATTCCGCCCCCCCTTTCAGTTTTCACATGTCACCTCTGTTGAAGAAACTTCATTGGCTCCCTGTTGCCAATCAGATTTTTTTTTTAATCCATGTGTATTGTGCACTGTGCCTTTTATGGCATGGGAGCGGAGTACTTGCAGGCCAAATTTGCTCACTATGTCCCGGCCCGCCTGTTGAAATCTCAATCTGTGCTTCTTATAGCTGTTCCTCGTCATCGTCTGTCACGTAAGGGGGGCGTGCCTCTCTGTGGTGGCCGCTAGATCTTGGAATGATCTTCCTTTGGCCCCACAGGGTACCACCGATCACTTTGCCTTTCGCAAACGGCTGAAAACCACTCTGTTATAAATTGTTCAGTTTCTGTTATGATGTAAGTTCTCCTCACTAACACATCAGCGTCAAGATGACCCCAGGCGTACGTGCGCTTACCAAGGTAATGTAACATACCATAACTTCTACTGCCATGCATTCTATTTGCTTATAGAGAGGTGCCTCAAGCTGGAGTGAGTTTTAACCCCTTTGAGCTCCTCTACAGTCATCCTGTCAGAGGTCCTTTGGCCCTGATTAAAGAGGGTCTGGAGAGTCCTCCATCCCTAAGGCCAGTCCGTGTCATGGACTACGTATTAGGCATCAGGAGGAGGATGGTACTTTTGATGACTGAAGCAACTGAAAACTTGAAAGCTGGTCAAGCTCTGGTCAAACATTGGCATGACCAGAAGGCCAACATGGTGGAGTTCACTCCAGACCAGTTAGTATTAGTAATGTTCCAACAAGGCAGAAGGCCTTACAGGACAAATAGATAGGACACTTCAAGTTTGCAGACAAACCTGGAGAGGTAAATTATTTAGTGGATTTAGGCACTAAATAATCCATAAGGAACACCTGGAAATTAAACTGGAAGACCCATTAAACATCGAAAACTGCGAATCTCAAATCCTTCGCCTAGCAGCAAACCCCAGAACAAACCTGAAATTCATACTGGTATACAGACCACCAACTTACGATGCAACCTTCGTAGACGCCCTCACAGAAGCAATCACCAACCTAGGCTTCGAGTAGAATCACCTGATTATCCTCGGTGACTACAACATCTGGTTCGATGAAGAAACCACAACCACACACAAATCTGTAGCCAGCCAATCAGCAACAATGAAATTACACCAATTAGTCAAAGGAGCAAACCACACGGCAGGACATACACTAGACGCAATCTTCGTCAACAAAAAATGCATAACCACGCCACCACCAAATCAGATCCTCTGGAGCGACCACCTCATTATTCCCTTCGTGATGACACTGGCCACACCAATAAACAAGCAACAGGACAAGCCACCTACTATCATGAAAAGAAACTGGAGAACCATCAAAAACTGCAACTTAACTGAACGACTGGAAATCAGGAAACCACAAGCAACATGTATGGACGAAGCTGACCTGGACAAAAAAAATAGAACTACGTCACAACTGGATCACAATAACAATAGACGAGATCGCCAAAGAAAAACCTTTTACCCCATCACTCAAAAGAGCAACAGCAAAATGGTTGACACTGCTACTCAGCCCCGTGAAAAGGAATAACCGAAAACTTGAACTAGAAAGGAAAATCAAAAATGACTGCGCAAAGAAATAAAAATTCCAACAACATATTTGCTCATGCAAAAAGGAAATACAAAAAGCAAAAAGGAAATACACCAACAACAGAATCTTCAAAGCACCAGACACCCCAAAATAACTCTTTAAAATCATAAACAAAATAAAAAACCCAACTGGCTGCAACAACACTCCAATGTCTCGAAGAAATTATGCAATGATCTCGCAGACCACTTCAGAACCAAAATCATCACCTTCCAACAGACCATACAAAGCAGACCATGCGACCGCGATGTGCAACCCACTCACCCTTATGAGGAACGCCTGAACAAACTCTGAAGCTTCCCCCAAATATCAGTGGAGACATTCATGAAACTGGTAAACAAAAGCAACAAAACATGTTACCCCACGGATCCCAGACCCCACAGACATATACAAATCAATTCACTCACAAGGAACACCCATGGACTACTACAGAACATCTTCAACCAATTATTCTCAACAGGGAAAGTGCCACAATCCTTCAAATCAGCATACATCAAGCCGCTCCTCAAGCACATAGCAGGAAACATGGAGGACTGCTCCATTTACAGACCTATCTACAACATCCCATATCCAGCTAAAATATTGGAAACATACATCTATAGAATAACCCAAGAGTTCATAGAAGAGCACCGCCTATTGGACCAGGCACAAGTAGGCTTTAGACCAATGAGAGGAATAGAAACAGCACCTCTTTCGATCTGCGATGAGCTAAAGGTAAACACAGACAATAGTACCACGCTGCTACTGCTAGATCTCTCTGCGGCATTCAACACAGTTAACCCAACATCCTCATCATGAGATTGGAAGAAATCGGAATCACTGACCACGCCTTACTATGGATCAAATACTTCCTAACAAACAGAACAGAAACCATATGGATCAAACCTTTCAAATCCGACCCAAGAGAATTCTCATGCGGAGTACCACAAGGATCATCCTTCTCCCCGTTATTGTTCAACATCTACCTGTCTCAACTAATCAAGATCATTAAAAAACACAGCCCACCTGTTACCACAACGCTGATGACAAATAATTAGTATACAAAATACAAGACACACAAGAAGAAAACACAACATTAGAGAGCTGCCTTCATGAAATCTAAAGCTGGATGAACTCGAACTACCTCAAACTCAACCTAGGCAAAACAGACATAATGATCATCACAACAAATGGAGGAGACAACCACTACATCCCCTGGCCAACAGACTTGGTACAACCCCAGCCCCATCGACAACATGTAAAAAACCTGGGAGTCCTGATGGACAACAAACTTGCTCTAGAGCCACAATTAAATCCTCTAATCAAGAAATGCTTCTTTCTCCTGCAAGCAGTAAAAAGGATCCTACCATTCCAGTCATTTACAAACAAAACACTCACCGTCATCGCTCTCGTCATGTCCAGAGTAGACTATGCCAACTGCTTATATCTGAGCATGCCGGAACGACTTCTAAAAAAACTCCAACGCATACAAAATGTGGCGACCTGATTGCTCCTCAAACTACTGAGAAGAGAACACATCACTCCAGCCCTGAAAACGCTACACTGGCTACCAATAAAACAGCAATAAAGTTCAAATCATTGTGCATAACGCACAAGGCAGTCCACGGCCATGGCGCAGAGTACCTAAGAGAAATAATAAACGTCCACCGCCCATCAAGGCCACTCAGATCTAGCAGCGACATCCATTTGGATCCAAAACCATACAACAAAAGATATTTCGGAGGATCCTCTTTCTCTCACATAGCCCCAAAAACCTGGAACGAGCTTCCAAAGAACATACGTAACACAAGAGATCTCCTCCTATTCAGAAAAATCCTCAAACCTTGGCTCTTCACCCCATAACTAGAAGGAATGCCTCTGGGGGCACATAGACAGCTGAAACAATGCTAAGAGTGGAAACCGATCCTACCTATCTCCCTAAGCTACCTCCCATCAACTGAAGTAAGGTAAGAACAATCTATGGCATATCACCTTACCAACTGAGAGATAGATAAGCTAGAATCACACCAAAGAACGATCACAGAGGGATCGGGCATGAAGGGTAACGGTAATATGTCAATAACACCTTAGCCAACAAAGTAAACACAGACAGCAATGGATCACCATCAGGAAATAGATAGGAAGGGAGCGGATGATTATAAAAATACAGCACCAATACCAGAGTGGGGGTTAATGCGCACCTCAACCTGGTACACAAAGTCCGAAAATACCACAGCTGGGAACTTACCATGCCATCATTCCTAACAATTAGACAGACAGGAAAGACAAAAAGAGAAAGAATATGCCTATTCCACAGGACAACCAGATACATAGAACAAGACTTATAAGGAGTAAGAGACATATAACCCACTAACCCAAAAGCTCAAATTTCACCACACCGCAACAACAAACAAACAATACATAACTCGCACCAACAGAACACGAGGACTCACATCGATCTGATATTCACACCCAAGCTCAGCGCACAGTGAAAACCGAACTGAAGCTGCCAACAGGACATCACCTTTTCTCACTTTCCTACTCCCTATTCACTTTACTAAACCCACCCCTCCTTCTTGTTTGCAGAACCGTCTAAGCACCTGGGGACCAATTTCATTGGTGACGGTGCGTGGTACAAATACCTTTAACATTAACATTAACATTCACAACCCCAAGGAGGCCCATAGGGCTTTCACACTAACCATATGAAGGCCTATCTCTCTAGAACAGAACTGGGAGCTTTGCTTCTAGTCTCTGATCAAGAGGAGGAGGAGAGTGAGCCTCTCCCTGCTCTCCTCAGGGGACATGCATCAGATGAGACAATTGAAGGAGTTAAACTCTTCAGATCTGACTCTGCAGCAACAGGAGTGCAAAGCTCTGTTAACTCAGTTTGCCTCCTTGTTTTCTCTGACACAAGGCTTGACGCCTTGGTGCCAGCATGATATACTCACTGGTGACAGTCTCCCTGTCAAAAACAGGATCTACAGAATGTCCGATCATGTCAGAACTCAGAGACCTAACCAGGATTGGCTAACAAGTGGGGCCTGAAGCTAATGTAGTTTGGCCCACCGCCGTGACATGAACATCTGTAAATGCCCACATAGGGATGCTGAGTGAGTATTTAGAGATTTTGAGTGGGCCTTGCACGCTCAGGCCCTACCCTGTCTACGCCTCTGTCAGAACTCACATAAAGGAAGAGGTTAACAAGATGCTTGACCTTGGGGTTATAGAGCCATCGGCCAGTCCATGGGCTAGCCCCGCTGTACTTGTGCCAAAAGCAGGAACTAAAGAATTGGGATTCTGTGTCGACTATAGAGCTCTAAATGCAGTCACAAAGACTGACGCCCATCCTTTACCAAGGGCAGATGAGCTGGTGGATAAAATTGGAGCTGCCAAGTTCCTCAGTACATTTGACTTGACCTCAGGCTGCTGGCAAATAGCACTGACAGACCATGCCAAGGAGAAAACTGTATTTCTCACCCCAGGAGGCTTATTCCAGTTTAGGGTTATGCCTTTCGGAACTAAAATGTGCTCCTCCTCCATTCCAAAGGATGGTGAACCAGGTTCTGAATGGGTTAGATGACTTCTGTATGGCATACTTGGATGACATTGCAGTGTTCAACCCCTACTTGGGATACATATTGCAGGCTCTTGAACAGGCCCATCTGATCATAAAGGCGAGTAAATGTCAAATTGGTCAGAGCAAAGTGGTCTACCTTGGACATGAGGTAGAAGGAGGTGAGATTATGCTCTTGCTGAGTAAAGTACACACTGTACAGGACTGAGCCACCTTACTACTCAGACCAAAGTGAGAGCCTTTCTAGGTCTGACTGGGTACTTCAGAAATTTCATTGAAAATGGTGGGAGCATAGCTTCTCCCCATAATGTCATCTGCTCTCCAACGTTTCCCTAGCAGGTCAGATGGGACGAGGAGGGTGCCAAGGCATTTGAAGGGCTGAAACAAGCTCTCTGCAAAGCTCCAGTCTTAAGAGCTCCCGATTATAGCCAATCCTTGATTGTACAGACAGATGCTTCTAATACAGGGATAAGTGCAGCCTTAAGTCAACTGCATGAGCAAGGCAGAGAACACCCTATTTGCTTCACCAGTAGAAAACTGAAGGGCTGTGAAACAAGGTGGGCAACTATGGAGCGTGAGTGTTTTGCCATTGTGTGGTCATTGAAGAAGTTTAGGCCATACTTGTATGGTTCTACTTTCTATAATCAAACTAACCACCAACCCTTGAGATGGTTAATGCAACTGAAGTGGGAACATCCTAAATTACTTGAATGGTGAATCAGCCTCCAAAGGTTTGATTTTACCATTGAGCATAGGTCAGGATGCAATCACCAAAACGCTGATGGTCTCTCCAGAAAGTATGAATGACTGGAACAAGAGATTGATCCAGGAGTGGATTAAATCCTCCTGTCCCTTAGTCTGGGGGAGACCAATGTTAGGGAGAATGTTCATTTCTGCGCCAATTCCATTTAACCTTAGAGACCCCCAGCTCTTTTGCTGGATGCAGGGTTTTTTCATTTTAACTCCTGAGTGAGTGGGACATTTTTCTCACTCTCTCATGTGTTTTTTTCCTGACTAGGATTTCTTGTTTCTTTCTGTTATATGGAGCCTGGTAAACTCGATAGGAATCTGTTTTTTGCATTGTGACACACAGCACTTTTGTTCAGTGCCACTGAGAAGTCCCTTGGACTTCTCTTAATGTTTAATTACATTTTCTTGGGTGAACTACTGTTCCCAAGAATAGTAAGATGACCCCTGTCTTACTTACCTTTTCCTTTGTGCGTCCAGTAGACACCACCCTATTTGGAGTTCTGCGGGGTTACACAGTTACTCCTTTTAACCCACTTCTCATCTAAGATTCCGTTGCCCTAACTCACTAGAATGGCTGGTGGCAGTGGTTTCTTTTTTTTCACCACCTTTTGCCATGTATCTGCAGGCTGAATCCTCAGCTACAGTACAGCAATGAAGGGTGACCATTTTCCCAAAACGGCCCTTGTCTTCTTTTTCCATAATTTCTTGTCAGTTAGTTTCTTCTGGGTTTATACTCTGTTGGTTGACTCGGGTTTGAGTCCTTTGTGTGTTTTGCCTGTGGCGGGCTTCATCCCTGAATCCCACCAAGGCTACAGTGTGTCTGGTAAGGCAGGAAGTGAAGGAGGGTCCTGAATCATCCCTGTTATTTATCTCTAGGTGTGCCTGAGTGAAACCAGTTCTGATTGGCTGGTTGGCTGTCCCGTAGGACAGCCACCCTGCTGGGTGATTGAGAGCATAGGGCTGTGAATGAATGGGAACTTGCATAAAAGGCAAGGTCTTTGAGACTAGAGGCAGAGTCAACCACTGAAGAACACTATCTGATGAAGAAGACATGAGGAGACACCAGCAGCACCCTCCTCGACTGCGAAGTGCCAGGTGAACCCCTGCAGCTGTGCTGACGCTGTTTTTTGTTTCGACTTGGAAGACCCTTTTGGGTCCACTTCCTCCCTTAGGCTGGTGGGACCAACTAGCTTCCAGACAAACTTTGTTTTGGCGCAACCCCTGATTTTGCTATGACCTTCCCATGCTGCAGAATCCCAATACCGTGGACCACTGACCATCTTTCAGTGCATTGTCTGAGCAAAACCTTGTGAGCATCCAGAAGGCCCTACAGAAGCTGGAAATCTACATCACATCCAGAGTCCCCTCACCAGAGTATAGGACAGCGGAATCTAGTAACTTCTAACCGGAGCTGTTCGTTGTTCTTTGGTGCTGAGAAAATGGTGCCAAACCCACAAAGAGCCGCTAAATCAAGGAGAATCTAGGTAATGTAGTCTATTGCTGCCAAGTCCCTCTCTTGAGTACTGCCACAGGAACCTGCCGGATGTCCTCCCTTTCGTCACCACAACCAAGGACCAGGAACAGGGGTCTGCTGCACTGCAACCAGAGGGCATCCGGCTGGAACAAATTCTTCAGTTCACAGGTACTGTGAGGCTTGGTGTACATCAACCATTTGCCATTTGGGGTGCTTCCTACCTTGCGGAGTGCTATTTTACCCTATTCTGAGTTGACCTCAACTCACTTGCACTGGCCTTTCAGCTTGTGCTTCTACAAGGTGACTCCACTTGAGTTGCTGTGATTTTCTATTTGAACTACTGACTATTTAAAGACAGTTTCTAAGAAGAGAGCATCAGAATTCGAACTTGCCCATTGACTTTTGCTGTCCTGGCTCCCTAAAGGCCCTCTTCTGAACCTACTGGCTTTGGCAGTGCGTGTTCCCTTACAGGTTTTAATTGTTGAACACTATTACTGCTGGGATAAAAGAATGCCTGCATCCCTTTGGGAGAATCAAACTGTTTTTGTTGAATACTAGTGTGTTCTGATCTAACCCTAACCTTTCCCTCTCTTATTACTCAATACTGTAAAGGTGATACAAAATAAGTGTTATTACTGACCTCAAATGACCAAATGACGTGACCTTTGGTGCTGGAAAATGTATAACATATGAAAGAATTACTCACCTACTTTATTGTTCACTTTTTAAATTGAAACCTAACTTGAGATTAATGTTACTATTAGTTGCTACTTTTTAAAGAATGCTTTAAATATCTTTGTGTATATATAAATAAATATGTTTTTATTTTTATTTATTTAAAGTGCATATTGTTTAATTAAAACCTTATACACTAACAAAAGTAATTACATCAGTAACAAAGAAGATACATTAATTTCATATTTTCCATACATAAGAAGGGAATATCGCACATCAAATCATTTAAATCATACAAACAGGATATCACATTTGAGAAAAGATATCACATTCTTAAAATAGAAGATTATAATTTGCCAATAGTTTAAAAAGAAATTGCTCGCTTGCAAATATAAAAGGCTGCCCCAATAAAAACCTTAATTTCACCGTCATCAATTACTGACCAAAATTGATTAGATTCAATCATTTGAAGGTCACCAACTAAATTTAAGTACCCTTTATAATACCATTCCTTTAATTTAATACACATAGTTAAAATGTATCTTACTGTCTCCACCTCTAATTTACAGTGCCTGCACAATCTTTCAGCACGGGGTATATTTGCCCAAGCCCCAGTAATTTCATTACATGGGAGAGTATTCATACGTAACTGTAAAATAAATCTCCTCAAAGTCCTATTTCCCGTATTTAACAAATATTGTTTCGGAGTGGCTGGTTTGAGACCTTGAAGAGCATACATTGTATATCGGGGGATATTATATAAATAGGACTGATTTTCACACAAATCCCAAATACATGCTTTTTTTTTGAGATTTTTCAAGATACGTACAATATTGTCCTTCCTCATGAGCTCATTAAAACCTAAAATTTCAAGAAAGGCTAGTACTGTATTTTGTAAACTAACCATGTAGGAATTCTTAAACCTGCCTTCGCTCTTATTTCTTCCTATGAGACCAAGAAGGCTTTCTTTCCGCTCTTTCCCCAATATTATTTTAAAATAAAGTTTACAACATCCTATTTTCCACCACGTGGAGAGGGAAATTATCCCCAACTTGCATCTTATTGCTTGTATAGGCACAGCTTTGGGCAACCCAAGAACTGGTCTCCAAAGCCTCCCTTCGAGTTGGTCTAATTTACCCAGATATTTACTTTCCACTGTTTCTATAGCGTACATAATTCCTGGAATAATACAACTCTTATATATTTCTAAAAAACCTTCAATGGACTGGCCACCCTTACTAGCCATGTATTTCCTTATCACATTCCATTTCTTTAAAATGTTTAAATGAACTGCCTCTTGGAAAAAATTAATACATGGTTTACTCAGGATGGGCATCCCCAAATAGGGATAGGCATCAACAACTTCTAATTTAATATTATTAATATGCCATCTGGAAATAAGCCTTTTCTTTTCCTGTTTAGTAACTCCAAATGCCATAATTTTTGTTTTATTTATATTAATATTGAGGTTGTTGGCCTCCGAGTAAGCAGATAAACCATTCAACATTCTTTGCAGTCCTATCGGAGTTTTATCCATAAGGATAGTATCATCTGCATACATAAGTCCACATATTGGTTTCCCAGCCACAATAGGTGGGAAGATGTTTAAGGTCTTAAAACTCTCCCACATATCTAATACATATAAATTATACAGTATAAGAGAGGTAACACAACCCTGCTTAAGACCGGTATTAGTTCTAATCTCAGATGACAACATCCTTCCTTTACCCAAGCAGATGGTCACCGTAGTATCCCTATACATTTCCTCCAAAAAATGAAGGATTTTTGGGCAAATCTTTTTCACTCTCAATTTCTCCCACAAAAGTCCCCTATTAACACAGTCAAAAGCTTTCGAGTAATCTATAAAACATACATATAATTTTTCCCCCTTGTCCTTTGAGTTGGCTATGATGTAGTTCAGCATGGTCAGGTTATCCAGGGTACTATATCCCTTTCGAAATCCCGTTTGTTGAATAGAGAGTAAACTATTTTCCTCTATCCAATTATTCAAGATGTTTACTAACAAGGAGCAAAAGATCTTGCAGCTACTATCCGCCATTGCTAAAAGTCTGTAATTATCCGGCAGTTTTCGGTCCCCTTTTTTAAAAATAGGGACGACAATAGCTTTCCTCCAACTTTCCGGTATAATACCTGTTTCCCATATACTCGTGAATAGTTGGAGAAAGATACCTGCCCATTTCTTAGGGTTTTGCTTTATAGCAATGTTAGCCAGCCCATCCGGCCCTGGGGCACGAGAGGAATTCATTTTTGAGATCACTTTAAGAATATCAATAATATCAAAGGGGATATTGGCCATACCCCATGGATTTAGGCTAGTATTAGCTGATATGTGACTAGTCTTGAAAAAGAGATTAGTAATATATTGTTTCCAAACCTCCTGACCAACATCATTCATTTCCCTGTTATCTTCATCCATTAAAAATTGGCGATATAGATACCAACATTTTTTTGAGTCATGAGTTTTACATAACTTATATATGCATCTCCAATTTGCGTTATTGGTATTGTATTTATAATCCTTTATCCAATTTTTATAATGTGTCTTTATATTACTTATTCTTTTACTTCTCTCTTTATCATCTAAGTCACATATCTGCTTAAGTTCCCGAATATCGCGTTTCATCTCTTTTTTCCTATCATAGATTGCTTGATCGACCTTATGTGTGTAATTTTTCCCCTTTGTACTTTTCAGAGTGACATTACTGTTTGTACGACGTATCATACCCAACAGATTAGCAATAGAGTTAAGTCCATTACAAGCTATGTCGTGACCATCAATGACTAAACGATCAAACAGACCATTAAAGGAGGCTAGGTTTCTATCAGACCAAGTAATCCTATTTCCACTAGCTGAAGATTGCATATTCATCTCCTCGCCCACTCCCCATCTTTGGGTTCCTGGGTCACAGTTAAATTTACCCCGGAGAGGTACATGATCACTCAGCAAGATATCTACATGTTCGAACGAGATGTTTGTGCGTCTTTGGTTTTTATTAACGAACATGTAGTCAAGCCTATAAGAAACCTTTCCATTAGACCAGGTGTTCCCATCCCCTGTACCTATATTTGTTTCTAAGTATGTAAGCCCCCAGTCAAACATCAAGTTCATCCATCGACAGCCTAGTAGGGTCTGCTGATTTTTCCCCCCAACCCCTAGACAATCCTGTAATTCTATAGATGCAAATATAGCAGTTTCCTCCCACAGTTCTTTACACCTATTCATATCCTTTGCAGCTATATTACAATGGGCATTAAAATCTCCCACTATACAAATATCAGAATCAGGAGATTCCAGAGTCCAACTATCAAGGGTTAGGTTGAGATACTCCCCAATCTCCGGAAAGTTGACCCCATCAGGTTGAGAATAGATATTTATAAGTAGAAGTTTCCTTGTATGGCTTCCTCTATTTATAGATGCACACATGACATTCCGGAGACTCCCATGTTTCTCATATGGTTTACAATAAAAATGATTTTTTATCCCTATACAGAGCCCTCCATATGGGCGACCCTTCTCACCCTTATCGGCAGGTTTTTGCCATATACTATATCCATCCAATAAGATTTCCCCAGTAATCCAAGTTTCTTGGAGGGCAAAAATATCACTCACCAAGAGTAGTTTTATACCATCCTTGTGTAAAAGGGAGTTAAAACCCCTACAGTTCCAAGAGAGAAGGGTATATTCATTAGTGCATACCTCATCTCAATTTGAGCATGGGGCATTTCCTTCCAAAATGTTTGTGCCCTTTAAATTACTTCCAGATTCAATACATGTTTGAGGATGCCCCTCCAAACCCCTTTTTGCTGCACTGATGTTTTTATATGGGGGAGAGTTACATATCACAATTTCATATTCGTTCGCCCATATTCCATTGGAGTTTTCACGTATAAGGTCAACAAACACAGCAGATCTAAATCGGGCAATGACCCAGTTTTCCCAACTGCCAATTTCTGGTAGTATAATAGATTCAATGTCCCCTGTATCAATATTTTGTAACTGTGGTATAGATGACAATTTATTCAATAACCATGCCCGGTTTAGAAAGGGGCTTTCATCTGTGGTATCCCTTTCTATAATCGTTATGGTTTCTCCCACTGGAAACAGAGGCTCTTCATTCATTCCAACTAAGTTAGCCATGCCAATTTTATAATTACTATGCATGACCAGACGCTCCATCTCCCTAATATATGTTTCCTGCTCTGTTTTAGTAAGAGTCATATCATTACTATTCCGAGGTATTGTAATATATTTAAAATTGTTTCCCATAAGTACCTTATCCTTGGGTCCGAATTCCTCCAGCTCCTGCTTATTTCCTTTTAACCAGTCCTGTAAACCCCCGTTTTTTGTTTTCGTTTTTTTACCTGGGTCCAGTTTCTGCTGATGTTCAATAATTTCAAAGTGGTTCCCCACCTCTACACATTCAGAGTCTGGAGAAGCTGTATCTGCTAGGGCCATCGTGTTCTTTTTAATCTTTTTTGTAGTTATGACTTTAGCCATCGGCACCCTTTTCCGAGTGGGCCTTCGATTTTTCTTTTTACGCCTAGTGCGTCTCTTCAAACCTTGAGATACTGTTACTACAACAACACTCTCATTCAGGGTTATTTCTTCTGGTGTGTTATCCCTAGGATTGGGCAACTCCTGTGGGGGTAGATTAGACAGGGCTTGTTCTTTCTTACTTTCATTTTCGGCCGCTAAAACCAATTTGCTCAAATCTCCAAGATCATCACTTATTTCCATTGGATACTCCCCCCCAATATTCTTTTATCCCAATCTCAAGGGATCTAGTATTATCTATATTCTGTTGTACCATTACCTTAATATCCCTTTGTTCTTTAAGCAACTTAGTACAAATGGTCATTAAAACATCCATCATGGTGGTGAGTGCATCAAATTTTTCAACAACCTCAAGGGGATTTTCATTAATCCCACTCATATCTCTATTAAGAGAATTATTAAATGAGTTCTCTGTAGGATTCCATGACACCTCTTCCTCATTACCGATATCTTCTTCTTGTGCAAATTTAGTCAAATCTGGAGTGTCAGATAGATTAGATCCAATAATATTATTCATTTCAATATCCTCCACTGCAGAAATGTTATGGTCCTTATATATTCCCATGGATTGGCACCTCAGATTATGCACTAGTGTCAATAAAGAATTATTATCAATCATTGAACTGTTAGAGGGGAGAAGGAGGGGTTGTTCAGTGTCAGGTACCAATACTTTTCCTTTAATAGTTAAAAAACTAAGTATTTTGGGTTGACCAGGTACATCTTTAATCTCACCAATGAGCTCTTTCTTCTCTCCCTTTCTATTATTTTTTCCTTTCCCCCCTTTCTTAGTTACTATTGTTATATTAGTTGTTGGTGTACTTTGTTTGCCTTTTTTTGACCTAAGATTATGAGTACATGGGCTTGGTGCCATGATAATAGAGGGTACAGAATGTCTATACGGCACCACCTTCTAACCTACCAAACAGTAGGTCAATTTAAAGTTTCACTGATCTATAAATTCAAACGTCAGTTCCAGAGGTAAAATAGTGCTCACAATACACACCTTTCAATATAAATAGAAATGTATAACATAATCTCAATAGATTAAAACCAATAAAAGATCAGTAAAACAAGGTGCCTCAAGCAGTACTACCATAAAACAAAATCAAAATATAAAAATATTTGTTAAAAGGGAGCAATTTGAGACTCGTATTATATAACGAGATCACTTCTTATATGGAGTTTAAAACAAAGGGTAGCTGTCTACCACAAATGCCAAGCAGATATAACACCAATCTCACATCAGTAAGGAGATGCAGATGCAATATTCCACAAGTCCACCTTGTATGGGAGCGCCCGGCAGTGTAAGGAGCAAGCTTTAAACCAACTCTCCCCCCACCAGGTGGTTATCTCACAGTATATTTACGAATTTGGTTACATGCACCTAATCCAAGCCGCCTGGGTAAGAAGAAGACTATTACTAACTATCTCAACCTTTATACTTGCATCCACAGCGCGCCGAACAGCCGCAGAACAGTCGGCGCCCTTTACACCTATCGGGCTTAACGCCGCGAGGGTGGCTGTCTCGTAGTTAAAAGGCGATCAGGGAGTCACGTGATCTTGACGTGCGTGTCCCCAGCCCCGCCTCCTCCAGGAAGCAACGGGCTCTTAAGCACCAGCAAGAGCGTTTACCGGCTTGCAGTGCTGGCCGAGGTAAGCAGGAACCGCCGTTATAGTAAGAGCATATGTTTATGTGCAGCAAGAGTTCGCCGCTCGGGCGGCAGTCTCGTAGTTAAAAGGCGATCAGGGAGTCATGTGATCGTGACATGCGTGTCCCCAGCCCCGCCTCCTCCAGGAAGCAACGGGCTCTTAGGCACCAGCAAGAGCGTTTACCGGCTCGCAGTGCTGGCAGAAGTAAGCAGGAACCGCCGTTATAGTAAGAGCATATGTTTATGTGCAGCAAGAGTTCGCCGCTCGGGCGGCTGTCTCGTAGTTAAAAGGCGATCAGGGAGTCACGTGATCATGACGTGCATGTCCCCAGCACCACCTCCTCCAGGAAGCAACAGGCTCTTAGGCACCAGCAAGAGCGTTTACCGGCTCGCAGTGCTGGCAGAAGTAAGCAGGAACCGCCGTTATAGTAAGAGCATATGTTTATGTGCAGCAAGAGTTCGCCGCTCGGGCGGCTGTCTCGTAGTTAAAAGGCGACCAGGGAGTCACGTGATCGTGACGTGCGTGTCCCCAGCCCTGCCTCCTCCAGGAAGCAACGGGCTTTTAGGCACCAGCAAGAGATTTTACCGGCTCGCAGTGCTGGCAGAAGTAAGCAGGAACCGCCGTTATAGTAAGAGCATATGTTTATGTGCAGCAAGAGTTCGCCGCTCGGGCGGCTGTCTCGTAGTTAAAAGGCGATCAGGGAGTCAGGTGATCGTGACATGCGTGTCCCCAGCCCCGCCTCCTCCAGGAAGCAACGGGCTCTTAGGCACCAGCAAGAGCGTTTACCGGCTCGCAGTGCTGGCAGAAGTAAGCAGGAACCGCCGTTATAGTAAGAGCATATGTTTATGTGCAGCAAGAGTTAAATATTTGTACTATAACTTTAAGTGTGTAAGAGTTTACGTGGATACCTGTATTTACTGATTACATTGTACAGATCTACAGCTCACATTACCCCTCTTAAGATAAGCCTGGATGCTCAGTCACACTTCCAACTTGTGTAGTATTGGCCTATATTAAAAGGTGGGTTACCAAATACCAAGAGATAAGTCTTGCGTAGTCCCACACCAGTTGGACAGCACCAATTCTTACCTAACATTCGACCCTTTTGTTGCCCCAAAACCAGGGAGTGCAGAACGGGTTAGTAGGGACGGTAGTTCCTGTAAGGGTATAGATGTCATTTTGTAGATGTGGGCTCTAGTAACGGGCATGCTGAGAGTAATAGAGCAACTTTACAAAAGGATTATAATTTCCCACGATACTCAGTATGACCATACAGTCAAATCAGGGCTTAGAGTGGACAATGCCCGTGTTGATAAGAGATGAGTTGGAGTGAAGGGGCCACCTGACTGGCTCTACATCACCTAAACAGCTGTCCCAACAACAGCCAGGGGAATGAGGCAACCACAGCCCACACTACTCAACGGACAAGTCCATCCTCTGCAGACCTAGCCTGGCATAACAATGACCAGTGTTACAGTAACACATTCAAGGCAAAGAAAAACAGGAGTGAAAAAAACAGCAAAGCACCAGAAGAGCAGAGGGAGTTTAAAGTGCGTGCAGGGTGGTCGGAGCAAGAGCCTAGGCACAACAAGTTCAGCCCAGCTCTCCAGCCACTTAAAAAATATCCCCTCCCCGTTTGCCTCACTGTGGCAAGGAGCTCCCCATAAGCAAAGCCACAGCACACCTTTCTGCTCTGCACCATCTCCACAAGGATACCGAACTCCGTACCGCGCCTCAAGTTCGGAAGACACAGAATTCCTTGGAAGAGGATGGGGTTAGAGGAAATGCCCCCCAAACCTTGAACCGTCAAGCTGCCTCCACCAAGGGCTACTTCCAGCAGCCCTTTCCAAGGACCAACAGATCAATAACATAAATCGGGGTGACACCATTATTCGGTAAAGGTAAATGGTGGATGGATGGATGGATGGATGGATGTGTCGGGGGGAAATTCTGCCGGGGTCGGCCGGGCCGTCCGCAGACCTCCGGGCAGGGAGGCCCCAACTCCTCCCGTATATCCCAAAAGAGATAGAGTATGAGACACACGCAAGAAGCAAGGTGACTCTGCTGTTTATTAGACAAAACGGCAGGGATGGGTCAAGGATCGTACGCGTCCGTCCTGACACACACACAATCGTGGGGCTCGCAGGCCCTTTTTACCTTAGTATGACGCGCTACTTGCGTCACCTTGGAAAGTTAGCCAAAAACCTATCGCCACTCTTAATTGGTTGCTCGAGTGGTAGGGTTAGTATAGCATATGTATAGAGAACAGTGTTAGTGGTCAAGGGTTAGTCAGGTGATATACCTGGGTTGTCCCTACAATTAAATACATGAGAATTGTTACATGAAGACCCCTGATGATTGGTTAATGTTAATGGCGTCAGTGATAAGAGCCCCATGTTCTGATTGGTGCGCTCGCAAGCCTCCCAGTCTGGGACCATCGCTGTTCCCAGCTCGCGGTGCACATGTCATTTGCAACAATGTTTCACTATGAGTACGTGCAGACAATGTGAGGACTTATTCATAAGCTGGAAGGCCGACTACTCCCACTGTCGCAGATGTCCATTGAGCCTTTTAATTGTATCTGCCTGTGTCTTGTAACGAGGGATCCAGACGTCTCTCCTGGCCTTGGCATCCTGTCAGATTCGGCTTGGTCACGTGAGGTGGGACCGTGTTTGAGGCAGAATTCTGCACATTAATATTGTTTTTCCACTGTGTGCCTGGTTTAATTTGCAGGTGTGACTTTGACGTTGGTGTGCGGCGTGCGAGGTTGCAACATCGTGCCCTTGATTGTCTGCTTTCGGAATGTGGGTTTGCAACATTGCGACCTTGGCTGTCTGCTTTCGCCGGGCTCATTCTGCAGGATCAGCAACCTGACTCTTGTTCTTTTAACGTCCATGGAAGCTCTTGCTTGCGGCCTACTTGGGCCTGGTGTATAGGTGGAACCGTTTGGTGCACAGGCGCTTTAGGTTATAGTCTCATATTGTCTTATCCCCAGTATCGTGTCTTCGTTATATTTCTCATTATGGCACCTGGTTTTAGGAGAAGCGTAAGCAAGCTCTTTAGATGAGTTCATGATGCGTCTTGCGTTTCTGCATTTTGAGAGCCTATGTGGAAAATAATAAAGATGCACGTCCGTGAGTATGTCTGTCGCCTACGTCATAGCACTGAGTATATTCTTCGTGTAGATTGGTGCGGGAGTGTCCGGTGTGTATATTTGCACAGGTGTGCTGACCGTTGGCTAGGTCGTCATGGCATCTCTAACGACGTGTAGGTTTTAGTCTAGTTGATCCGTGCCGCAGGTGTCGGCATGGACAGGGCGGGCTGCTGGGCAGGCAGATGGACACATCCGTATGTTCCTGTACCAGGGTATTTGGTCGTCTGGTAGATGGGCAAACTCTTCTCGTGGCGGGTGCCTGGGCCGTGATCCTTTAGGCCAAGCGCGAGAGGGGAAGGGCGGGAGCCTGGTCTTCCATTCTCCCACTTCAGATGGATGGATGGATGGATGGGTGACTTGCTGAATGACTTGCCAGCTTCCCATCTCCGTGTCTACCTCTGCACCCATGTAGCTGGACCTGCTCACCTCAGTCCAACGCACTGAAAAACACCTCACACAATGAGCACATCCCTGCCACCAATGTCACCATACCGTGTGCTCCCCTGAATGCCATGAACCAACCTGCACAAAGTAACACCTGGCTCCTATCCACAGCGTTTCACCCTAATATCACCTTCTCAGCTTGCATAGACATGCAGTGTGTGAAAGTAAACCAACTGGACAGCCTTGAGGTGTACCGTATGGAACAAGGTAACTTGACAGCCATGGTCTACCCAGTGGCAACAAAGGGTGGGTTATAACCCCTGGCCATCCAGGGCACTGCCCGTGATGGCTTTGAGCTTTGCCCTCCAGAGTGGATTGGGTCCCCTGTGAGGAACTGTGCAGAGTAATGTTGCTGGCAAACTGCATCAGCGGCAGGTGCACAATGGCTGGTTTAGCACCCCTGGAAGGCCAGGACACTGGCTGGGACAGCTCGAAGCCATGCCATCTGGATAGGCCTGGGCATGGCATGTCAAACCTCCTTTCCTGCTCAACGAGGCATACACTGCAGAATAGAATAAGGACTTGTCAATGAATGGAACTGTGAAACTTGACAACCATGGTTTACTGAGCACTGCCCTCTGTGTGCCTGGGGTGAGCCCCAGGCCCTGCAAAGCTCCAAGGTGTTTAGCAGCTACCTGCACAGCCAATGTACCTACAGCCAGCTCCCTGCACCCTAAAACCACCTAGGCGTTCACTCCTGCCAGGAGGCCTGGGGCTGTGCCTGCTTATCCGGCTATTTGGAAGAGCCATCTTGTGCCCTAGCCTGAGCTCCATTATGGCTGTGTGCCGCCCCTCCCCTGAGAACCTGTCTCAAATGTGGGTCAACCGTTTGCCTGGCCAGCAGCAGAGCTGGGGCATTCTGCTGGGTTCCCTGACCCTCCCTAGAGGGCAATGCACAAAAGTGGCCTGGCCAGAGCACCACTCTCGCACCTCCTCGCCCTTGTGCGTCTGGATCATGTACGGGTCCGCTGTGTCCGCTGTCCAGCAGGTCCTGCTGTCTCTTGGCCAGGGGCCACATAGACCTTCCTGCCCACAGCCATTGGAATGCATTGCACTACCAGATGCCTGGCCTCTCCTCTGGAAGTCCAGGTGGCTGACAGTTGAAAAATCAATTCAATGTGTGTCCAGAAGGAGGCAGGACGCTCATGGGCAGAACCCCCCCTCTATCGACCAGGGTACACATGATACTAGAAATCTCACACACCTTCCTCTGTATTACTGTACACAGTGTGCAAGGGACCTGTCTGTGCCCCACTTGGTTCTTGCTGCCCCACCTGTTCTTTGTGGTGAAAACACTGTGCCTGTGGATGCTACCAGCCTAACACCATCCATGTGGTGTGCCCTGAACAGAAGGACTTGGGCCCTCTGAGTGATGCTGTGGAGTAGGTCTTCTTCACACCACATTCTCTGCACACACTGTTGGACGTGTATGCAGTGCTGGGCTCTTCCTCCCCAGTGCTGTTACTGAGAGAAACCTGGTCAGTTACTCCATCCATGCTTACCGAGATGGTCATATTCCGGGTCTACCGACATATGTTCTGAGGCCATACTGGCTGAGCAGATATTCTGGTGGCTGTGCTTGATCAGGACACACACTTGACAACGCAGGAGGTACTTATCGGGGTGTTGCCCGGGTATGGTACCTCCTGCATTGTAAAGTGTGTGCTGTCCTCATCAGCAACAAACGCCACCTGGAGAGTGCTTGCCTGATGGATGTTGTTGCAAAGCCTGTGCCCCACACCTGTCCTATGCCGGCAGTTGTGGAACACCACAGACAGCCACATGTGGCACAGCCAGCTACCCTTGGGTAGGGGAATGTGCGTTGGGGTGTTTCTGGCCACCACCAGGTGCATGCTGTTTGTGCCTCACCTAACTCCAGGAGGAGTGAAACTGTGAGGCCTGGCGTCCCTGGAAACAAGTAACTGCACCCGGTCCAGGGATCCGGTGATGGTGCTGATCTGTGTCTGAGCTTAGCGGGCCAAAGGCAATGGGGACCCTGCAAAAGCCACTGTTGCACCCTGGGGCATTTCCTGGGACAGTTGATGTCAAAGTGACACTCAGACTGGCGTAGACTCAGGAAGAACCCAGAGCTGAAAAGTGAGATTGAAGTGACGATGATCAATGTGTTACACAGATCACATACAAATTGAATCAGCTGCATCTTTACATTTATGCGTGAGCTGAGTGATCCACCAACAAGAGTCACAGACAACCTACATCCATCCAGATGTTGGACAGAACCTGCTGGTGCAGGAGAGGATGAGGGGAGGCAGTGCCAGCCGTCCTGTCCACATGGAGAGATGGAACCACGCCCTTTTCAGCATCCAAACCTGGGAGTCCATCAAGAACACAGTGCAACACAACAAACGTGTTCCCGGGGTACTGACCTCTAAGTCTTCTTACTCGTCTCTGTGGCAACATGACAGCCCTTCACATGGTGATGGTGGCAAGGGCTGCGACTGGCATATGTGTGCCTTGTGCAAGACCACCAGCCCCATCACAAGAGCCAACTACGGCCAATTACAAGTGCAGCAACTGTAACATATGCCTGTGGACCTGAACTCACCATGGCTGCTGCCAAAAGACTTGACTTTCAACGATTCCCTGTTAAACGATTCCCTGTGAACACATTCCATTCGCAGGGAATTGTGAAATCGATTAAAGTCACTACCTCCACAAATTGGATTTGGCCAATTAGCAGGTTTAGGATGATTTTCCCGCATCCAAAGGTTTGCATGAACCAAAAGTTCTAAAAATGCTAACACCAAAGGTTCGAACACCAAAAGTTCGAACCTTTGGTGGTAGCATTGTGAAAGAAACGGGGGCTCCGGGGGTGTCCCCCGCATCACCCCGCTCACTATACTTCATGGTACAGTGAGCGGAGGATGAGGGGGACACCCCCGCAGCCTTCCGTTCAAAAATAAAAAAGAGAAGAAAAGGACCCTGCAGCGCCGGTTCCCGATCACGGATGTGAAAGGGAACTGTCGCTGCAGGCACCCAGCGTGAAGACAAGGTAAGTGGGGTTTGTTTATGCTGGGGGTGTGGGTGGGGTCTGCTGAGGGTGTGGTTGGGGGAGTGTTATGGGTGTGATGTGTATGAGTTTGTATGTGTGTTCGCATGAGAAAGGTGCAAACCTTTGGTAGTTCACACTTTTCTCATGCAAACGATTTGCCCGCGGTAATTTCAGCCACGGGAAAATCACTCGGATTCAATTAGCATGCCTGTTGCCTTCCATGGATCTGGTGACTGTTTGTTAGGCTCACTCACTTGAACTGAAACATGATTCACCCTTACGTGTGAGCACCATAGTAGGCACATGAAGTCGACTTGCCAGACATCGCTATGAATGTTTCCCATCACGGAGAGGTGCAAACTGACCAAACTGACCAAGTGCAGCTACAGTCACTAAAGGGGCCATGAAATGCCATATTGTCCTAGGTCTGATTAATGCATGCATCCCAAGAGGTCAGTGTCTGCTGGTATGTATTAGCTGTAAATATACCATGGAAATCGACATAACTAGGGGACATCACTAACTCAATGATCCTTTTGCACTGTTACTGTACTAGCCATGTGTACAAACATGTGTATGGCTCACTCATTGAGACAAGCAAATGCCACTGGTTTCAAACTCACAATAACTGCACGCACCTGAGCGTAGCAATGGGAGTGCCTTGCACCCATCTCAGGCTGATCTGCATGCACTCAGGGACTTCTCTGGGACAGAAGCAAGAGAGCAAGCAAAGCCGCATAACTTGGGGGGTGGACAGGTCAACCACACACTCACCAGCAGGCCAGCCTTCACTGTGGTTGCTGGTGGAAGGGGAGAGACTAGCCCCAAGCACAAATGAAAGTGGTATGGGTCACGCAATGTGCCACCCCCACTGTAATGACATGACGGGTTGGCACCCCACAGTTTCCTAAAACTTCATCCATAAATGTGTGAGGAACGCCGGAATGGTTGAGACTGTGCGGGTGTCCCAGGCAGAGCCACAGTTATGGACCAGGGATCAACACGATGATGGTGCATTGCATGCACAGATGGACTGGGTACCCCCTATGGGACCACCACAAGGTCACATCAAAGAGTGTGAGCACCAATGAATACACCATAATCGGACTTAGGAACATTGTAATCACTGGCAGTGAACTAAACAAATTGGCACCAGAGTACGTTTTGCAGGTTCAGGAGTGAAAGTACAAGTAGGGGAGCTGATGGAAAGGATCAAAGATGGCAAGAAGGGCTAGGGAGAGAGGTGAAAGAGTGAAGAATTTGCAGCTGGCTAGCAGCGAGAGATGGTGGGAGTGGGGAGCAAGGAGGAGTTCTGCTAGTGGGGAGATGAGGAAAGAGAAGAGGGCTGTTACAGTGGGTGAGGGCTGAGAGAAGGGAGGGAAGAGAGGAAAGCAGAGACACTGATGGAAAAATAGCACAGGTTGGGGGTGAAGATGGACAATAAGGGGAGCGGGTGAAGGGCAGACTGGGCAAGAAAGGCCACCTCCTAAAGGGAACTTCTCAGCTTCATATCCCCCAACCCACATGGTCAAACACACCACGCCATGCAACCCAGAAAGAGAACCAGGTCCTCAGTCAACACAAATATAAGGCTGTGGCACCCCCACTCCAGACTCCGCCCCAACCACCTACCACCCCTGTTGGACACAATAGCTCTACATCTGTCGCTTCCCCCATTTCCAGAGACCACATCCAGGATGAGCCATTCTCAGGATGGGGGCGGGTATCATAGGGTGTAGTGCAAAACTGTGCAGGGAGAACAAATGAACAGAAGCTCAGGGGAAGGGATGATGTTTCACATGCATGTGTCCACAATATACTGTCACTTACAGCGCAGTTACTCACAGTGCAAGATTTGAACAACAATTTTGAAAAGAAATGTTATGCAGTACATTGAAGACAAGAGAATATACAGAAAACCAACATTAAACAAGTGACTTGTATGTGGAACAGAGGTAAAGGCTGTCAGTGGTCCACATGTACCAAGCAGTACAAATGTCGATAGTCTTAGTATGCTAAATCAGTCCTGTGGAGCAGAGGGAGACATCGGGTAGGCTGCCCTGCCCTCTGCGTGCAAGTGAGCTGGTGTATACCTTTTAGCCAGGCACCTTGACAGCCAAAACAAACTGGACTCCTGAAAACCAACACAGATATGACATACAGTACAGCACCACCATGGGCTGGCAGGGTGCCCTCAGCAGTGCAGTATGGACTGGGACATTGCATGGGGTGTGGTCTTTGTCTGGCTTTGGGAAGGAAAGAGCCAGGTTTTGAGTGCCTCGCGGAAGTAAAGGGTTCTCCACCACTTGGTGGATGCTGAGTGAGAGGGAGTTTCCAGAGTGGGAGCCTCGACTGAGAAAAAGGTACCTCAAATTCAAGTTGAATTGTGGGAAGGGATCAAAAAGAGTAGTGTAGAGCCTGATATGATATTTCTGTAGTGTCGTTAGCCTGTAATCCCGTGTAGTCAAGGCACATCTTGTGGAGGGCACAATTGGTGATGCAAATGGCCATTAAGGTGTTGCTTTGGACAATACCAGGAGCAATGATGGGCCAGACTGCTTTTTTCTGTATCTGTTGGAGCTTTCTGAACTGGTAGGCAGGGGTGCCAACATAAATGGAATTAGAGCAGTGTAGGTGGGAAAGGATGAAAGGATCATTGAGCAGTTTGATGTGGTAATAGAGTGTTCTGTCATAGTCCATGTTGCATCCCAGGCTCATCGCTGAGCTGGATGCTGTGGGAGAATGGTCTAGGAAGCTCAGCCAGGGGGTCGGTTGGTGGAAGAGTGCTATATTACTGCAAATCCTGATTCCACTTGCACCAGGATTGTGGCCCGAGGTGAGGTCATGATGAAGAGCATCCAATGTTTCGGGGATCTTGGAAAAGGATGTGGGTGTAATCTGTGTAGTTGTAACAGTAGAGGTCATGGGAGCGAATAAGGGTGGGGAGGGGGTTCAGGCACAGGTTGAAGAGTGTGGTGGACAGGGCGTCCACCTGCAGTGGAGATGAGAAGGGTGGTAGGAAGAAGATTTGTGAACAGTCAGCAAGGTAAGAAGTGAACAATCTAAATGAAGATTCCATGATGCCTAGAGAGTGGAGTCTGTCTATGAGGACGCTGGATGCTGCTGGCTCAAGGAGGATAAGTGCAGCACAGACTTCTGAGTCTCATCTCCTTCATGGAAGTGCAGCCTGAAACACATAGAACATACATGGATGATCAAGGGGACATGCACACACACACACAGACATGTGGCCCAACTCACATCTCCAGTGACAGTCACTATCACAGTCACCATCACAAAATCACATGATCCATGCAAACCCTACGTGTGCCAATGTACGCCAATGTTTGAGTGCAAACGTCAACAGCCATGAACTTGATTGACAGCGCACAACCTTACTTGCTGGCAGAGCAGTTCTGCTGTGATTCCCTCACCACCTCTACCTAACGCTGTGCCTCCGCATTGGGGCATGGAGGGCCAGTGTCTGGCAGAGAGTATGGGGACTAGGATGAAAAAAGGATGATGGATGGACCGCTCATGGAGTCCAGGTATGATACCTGTAAGGACATAGGACATTGAATAAGACCAGCAAAAGAAGCCATTCATGCAGACTTCAATTGTGTGCTTCAATGTAGAGTGTAATCTGTACATGTATGTGTGAGGCTGCTGCAGTTATGTTAACCATGGCAGTTGACTCAACTGTATATGGGTGCATGTCCAGTCTTCCACTTATGAAGGCCTCAAGAGGGCCATGTCACATAACTGCAGGTTAAAAAAGAAAAAGTGTCTATCTTGGACTGGGGTAAAATAAAATATGTGTACCCTGGGGGAGGGTGGAGAGGTGTGCCCACATAAGTGAAATAAAAAGACTCAACAGAAAAACATAAAAATCATACCACCTCCATGGGCTCATGGACATCACGTCACAGGTAGTTAAGGTTTCATGGGTTTTCTGAGACTACCATCCTGTGGTGGTTGCTCAGGCATTGGTGGAGTGATGGAGATAGCGTAGCATCCTGTCCATGCAGTGCAAAAGCCTGGTCTTCATTGCCTAGGGCCACTTGTGACACTGATGCATGCATGAGTAACCCAATGGCAGGGAGGTCATTATGGACTTCCTCCTGAGTGGCCACAGAGTCTGCATATGCACTCACTTGTGTTGCATAATACTACTGGGAGAGCATCTGCCTCAAGACATCCATCGCCTGGTGGAGGTGGGTCCCTGTAGCTAAAAGCACATCATGCAGTGCACCCCTCAAGCTCTTCATCTCACGGTGATGCGGGTCTCTAGACGCCAACATCCCAAGCTACAGGCTTTTTCTGTGCCACCGCTTCTTGATGCAGGGAATTCGGCAGAGATGCCAGATCAGCCTGTTGGATTTTGATGTTTGACTCCACGCCCAGTTTGTGGGAGCACCTTGAGGACTGCATCTCTGCATGTAGTGTCCTTGTCAGACTGTCAATCAACCACTGCCGATGGTCCTGAGAGGCCAGGTGCTGTGCATCCCGTCCAGCTGGTGAGGAGATGTTCTCAGCTAGGCGATGGATGTCCCCGGCCATCTCATTCATGACCTTGTCATCTCGGATGATCGCACACGGCATCTGCTGCTCCCACTCCGACTGTCCATCATGCACACATCCACCACGTGTGCTGGGCCAATAACGGAGGGATGACGGGGTCCAAGCCCATTGCAGTGGGATCACTGTCCTTGGATGCTGGTCTGAAACCCTCCCTTGGAAATCAGCCTCTGCTGCTGATTCCAACACAGGTGAAGGTGAGCTTGCAGTCGCAACCACCCCAAATGCAGGTCTTTCCACTTACCGGGCCAGTGACTCCTGACTCAACGGCCCCATCTGGACTGCCATTCGAGCACCCTCCGTCTCCCTCAGTGTGCACTCCACATCTGAAGAGTAAGGAGATTCAGAAGAGTCGACAACGCTACTGAGGAGTGGCTGCATCACATGGGGATTCTCATTCCCCATTCTCATTCATTCTGGCACGACACCCCGGCCTCCACTGGTGGTCTGTCGCATGACCACCTTCTCTTCCTCCTCCACCTCTTCATCTGCTGCATCATCACCTGCACAAAGACAAACAACAATATTCCGAGACATGAGTACCTGGCAGAACATGCATATGTGCATTAATATGCTTATAGACACAAAATGGCCAGGAACACATACATCACACTTTGTGACTGAGCACGCTGTGACCTGTACAGCACAGATGAATGGCATTCAGTGACCTGTGCAATCATGGCTGGGCATATGAGGCTGTGCAATATGGCATGTTTTTTGGGATCAATAGTACATACATACACACTGACATACACATGGACATGATTGACAGTTATTCACATCATTGCAAGGATGCAGGTCTGTGCATCATCAGTAAACCCATACTCTACTCAGACCTATTTCTTGTTGCAACATGTGGAAGTGTGATCTGTACATCTGCTGATCCAAAATGTAATGCACGCATATGTGTTGCCATGATCTCCCCAACCACCATTGTAGCATTGCCCCCGCAAGATACTTGGTTGGGCACAATCACATGCCTCGCAACCTTGTGTGAAGAGACTGTGAAATGGAACTGACCAAGGCGGGCTTGCAGGGCCACTGCTCCATTGGCACTCCAAATGTGGAATGTACTACACAGAAACAATTATTGGCCATTCACATCTCGTCCTGTCTGGAAGACGGCCTCAGGCGTCTATGCACTGACATTGTTGCTCATCTATGTCCACCGGCAGACAAGGCCAGGGAATGGATGACTGCGCCATCATGCACACATTGCTGTGAGTCATGATTATCTCCCTCATTAGACGATAAGCATGCATGACACTGAATGTGTACAATGACATGTGTGTTGCATGCCATTGCCACACATACATTTACTGGCACAGCAGTGAAAGCCAGCCAACAGTGATGTGCACTGTGACACCAACATGTGTAGCATGCACAGAAACCACACAACCTTTCACTTGAATGCAGGTAATGTGACAGAAGAGTGCTTGGTGCCAGTCATGCAGTGCCCATGGATTGCTGACAACTGTACTACAACACATACACGAGCATGTCATGTAAAATCATCAACACATACGATATGCACAAGTGCCACTTAACAGATGTGTCAATGAAGGCATCCATGCCTCCCATGCCTTGCACCTGCTCACTGCTCATCAGTCCACTTGCAACCTCTTTGTATGGAGTCAGCTCCTCCTCCTCTGCCCCCCCCCGCCCTCTCCAGTGGTCTGGGCAGTGGCCAGGTTGACACTGAGTTTATCCTTAGTCCTTCAAAGGAGGTCACCCATCTGCTTGTGGACCTCTTTAGCAGTGTGCCTCTCCACACCACAGGCGTGTATGAGGTATGTGACCTCCTGCCACATCCTCATTCGCTGTCCAGGAGTGCAGGTTCTGCTAGACAAGTGGTAGAGTTCCCCATTGTGTTCCAGCACATATGCTGCGAGGATTTCAAGCTCCTAATCGATGACGCACTTCTTCCTCGGTGGCCCCTTCTCCTTCACCTGTGCCTGATCATGTGGTGGTGCCTCTTCCTGCTCTGCAGGGTGTCCCCTCTTGGCCCTAGTGGCCCTTGGTGGCGTTAGGCTGCCTGTAGGCCTACAAGCATGTCCTTGTCCAAGTCCTGGGTCACCTGTGGGCTGATGCTCACCATATCCTCCTTCTGAGGCTGGGGCACATGTGTCCTCACCACATACCAGACCCGGGCCTCTCCCTTTCGGAGCCTTCCCACTCATAGTGCTAGCAAAGTGAAAAGCACCCACAACAATAGATCACACCAAAACAAAATACAGGCTACGTGATGGACTACATAGATGAGTGGTTCTGCCAGGTCTCCAAAGCACCCCACAACTGAAAAAAGCAGTTTGAGATACGTAGAGGGCCTCCCAAAACCAAAAAATGCATGTGCAATGATCACCTCAAATGCGATACATAGAAGGCCTCCATAAACCCAATAATACATATCACATATGGACAACCGAAACCTAAGAAATGTGCTTCATGATGCGTAAAGGCCCTCCAAAGAAATTAAATTCTTACACGATAGGCACCCTCAAACCAAAAAATGGCGTACACATAACGTGAAGGCAACGGCTTGCGAAGTACCCCCAAATACGTGTCAGCGATAGCAAATCCTCCATCTCCCCTTCTCACGCACAACTAGTAATGCACGTCACACCTCTTAAATATTCCCGTTGTTGCATTGTGGCGTGAAAGCGTGCAGCACCGAGCATGTAACTCACATGCTAAGGCCACTTACTTTGTTATCCACGCTGCCTCATGATAGGATGCAACAGAAACTTGCTCCTGCATCCGTGCCATTTTCTTTGCCTCCTCCTGTCCTGTACTGCCTCCCACCTCACAATTTGTTGCTGCCTGTTCGAGTTTAAGTGCCTGCTGCCCACCAGAACTACCTTGGAGCACCTGCTGTCCGTCCATTGTCTGTGCTCCTGTGCCTGGCCTGTAAAACCATGTGACCACCTTGTCCGCTAGCTTGTGACTCCCACCTCTCAATTCCAACACCGCAGTTCCACAGCCCATTTCCAGAACCCAGTTAGCCTACCCATGCCTGCCTCAGGAGTTGCCATGTCTGCTCCATCCTCCTCACCACCAAGCACTGCCCCCATAGCAGTGAGGCAGAGTGCTGCCAACTTCAACACCACTGACGTTGGCAACCTAGTGGATTGGGTCCTGGAAATCTTTGATGCCCACTTTAACCCAGCGACGCAGCTGGGAAACCCGAAGGACGTAACCAGATCTGGGCACACATCACAGCTGCCATCAATGCAGAGGGGGTGGCAGTCCGCTCCGAGAAGACCTTGTGGAAGCGCTGGGAGGACCTCAAGACCCGCAGCCATACCAAGGCCGTAGCAGCCCTCAAGTCCGTTGCCCCGTAAAAGTGCGCAATGTGGGCTGGTAAAGGTGGTCATTCGTCCAGCTGCAGTCCTCCAGAAGTTCTACCCAGCCCTCCACACCCAGATCTGTGAGTGGCAAGGTCTGGAAGCTGCTGGTTAGTGCCCATGTGGTGCACTGCTCTTCGGTGTATGTGTGTTATGCAGGGGCATGCATGATTGCAGCAGGTGTGTTGCAGTGATCCACAGCAGCATGCAGCCCCTTGCCAATGCTGGACATTTGTGATGGCAGACATCTGTTGATTGCACATGCATTGGTATGTGCACTGTTGGTTCTTGGTGACTTGGGCACTCATGCACATGCAATGTGAGCTGATGGGAACAAGTGCTCTGACAGTACGGATGCCAGATTACCATGTTGTAGCCATGTGTAGGATATGTATGCAGGACACCGCTATGGTTTGCACATTTGCAATTGCAGCCATTCACACTCATCATCTGAGAGTGACACTTGTGTATGCATGTCGGAAAATGTCATGTTGGTGCATTGACCTCTCAGGGACAGTGATGTGATCTGTGTCCCACTGCATGTGAAGCCAGAGTTGATGTGTGATAATGCCATATGTTTGTGATGGGGGCAACAGCATACACACTTGTACCTCTGAAATGTGTGCATGTACGCGTTGCATGCTTACGGGTCAAGCTTTCAGGGTTGCATGTAGCTACATGTAATCGGTAGACAGATGCCCAAGTATGTGTTTGTTTGGCCATGCTGTACGTACTGAAATTATTACTGGCTTGTGGGATGCAGCATACAACTGGGTGTCTTGACACCAATGGGTTCCCAGCAGTACCCCAGGTCAGCTATGCTTTCATGTTATGAAGGTCTAGCATGTCCCAAAGTCTCTTCGAATTGCAACAAAAAATAATAAAATAAATTAAATAAAACCAGGCAATTACTATTTAGAACTCCCATCTACAACCTTTCAAGTGGTTGCAGGTGTATAATAAGGGAGGAGACCAGCAGCCGAGAGACCAGCAAGGCGTCCTGATTACGAGGAGGCAGCTGTGATGGGTCCTGCCCGAGATCAAGGACGCTGGCGGACAACCCTAAGGAACCGTGGAGCCCGCGCCAGGCGGACCTCTAGGAGACCACAGTTGTGGAAGCCTCAATGGTCGGAAAGATGCAGCCGGAGCTGTGGGCAAGGAAAAAGAAGCAAAATGACCATCACCATCTGCCGCAAAGAAGCGGAGCTGCTCGCGGGTACAGGAGAGAATATGTACTGCGAGTGGGGCCCGCAAATGAAGGAAAGCCAGCCGGCAGAGCCGAGAATCGAAATACAGCAACTCGGAGGTAATGCCTGGAGTCATGGAGTGAATAAGGTGAAGTCGCTCGAACCGAGGTGCTCCTGGGGGCTGTGGGTAGGCGAGGTGAATGCCGAATGAATGAAACAGCATGGGCACAGTGAAACAAACCCGAAGCCACAGGTTAGAAGCAAAGTAAGGATAACACAACATGCAAGTGTCACAGAAAATGCAAGCGGCAAAGTAAGCAATCGCAAATATTGAATAATAAATTGAATGAGAACTTTTTGGCAAGGCTACGAATTAATGACAAGTGAATGTGAAATTCGAATATTGCCTAATTGAACACAAAGTCCGAAGCAAGAAAGCAAGTGTGAAAGATTACGAGAGAGTATGACAACAAGGAGGTGAAGGACAAGAACTACCACAAGATGAGATATATGCATGAATACAGGGTGGCACTGCCAAAGACTGGCAAAAGATACTTGACACATTGTGGCAAAGCCAAGAGGCTTGCAATGAGAGGTCAAGTGAATGTGAGCATTCACACAGGAGAAGATACAGGAGGACCTGTGTGGGCTAAAAAGCCTAGCGTTCCTGGTTGCACAACCTGTAATGGTTGGACTGTGTGGTCTGACAAATGGGCTTAGAGAAGGGAACCCTCAATTGTGAAAGCCAAAGAAATTGGTAAATTGAACTAAGAAGAAATAATCTGCTTGAACTGTTGATTCAATTCAGAAGGAGTATAAAGTTAATCTGAAGTGGTTTTGACCCTTGAAAAATTGAGATTAAATTACAATTGACTTTCTTGAATTTGGGTAAGGTAACCCCAAGGATTTGTGAAACTGTTTTGAACTTGGGGAAGGGAACCCAGAGAACTTGTTGAACTGGCTTGAACTTGGGAGAGGTAATCCTGAGAACTTTTAGGAACTTTCTTGAACTTGGGGAAGGAGAGCTGAAAAGTAAGTTGAGAGCTGGAAAAGATCAGAATTTTATTTCAATCACAATTTCTGTTGTTGCTGACATCCCTACACATTGTTTAGACATGGTTGTTAGGACAAGGATAATTTTGGACACAGATAGACTTTCTGTTCAACTTTCTGCCTCAGACGTTCCTTAGTTTTGTTAAGGTAGGGAAATCACACCGTAATATAGCGCAAGTCAGGCCTTCATCCGTCCTGACATTTAATTTAATAAAACTATTATTTGGGAACTTTGAATCTGTCGTCTGCGTCTTGCTTCATGATGTCTCCATAGTACACAGGAGGGCCCTGCAGGCATTGTGCTCTCTGTTCTGTCACTAACAGAGCCATCTGGTGGCAGAGAGGCAGCAGGCAACGGAAGCTGCAGTGATTGTGGCCAGGGCTGAGGTGGCGCAGAGGCAGGCGAGAAGGTGGGCTGCCATCCTGGAGGATAGGTGCAGCTTAGCAGACGAATCGGAGAGGCAGATGGTGGCTACCCTGCAGGCCCTCCAGGCAACAACAGAGGTCTACTTAGAGGTGGAGTACTTGGATTGTGAGCCAGCCCTGGACGAGGCATTGTCAGAGATTGGAGAGGAGTAGCCACTGCCAATGTATATAGTTACTTAGGATTAGGTTTCATGTTTTACTTTTGTATGGTATATCCCTGGACAGTTTTACCTTTCCCACTATTTTATTGAAAATAGTTAATTTTGTATACATGTTTTTATTCAGTTCATTTCATGCTTCTTGCAGTCTCTTTATCTGTAATCACATTTATTTTGTTCATGCGCTCCCAGTGCATATGTTGTGTGTCAGTCATGTGGATTGGGGCTCACTGTGTGTCATATTGTTACTGTGATGTTTGGTGGGGGACGTGTGCACCTGCTACATGTGTGTGGTAGGTGTGGCATCCATGCTCAATGACCATGGGTAGGGACTTGTAGGTACGGCTAGGTGAGGTGCGTTTGGATTCAATTTTTTTAAGCTTAGTGGTGCGCATGTAGCGCTAATAATACCCATATATAAAAAGGGAGGCAGTGACCACCCAGGAAATTACTGCCCAATTTCCGTACTCGACTGAGCAGGACAAACCTTTGGGAAAGTGATCCTTAGTAATCTCCAAAAATAAGTGGATACAAACCATGTCATCAGTGACCTCCAGTCTTGGGAGGATAGCTCAGTGGTAACTTGCTCGCTCTTGGGAGCAAGACTACACAGGAGCACCACAGGTTCGATCCCTGGGTCTGCGCTTAGAAACCTCTGGGTATTAAGCGCATTATAAATAACCTACCATATTATGTTTTTGGAAGAATAGAGCACTGTGGATTGATGTTTTTTGCTGTGCTGTTAATGATCCAGCAATACCATGTGCTGCAGAAAATGAAGATGTACGCTGTATTTCTGGATCTGAGAACGGCGTTTGACTCTGTATCGAGGAACATCTTATGGCAAATCCTGTCAACTTGAAATGCTCCACCGCAGTTATTTTAGTCCATAAAGCTGCTCTATTCAGGGGGCTTTGTGGGGTCTATGCGCATTTTCTATAAATGGGGCCCTAAGTTGTGTTTTTTAGACCCTATTCCTTTTTGCAAACGTCAGAGATGTACACATTCTCCATCTTGACTAGTCACTCGCAGCCTCTTATCCTTGTTTCTTGGTCGGAGACATTTCAGGGACCTCCAATCTATGGTCTACTATGTTTTTCCGTCACTAAGAAAAGTGCTCTCGTTTTTCTGCCAAAGCCCAGCTCCATAACTCATTCCAGCTTTCCCAGTTTGGGAGCTGGAACCACATTGAGATCTCCTCTCATGGGTCTGTGGTACAGATCACTTTAGTGGTGTGACGGGGAGAAATTGAGACTGTTTCCCACCACCAGGGGTGATTTTGCGGTACCTTTCGTATGCCCAAAAGCTGTTTAAGCATGTGCAATCGAATTAGCACGGGTACAACTACAGTGCCAGTATATTTGCATTTACCCTAATATAATTATGCAAATAGGGTTTGCACATGTGCAACCGTGAAACACTTGTGTACAGGCGCGTTATCAATGACTTATATCGTATCATACATTACAGTCCAGTAAAAATACAGTAAAAATACAGCGCAAAAATGCATTTGCATTGCCACTAATGTAGTTATGCAAATAGCATTTTCACAAGTGCAAACGCAGTTTGCATACGCGCACTCGTATTAGTTTGGGTATAAATACAGCGCAAGTTCATTTCCACTGCCACCAATCTAATTGCGCATATGGACCCAGCGTTTGCGACTGCAGAAATACCACAGGGTTTGAAGTACTGTTGGGTCAGAGTCAGTGCTCTGCTGGGTTTGTAACTATAACTGTGTGCTGGCACTAGACTCCTACATGCATATATTGCATTTGGACGCACTAGAGAAATAGAAGAGGGGTTTGAAGCTATTTGTAATGGTCTGGCGGCGTGCTCCTACATCTTACTGTGATTAGATCACCAGCAGTTCACCCCATCTACTGCAATACATAATCAGGCGGACTTCAGGAACTGACGTCATAGTAATGGGCACACAGCTGTGTTTCTCACCTTGGAGCAAATGCGATTAATTTAGCGCCCGCTACTAGGGTGAACATGTTTTTTTCTGTTTTACGAAGGGAAAATGAAGTCGCAAAATAAGCCGCTTGGTCAAATAACAAACCAGAACATTATTTTCCAGCAGATTTAGATTTGTAAATTAGGCTTTTTTTTGACCAGTCGACTCATTTTTAGTAACAAAGCGAATCGTTTCTATCTAAAGTGAATATTTTTTTCTCACAAAAATATCACTCTGTTCTAAGAATACCTGTTCTATATATTTTTCAGATAAAATCAATCCTTTGTAGCTTTTTTTCTAGGCGGGCGAATGAGGGCTCTTTGCAATTTTGTGTCAAAATCCGTCCCAATTCTCTCCTGGGTGCATTTTAGCCAGGTCCTAGCTGCGACTATGCATGAGTGGTCCGAAGGCGTTGAACCAGAGCCTTCACTGTGCCTAAGTGCTCTTTTAGGGAGACAAGTTGCTTTGAGGGCACAACACCTATGCATTGTTCTGGACGATCAGTGACTTCCAGGTCATAGGTCATGAGGGTGAGGGATTAACAAGGAAGCACGGCAGGTTTGTTTGTATACATTCGTTACGTGCACAATGCTGGTCCACAAATCCGGCATGTAGTGACTCCTGATTTTCAGGTTGGGCTAAAGAAAACATAGTCTGGGCTGTTGAGGCGATGGGATCCCCCTGGGACGTGTTTGTTAAGTTGTATAGGGGTGGGGGGCGGGCGCCTGGCCAGTAATGCGCCATTTCCCCGACGGCTACTATCTCTGAAAAGCCGGCCTAGCCAGGCGAGAATAAGTCACATGCCATGTGGGCCCAAACAGTGCGCCATTGGTCTTTTAGATCCATTCTGGGCAATAGGATACTAGTGCAGTCACGTGTCCGGCTCACCTGACATGTTACTTTCTCTCGCCTGGCTATGGCGGCTTTTCACAGACAATAGAAATGGGGAAGGGACTAACCATGGTCATACGTGTCAATGTTTCAGGAGCAAAAGTGGGCACCTGCAGGTAAAAATGCAGGAAAGAACGGAAGAAAGACAGATTTACGAACTTAAAAACAACGAACCTTTGAGGAAAAAGAAACAAAGAACCTTTGAGGAAAAACACTTTTTAACGGTGGCATATTTCTCATGGCCTACTCATGAATTATTTATCATTTGTTTAATTAGAGAAAAATATTAATGAAAACGTTCCTGTTGTAGCCTCTAATGACGACAGGACGCCTGGAGTGATTCTAACTGCCTTTATTATATATATCAACAGATGTGTTCAATGGTCCATGGGCTGGGCATTGGCAGGTACTCACAGTGTCAGGCTGGGCCTCCCAGTTACTTCACTGGGGCCAAGGTGTGCAGTTGGACTGCACGCGGTAAACTTCCAGGGCCCCCATGAGGCCTCCTATGGCATTGGATTTATGCCCTGGAAGTTGTCTTTGTAGGCTCATGTGGGCCTCAAGTAACTGGGCTCCTTATCAGGAGCAGCACTCTCCAGACCGACCTGTCTGGCGCCAGCCTTCCTCTGGTCACGCCAATGTTCTCCCTGTGGAGCGCGGGCTCGCGAGATCACGTTGGGACGAGATCTCGCGAGACCGCGCTCCCGCAATCATGTGATGTCCCCACACAACTCCTTTGCTGGGAAAAGGATGGAAGGTCATTCCATTACGAAGTCTGCAAACTTGCTGGGTTTCCTTTTCTCTCTCTGTGGTCTGCCTTGATTTGGAAGCAGGGCAGGGTTGCAGGAGCACTCTTTGGAAGGTGTGGGTGATTCAGGTTCCCCTTGTCTTGCCCTGGGCTGTGACTCCCTGAGTGGGGTTGGGGAGTTGGTGTTTGAGAACTCGTCGCCGTAGGGTATCTCCGAGGCCTCTCTTCCTGGCTGGCGAGGGTTTTCGGGTGACTCTTGCTGGCCTTGATCTTCTCCGGTTTCCCAGTGTGGCTGTTCACTAGATTCTTTCCTGCGGTACATGGCCACCCTTTTTAGATTCCTCTTCCTTCCGTCACTGGTGCAAATGTGGTTTGACCCTTTCGCAATGACTTCTATGGGACTGCTGTATCTGGAGCCGGTCGAAGTGTCTTTGTGGGGAAGACGTATCTTGACCAGGTCACCTCTGTTAACTGCAGTGTGGCGAGCGGCGCGACGCGTGTCCCCTTGAGCCTTCATGGCTTCTTTGTTCCGCTGCATGCAAAAGACTACGTCTTGATGGATCCACGGTGGTACCAGTGTGGATGCTGCCCTTCTCCCCCTTAGCAGATGGAATGGTGACACGCCAGTGATGGCGTTGGGAGTGATGCGGTGGGCTGCAACGGCCTCCTTGACTGTATTGTACGGGTTTAGGCCTGAGGCATGCGCTAGTTGCAGCGTCCCTTTAATGAAACGGTTCGTCCGCTCAGGCCCGGCTCCAGCAGGGGAGGCCAGGGGGGCCAGGCCCCCCCAGAGCCTGCCCCTGGCCCCCCCTACAAAGGAGGTCATGTCAGTGGTGTAATACACCATTAGTAACCAAGGTAGTGGAGGGTGGATGTCACTCTAAACATTCATCAGCAACCTCAGAGACATCATTCTGAGAGGCTGAACTGCAGGAGGCCCAGCCAGGATTTGTTTTCTTCCCCTAGACAATGATTTATGCCCCACAGCTATGAAAAGTACAAATGACGTGGGAGATGGAGGGCCATTCACAACCCTAAGTGAGGTAGCACACATATTCAAGCAGGCTGCCTACAGCTATTTTCTCAAACCTAAAATCACAATTTTGGTTTCTGTAATTTAAAGTAAGTTTATTTTTTGTGGGAACATAGTGGTTTTTCACATCATGCTTAATAAAATGGTTAATTATATCAAACAATATAAATGACAGTTAAAGTTGCTTGAACACAGATTTCTGCAGAAGGTGCGTCATCTGACTGGTGGCTCTTACAAATCAAATTCAAAGTATATATTCTGCTGCATTAACTACTTGAGTACAAGTGAAAAGATAAGATTTGTAGTAACACACATTTAATTCTGGAGGGGAAGAGTGTAGTAAAATTAAAAGGTGATAGATGCAAGGCTTTGTATTAAACATTACCACTACCGTTTCTCTGCGCAACATTCCATTTCGTAATTCTGTAGTATGTATGTGCCATTACAGAAGGGGACAAGCCATTCGCAAATTACTTTTGGTGCTGCCACCAAAATGTGCAGTTGAATATCAATTGCTAGGCTGTGTTCCATCTGCACTGGAACACAAGTAACCACATGCATTTTTAAGCCCTGTGGTCTAGCAGTTTGCGACAGGCTTCTGATATTAGTGACAGGGCCAAGTCTGATATGCAAACAATGGTATGGAAGGCTGGCCTGAGCAATGACAGTGGTTCTAATTGATTCAGAGGCTTTTTACCTGTTAGGTGCAACCAGAACACATGCTGTGAAACACAGATAGGATTGCAATAAAATGTGAGGAGAAACGCACACCCTATGGTTGTGTCTGGTCATTTACCCACCTAATGACTAGCCATGGCTATGTTAATGCCTCATCAACAAAACCCAACCTTGTCTAGAACTCTTTGAGCAAGCTCTATCACAAACTAACACAAAATGTGTTGCTGTATAGGGCCTGCCAGTGTTATATCTAAGCATTCTTTTGAGTGTTTACTTACTTAATTGCCTCTGTAAATGAACTCCTGGTTCTCTTAATGCGTGTCTTCAGCCAGTTGATTTTCAATATATTTGTCAATGCCTCAGTGACAGTGCACTAAAGTCCTGTCTTAAACAAGCAATCGCATTCCATCAGTTTTTGCTTGTGCTTAGGTATTAGCCGACATTTGCCAGGCAATGCAATCATATGCCCAGTTACTGGCACCATTTTCCAGCTGTTGCCATTTATGGCCATTTGGTACCCGCATGTGGCACACTTATGGCAGTGCCTGGCAAATGCCTATTCATGCCTAATCAAAATCCCAAGCTGTTGGCTTTGTCAATGCATGTTGCCTTCCGTTCGTCTCCCTAAGTGAGTGTGTATATGCCCAGATGTGGGTGTCTTGCTTACTATGCCTAGGGAATCAAGCTGCACCGCACTGTGCTGGTCCAACAAGGCCCTACCTGAAAATGATAAGGCTAGGTTGGCAAGTATTGACCAGTTTCAGATTTTCTCATGCATACTTACCAGTGGGGCTGCGACTTAAATAGAATGTATCTTTGTTTGGAAGCCTAGTCTATTCTGCCAGAACGTTTCGTGATTCAAACTGATAGGTACTGACTTGATAACCTCATTCTTTAATCTGTTTGAGTAACTTTACAGAATTTGCATGCAAACAGCATATGTAATGCTTGTTGTGGGATTTGTTTGGAAAGCATGATGTAAATCCTGGGTGCTAGGTGTTTATGCAGTGCTGGAAATGAAACATGAACACCCGTAAAATAACATAAAAGAAGAGCGTTTTCTATAATGTTGCGGGCAAAGTATAAAAGGTGCACATCTTTTATAACTAGAGAGCAGTACTTCAATATTTTCTAAAGAGTGCCATCAGAGGTGAATTTAACATCTGGACAAGGTTAAAATGCCAATGCCCTCCACCCCCTGTCCTACTCTCTCCCCTTAAATGCAAATAGCATGGCTGAACAGGCCCTACCATTGAGATTGTTTCTTTTTAACGTGCCTCAGAGGCAGATTATTTACAACAGGAAGTGCTATGATATGCTGATGATACTGTGCCTTTTCCCTTTATCAGATGACCACTCCAAAGACACTGAGGTAATGAATGCCACATACAGCTAAAATCCAGCTGATGCTGTATAATGGCCTAGCCCTGAATAACTCAAAAACTGAGAATATTATCCTGGGCACCGGCCCCAAGTGGCGCCAGCTTGATCAGTCCTATTGATTCTTTCAAATTGTAGACAGTCTGCTCCCCACTTTGAAAAAAGTAAAAACCTTGGGGATCACTATTGACCAGTAGTTCTCAATGAGGTCCCATATCAGTGTCCTAGTGTCTAACTCAACATACTACATTACACTTTTGGCACAAATCAGACCATTCCTTGAGGCCTCCAGTTGTGCCACCCTATCCAGGGCGATCATTGGGAGCCGCCCGGACTTCTGTGCCAGCAGTCTACTTGGGGTAGGCAAAGGAGAATTCAATTGTCTGCAAGTTGTGCAGAACAACGCAGTGAGGGTCGTTATTGGTATGCGTAAGACAGATCATATTTCAACAGCACGCAGAGCATTACATTAGTTCCCCATTAGAAAGAGAATCAAGTTTCATACCCTTTGCATTGCACATGCTTGCATGTATGGACTAAGCCCTTCTTATATGGCAGCACATTTGAAGTGGCTATCTAACAGGCGTAATCTAAGATCCAATAACACTGGGTTGCTTTTCACCCAAAGGCCAAGCTGGTACAGGTGCAAAATGTATGCTTCCCAGCCGCAATTCCTCACTTGTGGAATACTCTTCTTCCTGATTTGAGGCTGTGTGCAAGTCTTCCCAGGTTCAAACTTGTCCTGAACACCTTTCTTTTCAAATACATTGATCCTTGGCCTCCACTAGTTTCCCTCAGGTTTCTCCTGTGGCCTCTCTGAGCTCTGTTTTTATTGTATGTAATGTCAGCGCTCTTATGCCTCCGGGGCCACTGTCCTAGCGCTTTAGAAATAAATGAAAGATGAAAAAGGTAAAAAGGCAGGGATCATTGCTGTGGCACATTAAACAAAAAAAATTATATAGGGTTTTAAGAAGCTGTTTGGTGATTAGTAATTAAGGGGGTACAGAACAAGCTGCGTGAAACAATAACCTTGTTATTTCATTTCACTTTTTGGCTGTATCAGACTTTTTGTACGTTCTCATTAATTGGTATGCTGGAGCTTATAGGCTTCCATTCAGGATGGGAAAAATAAAGGTACAGTCATAGGGGATTATTTTCCAGGTCAAGCGGAGTGGAAGAAGTGGCACTAAATGCATTTAGCTTCACTTTTTATAAGCTGTAGGATTTTGTATGATTTGATAGGCGAAGTTGGAGAGCAGATCAAACTTAACAAGGTCCCCCTGCCGAATCCGATTGGTATTCCACCAGCATATATTTTTATGTTGGCAGAAAACCAATGGATTCCTATGGGATCTGCCTGACTTTTACACCAGGCAAAAGTGGACAGAGTCAAAAGGAATCCATTGTGGATGGCTCCCACAATCGTTAATTGTGGAAGTGATTTACACTTTTCCAGACACGTAGTGGTAAAGTAAAGAGCAAAGGCGATTTTCGCCTGTGTTTTACTCTTTACTTTTCCAGTACTTGGTGGAAACAATTAAAATTAATGAATGGCTCCTTTTGCAAAAAAGTGCAAACAGGACAATTCTGCTCTATGCAGTTTATAATTCAAAACAAAATGCCCCCCTTAATCTTTTCATCAACATGTTTCTACAATGATGAATACATTGTCAGGTTGTTTTATCATGTGACTTGTGCATTTTTAAAGTAATCTGTTTATAATTGAGCATTATTTTAGGTATTCAAAGCTAAAATGTAACATATATTTGTACCAACTTGAGCTCAGAAGATGTGTAGTATATAAATTTCAGGCTAGTCTGAAATTATGGCTTTACCACTTAACCAAAGTGTGTGATCCTGAGCATTTTATTTTTCACTATGCCTTGCTTGTTAAAATGAGGTGCCCCTAGAAGTGATTCAGTTTGCATTATAAGCTATTCCAAAAAGCCACACTCATGGTTTAATGGATGGGCAGAACAGGCATTAGGACACACACACACACACATCTTACTTTGAAAATATCCGGGCCACATTTATAGAACAAATTTGTGTCATTCAATACCAAATCAAAGTAAACACATCAAGCAAAGAGACATCATGGACAATTGCATATTATAACCAGTGTATAAACAGTATGTACCAGACAATGATTTACAGGGCAATGGCAGGGGAGCAAGGCCCTCTCCTTCATGCCACGCCCCACCAGGAGCGATACCAGGATGCCGGAAACCCCTCAACCAGCACCGTCTTCCTCCTGATGCAGCCCTAGCACTGTCTTGCACTCTCAACTCAATTAAAATATTTGAAAAAATGCAACAAAATCTAACATTTTGTGTTTAAAATGTAATAATTTTGGACATGAACCATTGATGGGAAACATTCAGAATGGGACTACTGTAGGGGATCAGTTGGAAAGGAGGGGGGGGTTGTGGACTGGGTGGGTGAAGGGAGGATTGTATACATGTGTATCCTATTGGAGGATAGGTTTGTGTGCTCTAAATATTGTTAAGATCAACAAGGCTACCTGTATTTATTCGGCATGGTATGTTCTGTTCTTGAAAATAAAAATTAGTTTGAAAAAAATGTAATTTTGTAGGAAATACAATCTCCTATTCCTTGCTTCAGTATTCTGGGGTTTATGGGGGTATATCTTTAACATCAAGATGGAGGGAGCACAAGCATCTCCTCCGGGGTCTGCTGGGAGTAGCCACAGTGCTCAGGAAGGTTTTGTTGGGCAGACACCATCTGAGATGGTACAAAGACTGGGGCCCTCACTGCTCAGCCTCTCAGAGGAAGATGAGGAGGCATCACCCTCAATTCTCCCAAGCCAGGCCAGGAAAGGTGTGCTGGGTGCTATTGTGAATAGGTGGAAGGGTAGGTAAATGGGAACAGTGGTTAGGCAGCTGTAGGAATGTGTCTGGACGGTGAAAGGTGATGGAGGATCAGATATAACAGAACGGGGAGAGCAGATGGTAAGGGAAGATAGGTAGATTGAAGTTGTAACACTATTTGCCTTGCTTCTCTTTTGCAATCTACTGTTTTTTTTATAGAGCAGTGCAAATGGGAAATCTGGATTCACGTCAGCACTTTGATTAGGGTACTCCTAGACCTAGACCCACACCCAATGAAATGTGGGCCCCCCTGGTCAGAACCCTGGCCCACCAAGATGAAAATTCCTGGAGCCAGGCTTGCGCCCGCTCGACCAGGCCTTTGGCCTGTGGGTGGTAGAGACTTGCTCTTCGCTGACGAATATTGTTAAGTTTGAGGAATTTCTCCATTTCTCGTGAGACCAACTGGACACCATTGTCCGTCACTATTTCCTCGGGAAGGCCTTCGCGCTGGAATATGGCGGTGAGAGCTTCTATGACTGTGTTTGTGGTGATGTCTGAGGTGAAATCAACTTCGACCCACTTTGACAAATAGTCGACCGTGACTATCCCATATTTATGTTCCGGGGGCATGCTGTCCTGAGGCCCGATGAAATCCAACCCTAGTTTGCGCCACACCATTTTGGGGACTTCGGTGGGCAGCATGGGGGCTTATCTCACAGATAGGCGCTTGTCACTGTTTGCGCACTCATGGCACCTTTCGACCATTTGTCGTATGTCCTGATCCATGCCTGGCCACCAATAGGCATCGCGTATCCTGCGTCTGGTCATGTTGCACCGCAGATGGCCAGAGTGTGCTCTGCACAGTATTACTTTGAGAATTCCACTGGGCGGGAGCACTTGGTCGCCTCTCAGCATGAGACCCTTTATGACGTTGATTTCGTCGTTCACCTTCCAGTAGGGACGTAGGCCTTCAGGGATCGCTCTTTCGTCAGGCCACCCTTCAAGGACCCAGGCTGCTACGCGCCGTAGTGCATTGTCCTGCTCAAACTCCTCCTGCCAGTGGCGCTCACTCAGGTCCATGTACTCCCCATTTCTCAAGTCGCTTATAGAGGCTACGACACATTCATCTTCCAAGAATGTGGTCCCAGGGGCATTTTGGTTCAGGAGCCTGGACAAGCAGTCCGTTGGTGCCTTTTTCCAGCCGGCAATGTGGGCTATCTCGTACGTGTACTCTTGCAGTTTTGCGACAATCCTGGCCAGTCTCGGGGTGGCAGTTTTGGTGCCGCCCGGGCTCAACATGTGAATGAGGGGTTTGTGGTCTAAACTTGGTGCCCCAAACGTAAGACCTGAAGTAGTCGACGGCCCAGGAACGAGCCTAGTTCTTCTCTGGACATCGGGGCCGGGGCGTCTGCTATGGCCTCCATGAGGTTCTTCTTGGGGCTCACCCCTTCACTTGAGATACAGTACCCTAGGTATTCTACCTTGCTCACTCGGAACACACATTTTTCGTGGCGTAGATGAACGCCTGCCTCTTGAAGCGTGCTCAGGACTGCCCTGAGTGCATTGTCATGGGTCTCGTTGTCCTTGGCATACACAAGGATGTCATCCTGAAAGAATGAGACATTTGTGAGTCCTTTGAGTAGGGAATTCATCATTCTCTGAAATGCGGACGCTGCCAAAGACAGCCCAAATGGCATGCGGGTGTATTGAAATGTGCCGAAAGGAGTGATGAACACCGTAAGGGGGCGCGAAGATTTGTGTAGTGGAATTTGGTGATATGCGTCACGCATGTTCATTTTCGAGAAGATTGCCACCTCTTTCATCATGAGGACAATTTTGCTGAAGCTGGGGAGCGGAAAGCTATCTGTAACAACCTCTAGATTTAGACTTCTCAGATCGATGCATATTCTGAGGGGTTGCCAGTCATTTGGTCGAAAACAATTGGTCGACTGGACAACTGGTCGAATCAATTTGGTCGAAAACCAAATGGTCGAATTTTGTTTTTTTTTATTTTTACCCCTTTTTTTTTGGGGGGGGTCCCCCCCCCAACCCCCTTTTTTTCTTTCTTTTTTTTTTTTTGCTACTTGAAAACCCACAAAACACATACATAAATAAAAAATAAAAAAATTCGACCATTTGGTTTTCGACCAAATGACGTCGACCAAATTGCAGTCGACCAGTTTGTAGTCGACCAAATGACTGGACACCATTCTGAGGTCGTTGCTGGATTTTTTCTTAACTGGAACCACCGGACTTAACCACTCGGAGGATTCCACCGTCTCAATGGTACCTTCTTCGACCATCTTCCGGAGGTGGGCATCTAAAGCAGGTCTCGCTGTGGCAGGCACTGGTCTAACTTTATGTTTCACAGACACCGCATTGGTTTTCAACAGAATCTTGTGGACAAAGTTTCTCACTTTCCCCGGTTTCTCGGAGAACAGGCTAGGGAAAATCTCCTTGAAATTTTGCGCTCCTCCTGAGGAGACCATGAGTACCTGTTCCGGGGTGCTGGGGTCTAATTTAATGCTGAGTCTATGTTGATCGTCCCATCCAAGCACGGCTGGGCCTTTGGGTGAGAAGTACACCTTGGTGGTGGTAGACCTCCCTTTGAATTCAATTTGGGCTCTGATGTAACCCAGAAGGTCGACAGTTACACCTCCAAAAACCGTCGGTTTTTGCCTGGTCATTCTGATCTCCACTTTTGCTTGTCCCATCATCTCCTTGTATGTGTCGATGGGGAGGATTGTGAGGTCTGATCCTGAGTCTGCCATGATGCGTGTTTCCATGCCGTCCACTTTAATGGTGCAGTGGGGCTTTTCTCTCCTGGCATGGGGGGCGTTGACCATGATGACCATGGGTCTGTCCTGAAGCTCGTCACCGCCACTTGACGCGCGGTCTCCATCGACGCAGGAGATGTGACCAATGCATCCGCACTTGGAGCACTCCTTATTCCTAGCGGGGCAGTCACGATCGTTCGCCATGTGTTTGATGCTGGCACATCTGTAGCATTTTGGCACATCCCTCTGCTTGGGGCCTTTGTCTCTGGGACTGTCACGGGACTGCTTGTCTCTGCACCCTCTCCATTGCAGCGCCGTAAGTTTGGGTACCGGTAGTTGACTTCCCGCCTCTTTGTGCCTGCTGGAGGTTTCTTCCTCGGCCCTGGCGATTTGGATGGCCTTGTCAAGGGTCAATTCCTTTTCTTGTATGAACTTGTCCTGCACTTTACTAGAGTTGGTGTGAATGACCAGCATGTCGCAGATGACTTGTTCGGCGTTATCGCCGAAGGCGCAAAACAAAGCCAGCTCCCTCATCCTGGTGATGTAGTCGTCCACGGGTTCGCTCCCTTCTTGCTTACGGGTGTAGAACCTCAGCCTGTGTAGCACCACGTTCTCCTTATTGGCGAACCGCTTTACGATGCGACGGGTTGCCTCTTTGTAGACATTGTCGTCATCGTCGTCCACTGGTATGGCTGTTAAACTGGCAAAAATGCGCTGTCCCTCAACCCCCATTGCATTCAGCAGCATAGCCTTCTTCCTGGCAGGGGCATATCCTGTGCCGCCTATGGCCTCCAGATACGTGGAGAAGAGGGGCTCCCACTGCATCCACGGAATTGCCGGGGTTCCAGGTGAGGGGAGGAATGCAGGGGGCGGTGTGGCGCATTGCATGGTGGGTCCGTGGGTACTCTGATATCCTCGTCACCAGTTATGTTGTGGCCTCTAACGACGACAGAACGCCTGGAGTGATTCTAACTGCCTTTATTATATATATCAACAGGTGTGTTCAATGGACCATGGGCTGGGCAGTGGCAGGTACTCACAGTGTCAGGCTGGGCCTCCCAGACACTTCACTGGGGGCAAGGTGTGCAGTTGGACTGCACGCTGTAAACTTCCAGGGCCCCCATGAGGCCTCCTATGGCATTGGATTTATGCCCTGAAAGTTGTCTGTGTAGGCTCATGTGGGTCTCAAGTAACTGGGCTCCTTATCAGGACCGACCTGTCTGGCGCTCTGCCAGCCTTCCTCTGGTCCCACCAATGTTCTACCATGGAGCACGGGCTCGCGAGATCACATTGGGACGAGATTTCGCAAGACCGCGCTCCAGCGATCACGTGATGTCCCCACAGTTCCTCAAAGCACTATTTGTATTCAAGCATTCCTGATCCTTTTCCCATCAGATAAGACGTTGTTTTATTTTTCAAGTCCGTACTTCCCCGTTTTCTATTTTTTATTCTACTAAGAGGGGTTTAGCCTTACTTGAGGGGGGACTTGGAAGAGCTGCAATGCTTTCCTGTGGAAATTAGATAGAAAATATATGTTCTTCGCACGTAAGAGGTTGAAATGTTGTCCAATTATATAACTATAATCATGTCTAATTTTAATAAGTGGCAGGTGTGTCAAATACTATAGCGTGTGCCTTTTCAGCAGCATTTGAGAATTTTGCTGCACATTTCAAAATGACAAATTGTGCGCTTTTTTGTTGCGGGCACAAAATCGCTATAAACTGGCTAATCTGTATAAGGATTATGGGGTGGGAATTAAACCCACAACCTGAGCTTAGTACCTGGGGAGTTAGATAAATTGGAGTCGTAGTGGAGATTGCTGGAGACGTTTCCCAAATGTCTACCAATACATAAAAGACACTCTAAACAGGCACATTATGACTTTGCCGGTCCGGAAGTAAGGTGCCGGTGACAACGTGTACTTTATGGACCAGCAAACTCCAAGTCTGCCAGTTGGGGCTGGGATCTACCGGCAGGCCTGACCTGCTGGTATTTCAGGCACCTACCAGCAGACAATTGCTGCAATCACCAGCACTGGTGTTACTGGTGGCGGTGATTGCTGCATCCCTATCCCATGGGACTCCATGGGAATGGGGATTTACTGGCATCTCCGCCACCCTTAATATCCCGGTAATACCAGGATATCGGGTGGCGGAGACGGTACAGTAGTTTCCCGGTATCCCGCCGGAATTGCCAGCGGGATACCAGGGGACTTGTAATGAGCCCCTAAGGCTCTCTATGCGCCTCACAACAGTGAGTGATTACTCATGGACACATTAAGGTAAACACGGAACAGTGTATTGAATTTGTTAAACATAACAACACATATGGATTTTGATCACTCTTTGACTCTGGTAGTCACGTACAGGATGATTTTGTTGGGCCCTGTGTCCATGTGGTTTTTCGAAACCAGACAGAGTTGGAACACTGTATCAGTCAGTGACGCAGCGATAGGTATATCCAAAGGTTTCAGTGATTGAATCTGAGCTGCTCTTCCACTAGCCATAATTGTGATTCTGTTATTTCTTTTTTTTTTGTTTATTTTATTGGTTTATACAAACCTTTAAAACACTTCAAGTTAGTCCAGACCCAATACAAAACAAAACAAAACAAAACATAAGCATGAGATAAAGTTCCATCCTTTTGACACGGTTTGTGTCTTTAGTGCCAAAGGAGCCTTGTCAGGGAGTGATTAGTTTGCTTTGTGTGATGACTAAGCCATGTTAGACACTACCCTAATGTCCTTGTACTTCGGTGCCAGATATCTCAAGGCTCCTTTCAATCTCATGCAAAAACAGGGTTAACACCCTTGTCAGTTTTGTGTTTGAACCCATGAACATCTGCTGCCACAATTTCATTTTTATTTTGTGATACGTCATAGATATGAATTTTGAATTGGTTGCAGTGGTTACAGAAGTGCAGCATTCATCTGTCTACACTTTATGACTTTTTGGTAAGCATTTTTTGGTTTAATCCATCATCCTTGGGTGTGGGATCATGAATCGTTGGCAGTGTTTTCTTTCACCGGTTCCCTTATGCAGACTGTTGAAAACCGAAGGTCGGCCTGACATTATGACTTGGTTGTTGAAGATGTTTATTTATTGCAGATGTTTCTGAATTGTAATCATCTGTCACCTAGCCCGCTGCCCTTACTACAGCTGAAGCTGGCCTGTGGCATTATACTTTTAAGATGCAGGATGCAGCATACCAGCAGAGAACGCTTATTGCCAGAGGAGCAAATGTTGAAGGCATACAGTTGAGAGTGTGCAACCATAGTGCACGTAGTGGATTTTCTAAGGGATGGAGGGAAAAAGTGCAATATATGCGGGCATTCCAGCCCTGGTGAAGATTCTGTTGGTCTCATTAACTGCTTTTTTACAAAATTCTATTACATATCGTACATTGTGTGTAGAAGAGAATGCATAGATGAATTTCTTTTTCAGCGTCGGCAGACCGTAGAGTATCGAAGTAGTAATATTTAGTAATCTCGTAGGTAAGTGAACAAACGATGCCGGTCACTTAGTTCACGTACGTTTACTTGGTAGTTATACGATTCACAAGTATAACGCGTAGATCTTACAGAGGTGAACACTGGGCATCCCACCCGGCAGTTATGGTCTCTCTCAAATGTCCAGGGGCGTTGCTAGGGGGAGCTAAGGGGGCTATAGCCCCTGATCTTTTGGTTGTAGCCCCGGATAGAATCTCAGGAGCTACAGCCAAAAGACTAGCTAGCCCCCAGTCCCAACAGTTCTGACATCAGCTTAGCCCCGGGTCTTTTCCAGACCTAGCAACGCCCCTGCAACTGTCATTCCTGGAATCTTCCCCCACTCACTTTGCACAGCCGCCAGCTCACGCGCTCATACATACACGCGCCAGGGCTCAATCACACGCTCGCTAGAGCCTAATTACTACACTTCTCCTCCCGTTCATTTGACAGAAAAGAGACGAACCTCACTACACTTCTCCTCCGATTAACTCAATACACCACACAACACCAATATCCCAAACCTTCCGGCACTACGTGTGGCCAGCACGCAGAACCCACTCCTGAAAGCTAAATGCACCCCAACTCAAAAGTCACCAGCAATGCAGGAAATTAGGCTACCCGCAATACACGACCAACCCAGAGACAGAGAGAAAAACTAAACATATGCCCATAGCACCGGAACAACCAAATACACCACAAACCAGCAATTTGATGACGACAATCCATCCAACAAGTCCTTCTAAACAAAACCCAAAACAACAGGACCCAACCCATGAGAACAAAAACAACAAAAAGAACTCCACCAGTTCCGGGCTGACCCTTAGAACTTGGGCCTGCCACACCCAACCTCCACACAACTAAAGTACTAACTCTCGAACGCCATCAAGCACACACACCTCCTGCCCCGAGCTGCCCCTCGGGGCCTTGGATCTGCCACATCCAAGCACAAACCAGCCCATAAGAGCAACCGACCCGCAACTAGCATGGGCCCTGCAGACAAGACCAGTATCCCCCCCCCAAGAAGGCAGGGAAACGAACCAACACTACAAATGTCCCGCCAACCTAGGCCCAATTTAGACACTACCAAGGACAACTGCCCACTACACAACAACACCCACCAAGTGTGGCCCCAGGCCACTGCCACTACATTTCAACACCACTCCAAAGTAGCCCCAGGCTACTGCCACTGGCGAAACTCCGAACGCCTATGCACCTAACACCCTCCAAGTGTGGCCCCAGGCCACTGCCACTGGTGAAACTCCGAACGCCAACGCACCTAACACCCTCCATGTGTGGCCACTGCCACTGGCGAAACTCCGAATGCCTACGCACCTAACACCCTCCAAGTGTGGCCCCAGGCCACTGCCACTGGCGAAACTCCGAATGCTTACGCACCTAACACCCTCCAAGTGTGGCCCCAGGCCACTGCCACTGGCGAAACTCCGAACGCCAACGCACCTAACACCCTCCAAGTGTGGCCCCAGGCCCCTGCCACTGGCAAAACTCCAAACGCCAACGCACCTAACACCCTCCAAGTGTGGCCCCAGGCCACTGCCACTGGCGGAACTCCGAACGCCAAAGCACCTAACACCCTCCAAGTGTGGCCCCAGGCCACTGCCACTAGCGAAACTCTGAACGCCAACGCACCTAACACCCTCCAGGTGTGGCCCCAGGCCTCTCCCTAACGTGCATCAAAATCATCACTCAGGCCAACGCGAAACCCTGAAGGCCAGACCCGTCAATGTCCAACAACGCAGGTAAGAAACCCCCCCCCCGTGGGCACACCAGGCAGCCCACAAGCTATACGCCCCAAGAAGGAGAACTAACACCGTACAAGCATCCCCCATGTGAGCCCACCCGGCCACCCACACATGCAGCAATCACACACAAGGAAACACTGAACACCGTGTCCCCTAACCGTATGGCGCAAAAACACAACAGCGCCACAAATCACTAGCTCCATAAATTAGAGAGCATAAAAAAAAACACACAGGAAAGTTGTCTATTACACACAATTTCCAGGGTTGCTGCAGCGCCTTGCTAATGAAACCCCAACACCACAGTAACATACATCCAACATGCACGCACATATCAATTTGCATTAGAAGTACAGGTCATGCAACAATGCTCATTGACAAGTTCATGAATACCTACATACATATTACCCAAATAGCAAATACAGAGCTATAAGGCCAGTAACAATTACATTTCCCACACCCACTTGCAAGGAAAAGCACAACATGAACATTGTGCAGTAAACTAATAACCTGCAGGTGCGTGCTGAAAGGAAACGAAAACACGCATATAGTTCATCAAATCTGTTATAACAATCCACTTCCCACCTGCAAAGGAAAAACAGCGTTATAACGATATCATTAGCAATCAGAATAACAATAGACACATGACAGGGCCACAACAGTCACGCACAATCACTCACACCATACGGCCCCAAACAAAAACACATACAACAGAGGCCACACACACTCTCCACTCACTCACACCAGCCTCAAGCAGCAGACGACCAACAGCATTAATCCTCATTTAATGTGAGACCACCCAGCCCCACATAGAAGTGATATAAATCAGGATCAAAACCCTGTAAAGTGGAGAGGATGGAAACACATTTATCACAACGGATTCCGCGATGGCGACCTTCCTCTTCACATAGCAAACACTTGTAGTCAGATCTCCTTTTCACAAAACCCTGTAAAATGGAGAGGATGGAAACACATTTATCACAACGGATTCCGCGATGGCGACCTTCCTCTTCACATAGCAAACACTTGTAGTCAGATCTCCTTTTCACACCAGCACAGTACTTGCCACCGCTAGTCGCTACTGAACTCCTCTTCCTTGAGGCGGCGTGAGCACGGAAGCCTCACCCGACTGTGCAAGGTTACACGCGGACTGTTGAATGGGGTGTTGCTCCACCTCCAAACTGCCGTCCATGCCCCGCGTAACAACCGCCTCCTTGCCACTGCCCATGCACTGCGCTTCATTACGCAACACGGGGGCAGCATATTCCTCGCCGCCCGCCCTCACAAACACCCTTAGCCGATGGCAAGTCAAGGCTTGAAGCGCGCACAGTGAACCGCGCTCTGCGAAGAAGCTCCTCCTGTTGGCACTCCAACGTGTCGCACGCCATCAATAAAAATGTCCAAAATAGCCCTGATGAAACACCCACGGTATGAACTTCTGTCTACCCCACCAGAAGTCCCAAAGCAGCTTCCACAGCCACCACGGACTTTTCCCAATAAACTTCCTGCCCGGAACGCCACCTGCCGGATGGCAACGGCAACCAGGCTTCAGCAACAGCTGCCCCCCAGGGTGCACCATCCATTGCGGACCCCGGCTACAGCATACAGCTGGACCCCGGCCAGACAGCAAATATGTGGACCCCGGCTTCAGCAACAGCTGCCCCCCAGGGTGCACCATCCATTGCGGACCCCGGCTACAGCATACAGCTGGACCCCGGCCAGACAGCAAATATGTGGACCCCGGCTTCAGCAACAGCTGCCCCCCAGGGTGCACCATCCATTGCGGACCCCGGCTACAGCATACAGCTGGACCCCGGCCAGACAGCAAAAATGTGGACCCCGGCTTCAGCATACTACTGGGCCCCAGCTACACTGCCAATACTTGGACCTTGACTTCAGCGGCAGCTGGACCCCGGCTACACAAAAACAAATTGTGGACCCCGGCTACAGCAGGCAGCAGGTCCCCGAAGAACCATAAAGGCCACCATACGGACCAGTAATTCCTGTGAACGCCAGTCCTGGTCCCGCAACTCGTCGCTACCTGCCAGGTGGGATGGGATATGGAGGGCAGTGCTCTCACCTCAACGCTCATCCCCTCCCCGACGAACCATCCTCATCGCCAGTGTAGTAATCTCGTAGGTAAGTGAACAAACGATGTCGGTCACTTAGTTCGCGTACGTTTCCTTGGTAGTTATACGATTCACAAGTATAACGCGTAGATCTTACAGAGGTGAACACTGGGCATCCCACCCGGCAGTTATGGTCTCTCTCAACTGTCACTCCTGGAATCTTCGCCCACTCACGTCGCACAGCCACCAGCTCACGCGCTCATACATACACACACCAGGGCTCAATCACATGCTCGCTAGAGCCTAATTACTACATAGTACGCACTTCTCTCTATTCCCATTAGTTTGGGCTATTGGGTGGTAGAGCCACCTAGAGTCCGAAACTATTGCATTAGAGTACAAATAAGGAAATATGGCACATGAGGAAGGACACAAACCATGTAGGTGTTGTTGGGTTATTTACTCACCCATTGGCTGCCCATGGGCATGGCAAACCCTTCGGCCGTTCCCACCCAGTTCCTGCCCCTGTCCCTACACCTCCTCTTGGGAACTCTTTGAGCTCGCTTTAATCAAGCCTTACCAACAAACGGTGTGCTTAAAGTGCCTGCCAGAGCAGTCTTCTGAGAGTTATTGACTGCATTGTAGCCTTAACGTGCTACTGAGTAATAAAAATGTCTAACAGTTTTGGCTTTTATATAAGTTTTAGGCATTTGCCAGTTACTGTAATTGGAAGACCAGTTACTCGCAACATTTTGCAGCTGCCAACATCAATGGCCAGTTAATACCACTATGGCTCTGCCTGGCATGTGCCTTTATCATGCCTACACAAAAGCTGAAACGGTTGGCATTGCCAATGCGTGTTTCTTAATGTGATGGGGGAAATTGTTGGAATACATATTCACCTGGGCTCGGGGCGTGGCTGAGAGAATATTTTCCATAACCACAAAATGCTTTTCTCCAACTACAAATGATATGTTATCCAGTCTTCTTCATCACGTACAGTAATGTAATCCCTCCGGGCTTCGTCTCACAATGTTTCGGGAGGATAGCTCAGGGGCAACCTGTTCGCCTTGGAAGCAACACTACAAGGTCCAACGCAGGTTCGATCCCTGGGTCTGTACTTGGAAACCTCTGTGTATGAAGTGTGTTATAAATAACCTATAATTATTATTTTTATTATAATGCCTTTATCCTGTGATGTAGTTGCAGTCCAGATGCTATAAGCGCTCTACCACATGAAAGGAGCCCATTGCATAGCAAGATGCTTTTTTAAATTTTATTGTGTTTTCATGTACAAGATATGAACAAGCTAAGAATCATATGTGTTTGTTTATGTATTTTCTTCCAACATGTGTACATATGTAGACTCTAAAAGTGATAAATCATTTGAAAATAAAGGATTTACCAAAGGCCCCGCCGTCTTGTTGTTTCTTGAGAGCTGGGTTGAGTGCAGAGGCGTTGCTAGGGGGTGGCTGAGGGAGCTATAGCCCCGGGTCTTTTGCTTGTAGCCCCGGATAGAAGCTCAGGTGCTACAACCAAAATGCTACCTAGCCCTGAGTCCCGCCAGTCCCGACATTAGCTAAGCCCTGATCTTTTCCAGACCTAGCAACACCCCTGGTTGAGTGCCTTCAATAGGGACGGTCACTGCGATTGGATGGATTTGTCTTCAAAATGTTTCGTTTTCCTCTCCGGCGCTTAGTGTTGAACCACATTTTCCATTTAGGGAGCCAAATTGTGTCCGTTTGTTTTCTCATCCATTGAATGGTATGCAGTGTGTGTAACCACCTTTATTTAAACAAAAAGTGTGTACGTGAACAGCCAATGCCTCTGTTAGAGGTGAAGTCTCCACTTTGCTTAGTGTTCTCTGCATGACGGGCTCTCTGGTGTTAGAAGATACTCTGGAATTATTCTGAGGTAGCGCGTGAGCAGTATGACTTTTGCTCCGCAGACACCTGCTATGGAACCTACTGTTCCATAGCAGTAAATGATATACACATGCTTGGATCTACATAACCTTGAGTTCTCTTCTCTACTGTGGGCATTGTCCCACTTAACACGCACCTACATATTCTTTGGCATGGCAGTCGACAATGTGAACCATCTGTGGTAAGCACCTGGCGCCTATGCCCAACGGATGCTAACAAATCCCACTTCCAGAAACTTACATGCCAGAAACTTACAAAAAGCAATCCAAAAGGCCGAAGCATCCTTCTAGAGTACCCCGATTGCCAACACCAAGTCCAACTCCTGTGACGTGTTTACTAGCCTACGGGAACTTGAATCCCACAAGCTACTCTGCTCTATGGTCACCAAGAATGACACCTGGTGCAATGAAGTCCAAAAAGCCCTCCTGGATAAAATACCTAAACTACAAAGCAAAATACAGCTCAAGTTGACCTCCATCAACACCACCCACTTGGCCTCAACCAGCGCTCACCCACACCCACAGACCACACCACTTTTCAGCTTCTGCCCGTCACGATGCCTGTGCCCGCAAGCCTTAAACCTTCCACGTGCAAAGCAGACACATGCTCTGCACCCCTTATCAAAAAGTGTACTGATATCCTAGTGCCACACATATTGAACATTATCAATGCTTCATTTGCCTCTTGCTCCATCCCACACTTGCTAAAAGAATCATGGATCTCACCCCTCCTCAAGAAGCCCTCACTCGACCCCTCCGTCCCCACCAACTACCAGCCCATCACTACAGTCCCTTTTCTCCTGAAGATTATAGACCGGGCCGCCTACCTCCAAGTTCAACCACACCTTTAGCAACCAAACATTGTAAGCCCGCGCCAATCTGGCTTCTGCCCCAGCCATGGTACAGAGTCGCCAGGCACTCTTGGACCTCAAGTACCAGTTGGATGATGCCAGAGATGTCGGAAACCTCTCTCTTCTCATGCCTCTGGACCTGTCTGCAGCCTTTCACTTGGTAGACCACTCCATCATCTGCCATCACTTGGGTGGGATCCTTCCTGACCAACCGCATGTCTCGCGTCTTTGCTGACAACCACTCATCCACCCTCACATCTATCACCAGTGGAGTGCCCCAAGGATCGTGCATCTTCCCCACTCTATACAACATTTACACAAAACCCCATTTTGACTTCCTGGACTCACTTAATATCAAATATACCAACTACGCTGATGACACACAGATCTTCATTCCCATCACAGGAGACCACAGCCTTTACTCCAAAAACATAATTGCCATATTTGATAATATTCAAGGCTGGATGGTGTCCCACCAACTGTGTCTCAATGATGAGAAGACGGAACTCCTTCTTATTGGCAATCCATCCCGCCACTCCAAGCTCAGACCAAACTACAAGATGTTCACTATTGACAGCCAACCCATCCATGTCTCTTCATCTGTGATAACACTCTGCTTCCACCTCGGCTTCCACCCCATCATGTTAACACGACCGCTGCATTGGCTGCCTATGTGACCAAGCTTATAAATGGCTGCTGGCCCTTTCTCTCAACCAACAACTGCCTGAACATCGCCAGGGCCATCATCGGGGCGAAACTGCATTACTGCAATGCTCTACTGGGAGGCTAATTACAAACAAATGAAAATAATGCCCTAAGAGCCCCATCGGGGCTCGACAAACGTGACCACATCACCACAGCCAGGAGATCAGCACACTGGCTCCCAGTCTGTGAACAGATCAAATTCATGATCCTCACTATCACCCACCACTGCCTTGACAACACCGCCCAAGGCTGTCTGTCAGAAAAACTGTCCAAACCAACCACCAGACCAACTCGATCAGCCTATGCCAATCGCCTGTGTACTACTAGATAAAAGCGAACCAAAGCCGGAGGCTCCAGCTTCCCTGTTTCTGCTGCCACCCTGTGGAATGCCCACATTGAGACTGGAGCCCTCATACACTGATTTTTGCAAGAAACTGAAATCCTTCCTATTTTACTAATAGCTACCCTCCTGCTATTCGGACTGTAACCCTTTTGGTCTCTGCAATTAGCAGCTCTCTCCCTGATAACTGTCTGTAATTAACTAAGATGCTATAAGCGCCTAGACACCCAAGGGTTAAGCACGCTATACAAATGATAAAAATAAAAATACAAATAAAGTAAAATAGATGTACAGAATATTTTAAGGATTGCAAATCGAGAAGAAAAACAGGCAACCCTCACATGAAAAGGTGGATATCTTTCGATGTTCTCTTTGTCTCATGCTTTTGAGCTGAGGTCTTGGAGTGCGACTTGGACAATCAACAAACCTGAATAATCTTTAAAATAGCAGGTATTACATGCAAGGATGTGGCAACCCACTCACTGCCATACTGAAGAAAAGGGATCGAGGCTTCAGGTAGGTTATTAAGTATCTATTTCACAGGCCCGCCTGGAGCCCAACGCCACCTTCATTTTCAACCATAACGGTCTGCCTCTGCCTCGCGACCCCGCACTTTCTAATCATAACAGGGGCTCACGGGACAGATGGCGTACTGCATGCAAAACAACATTAAAACCAACCAAATCATTACATATCTTTCCCCCTAAAAGTAACAACAAAATAAACACATAAATAGTATTACAACCAATCTCTAAAACAAAATAAATAAAATAAGATAATATACTGTAACTAATGTACAGAATCTCTCGACCGTCCAGATTCCTTCGTAATTCTCTTTCTCTGGGTCACAATTGTATCACTCGTAATAGATGCCGCACCCAAATCTCTCTGCAGACCAGCTTCTCTCACACCTTCACCCCCAGCTTCTTTGTTCTCCCAATCCACACCATGTACATCAGTGGCCCTGGCTAATCTACCCTTGGACCATACCTCACCACCCTCAAGTATAACTACACCATTCCTCACTACAACAATTTTCTTAGGGCCAATAAATATACTTTCAACACACTTGTTTGAGGATCTGGGATTTTTAATATACACTGATTCTCCTACCTTCCACTCACGAATTCTCACACCTTCTGTTCTGTCAAACTGCTCTTTCTTTCTTTCCTGTCCTTGTCTGACTAATCTCATTATCTCCTTTCTGTCCTCCACAATTGATCTCGCCAGATCTAACAACCCTGGGCAAAGCTTTGTCCCAGGTTTTCTTCCCTTGAGAGAAGCAAAAAGAGAAACACCCGTAATTGAGTGTGGCGTGGTCACATAGCTCCAGGTCACATGATTAAGCACCTCCCTCCACGGTTGACCCATATGCATTGCCATTTGGCGTCCCCCTTTCAAATATCTATTGACTCTCTACCACCAACCCGTTAGCTCTTGGATGGTATAATGCTGTCCTCGTATGCGCAATACCGTAGCTAACCAAAAATGTCCTCATCACCTCCGACACAAACTGTACTCCATTATCAGACACCAACTCAGTTGGAACTCCTTCCTTGAGAAAAATTTGCTGCAAAAATAAAATAAAATCCTTGGCTGTCACTTCTCTAGCTTCTTCCCATTCCACCCACTTGGATTGATAATCCACTAACACAAACAAATATTTGAACCCATCACCAAAACCCGCAATAGGGCCCATAATATCCACTGCCAATTTTACCCACGGTTGTCCTGGCACAGTGTTGGGAACCATGGGTGTCTCCCTTACCACTCTACTTTTGTCACTCGATTGACAAGATGCACAATCCTTTACACATGTCTCTGCCATCTTATCCATTCCTGACCACCAGTAACTTTGTCTTCATTTTCTCTTCATTGCCCCCTCACCTGGATGCTCTTGATGTGCCAATTCCACCAAAACAACTCTAAGTGTCCCCGGAGGTACAAAGTACTGTCCTCTCCTCAGCTTTCCTTCAATAAGATTTAGATCCTCCTTGACTTCCCACCACACCTCAAACCTTTTGTCAAGAACTTTCTTATCTGGCCAGCCATCCACCGTCCACTGCTTGATCAACTTGAAGTCCTCATCCAAAAGTTCTTGAATCCATCTCTCCCATCCCACTGCACTCTCCACCTCAGCCACCACATATTCTTCACCCTCCTCTGTTCCTACTCCTTCTCCCTTCTCCACAGGTAATCTAGAGAGGTAATCCACTACCGCATTCATTTTTCCCGGCAGGTAGCTCACATCAAAATTGTATGTATGAAGGCCTAAACCCCACCTGCTAATCCTAGGGGATCCCAATGCCCACCTACCACTCTAAAAGAGCTGTACCATTGGTTTATGATCTGACCTTACAATAAACCTCCTCCCCCACAAGAAATATTTAAAATGATTAACCGCCCAAAACATTGCCAAGGTTTCACGCTCAATGACTGAGTAATTTCCTTCTGCTCCCTTTAGGGTCAGAGAAGCAAAAGCTATTACTCTCTCCAAGTTGTTCCTATCATATTGCATCAATGTTACACCTAGACCTAATACACTGGCATCTACCGCCAAGACACACTTGTCTGCCGGGTCAAACGTGCCAATCGAGGGTGCATTAGCTACCCCTTCTTTGGTTTTACCAAATGCCTCTTCACAATCCACACCCCACTGAAACTTCACTCCCTTTTTTAGTAAACTTCTCAGAGGCGTAGAAATCATTGCGAAATCCTTTACAAACTTATGATAGTATTCCGCCAAACCAAGGAACGATCTCACCTGATCCTTATCTGTTGGTGGAGGCACACTCCTGACAGCATCTACAAGGCTTTCCTTTGGTCTCACACCTTCATTGCAAATCACATGTCCCAAATATTCCACACTCTCTACTCCAAATTTGCACTTGCTCCTATGCACCGTCAATACAGCTTCTCTCAGTCTGCTTAATACCTGTCTAAGAATCCCATCATGCTCCATTCCTGAATTAGCATAAACCAAGATATCATCTTTGAAAATCACAATGTTGTGCACCCCCTCCATTACTGTCTCCATCACTCTTTGAAAAATGGCTGCCGCTGACGCCAGTCCAAACGGCATCCTGCAATACTTGAAAGTCCCCAAAGTGGTCACAAACGCTGTTAAATTTTGGCACTTTTCAGTCAGCGGTACTTGGTGATAGGCTTGGGATAAATCTATAACAGAGAAAAGTCTTGCACCATTCAAAGTTGTTTACTTTTCACCACTGATGGGAAGAGGATGTCTGTCAACTAGAATGTTCCTGTTCAAGTATCTTAAGTCCACACAGAGTCTTATCTCTCCATTCGGCTTGGCAGCCGCCACCCCTGGGGACAACCATTCAGAACCTTCAATCCTTTCAATAATTCCTCTCTGCAACAGCTTCTCAATTTCCAGTTTCACATTATCGCTTAGGTTCTGAGGCACTGGCCTCACTTTGTGCACTTTGGGAATAGTTCCACTCTTGAGGTTGATTTTGTGCTGAAATCCTCTTAGCATTCCCAGCTCTTCCATAAATACCTTTGGAAACTCCTGTTCCCATTTGTCCCTCACTTCAGCAATGGGGATAGGGCATTCAGCACTAGTCTGTAGCCTAATCCCTATTTTCCGCTGCTCGCTCCCACCTAGGAGTGACAATCCCTCTTGGGTAACGTAGACATCTGCCTCACAACTCCTGCCCTTATACTTTATAGACGCTGGAAACTTTCCCAAAACTTCAATCTTTACATTACCATAGGCATATGGTTCAATCTCATGCTCACTCAGGTGTTCTATTTTTCCTTGTACGCAACCTTCGAAGGTTCTTCTTGATATTATTGTCCAGGGAGAGCAGCTGTCAAACTTCATTGTGAGCACTCTTTCGTTGATTAGAAAAACATCTGTGGGTCCATTTCCTCTAGTGGACACATCTGCTACTTCAATTACATGCTTTCCTTGGCAGTTCTGTGGGACCACAGAACTTTCTTCCTGTTCTGGAAATCTTCCTTCACCCTTCACATTTTCCACTTGTCTGGACTCACAGCAAACCCTTGCGAAGTGTCCCTTTCTTTTACATTTCAAACAATTAACATTTCTGGTAGAGCAAAATATACTTGTTGAAATGTGGCGATTGCTACCACACTTGAAGCATTTGACTTCTCTGTTCGTACCAGATTTCTTGGAGCCCTTTATAGCAGCAACCTCACTCCCTTGTGTGTCTCCTCTCATGGTTGACATATATTTGCATGTCTGCTCCGTACTTCTGGCCATTTCTACAGCCATTTCTAAAGGAAGATCCTTAGAGAGTAATCTCTCCTGCACTTTGGCACTATTGGTGCATCGAACTAGTTGATCTCGTATGAGTGAGTCTGTGAGTGGCCAAAAATCGCAGGTATGACTCAGTGTTCTTAATGCGGCAATAACATTCTCTACTGGTTCCTGTGGTTCTTGAGATCTCTGGAAAAATGTGTCTCTTTCGAATGTGGTGTTCCTTTTGGGCTCAAAATTCATTGTCAATTTCCTTTCAGCTGTAGTATATTGATCAGCATCTCCTTGGGCTTCTTGTGGCAGATCTGGTAATCCATCACAGACACTACGGCCCTCTGCCCCCAGATTATGCAGCAAAATCGCCTCTTTTCTAGCAGGCGCAAACTTTTCTCCCCAATGGCGACTAAGTATGCATCCGACAACTTTTTCCATTGGTCCCACCTAATGGCTGGTGTGCCGGGTTCTGGTAGGAAAGGCGGGGCGGGGGCATGCTTGCTGCTGCCATGTTTGAACCAACGGTGTAACACTTTTAATTTTCTGCTTTGTTAAGTATCAACCTAAGTACCAAAAGCCACAACTTGAAGTTAAAATCCAGTGTAACTCCTCCTTCTATATTAAGTTGCTTTAATTTGCTTATAGACCAAAGATGAATCACTGTTGCCCCTTCAATTTACAGTTCTTGTCACTTTGCAGATTTACAATCCTTCTGTTGCACCTGTTTCCTTTCCCTTTGTATCCAACCAATCATATAGCGCCTTGCTGGCAGGCTGTCGGCTTGCACTCCCCCTAGGTCCAGGGACGTGCTTATTAGGAAAGGGAAGGTCTGTTACAGTTGCCGACCGTGATCCCTGTGGCTGTAGCACATGGCGAGGTCTCAAGGTCTCCTCCCCCGTCTCACCTTGGTAGCTTGTGGAGCAGCTGGGAGCGCCAGCCTGTCCTTCCGTAGGACGGCAGTCAGCTTTGACCGGTTGCGGCGGCCCTGAGCAGCGCTCCTCTCCGCAACGGGCCTGATTTACCTCAATCCCATCCTCGTCGCCAAATGAAGAAAAGGGATCAAGGCTTCAGGTAGGTTATTAAGTATCTTTTTCACAGGCCCGCCCGGAGCCCAACGCCACCTTCACTTTCAACCTTAACGGTCTGCCTCTGCCTCGCGACCCTGCACTTTCTAATCATAACAGGGGCTCGCGGGACAGACGCAGTACCGCATGCAAAACAACATTAAAACCAACCAAATCATTACACATACCCAGCAAAAAGCTGGCTACATTTGGGAGGCCAGCGGAATTACAAAAGCAGCAACATTGTGAGACTGGAAACAATAAAATATCTAAAAGAAAGAACACAGTAGGCAGACCTTGTCCTGCTGTGCCTCGTCACAGTGGCCAACCAACCTCCACACAGACCTTCTTTACTTGCCAGATATGACTCTTTACCAGAGACATGCAATTACATTTGCTCGTCATGTCTTGTGATAGCATCTACAAGGAATCCTGTGCCTGCTCTGAAAATGTCTGTTGTTTTTTAGTTAGCTGATGACGAAGCCATTTTCCAAACACCACAGTAATGGAAGGAAAGTTTTAATTGAATCGTAACCACTGGTATTGCCCTGGATAACGCTTCAAACGACTGTTGACTGTCTTGACCTCCAACCTCTCCATTCACCTTTGGCCTTCTGATTACTCAATTGTCCTCTTTAACATTTCCCCTCGGGAATGACTAAGAGAAACATTCAAGCAGGACTCTCTTGCCCCTTGCTGGTTCTATGTCATTCCATCGGCAGGTTTTTTTTCACCGAGTTTTTAGCTTCCGATTTTTGGCCTAAAACGCATGGATTTCTTTTTTATTTGGGGGGTTCACCATATTCCCCTTCCCAGGTATTTACTACCTATTACCCAGATCTCCCTACCCATTATATCCCTTTACCCACTCCCGCACCATATTTGTTTATGACTTTCTTCGGCCAAAAATCAGCAGCAAAAACAAAACCCAGCGAAAAAAACCTTGTTGATGAATGAACGTCATACCCCCTTACCTGCATGATTTGAGGTAGTCCCTCCTATCTCTCTCCCCTATTCATGCCTCTTCCATTGACCATGCTTTTTCTGACTTTCAGTAAACACATTTTTTATTTTTCATTTTATTGTAATACAGCCAAAAATATTGACCTTTTATAATACCTAAGATCATACAGGCTCAGATATATTCAGTCTCACAGCTGCCATTGCCTAAGTGAGTCTCCAAATGTCATCAGTGAAGCCTTAACATTCATCGGTAGTCCAGTCAAGTAGTATATCAGGGGGATGTCGTTAGCCTCAATGTACAAGTGCCAGAGGTCATCATCATCCGCTTGGAAGTATCTGCCCACTGTTAGCCGTACCCTCCTTCTGTCTAAAGCAAACGTAGGGCAGGACCACAGTGGATGTTTTGCAGTTTCAATACTGGTGGTGCGACACAATCGGCAAGTGCGTTCTTCTTTGGGTGTGCCCACACGTCCGGCATGTCTGTCCCAAGTCTCCACCATATTGAATTTACCTCTGAGGTACAACTCATAGACGTATGCTCCCATCCGTGGACCCAGGATTTGCTCATTAATCTACTCCTTACTGCTGCTTTCAGCTGCCAGAGCCACCCAGGTTGGTTCTCTGTCAAGTATCTTAATCTACGATTTCAGCCGTCGTTTCTAGTTTGGTAGGGTGACCTCGATATGGTCCCTTGCCAGCATACTTTCTCATCTCTCTCCAGTTTCCCATATTTTTGCACAGGCATATGACACGCTCATTTGCACCAGCTTCGTACACGTTTCCACCTTTTTATAATAACATCCTTGTGGTTCAGTTGTGAGGTTTTTGGCACCCACTAAATTAAGCGCCCATCGTATGAATTCAGAGGTGCCATTTGTGGCAAAGGAAGCATGCCTCTGAGGGCTCTATACTTTCGCCATGCCTTTTTATCATTTTCCTTGCTCCCCTCGCCCACCTGATCTCCACCTTTTCTCCTCACTTCCCATGTTATGCAGATGACACTCTGCTGTCTTTTATACTACCATCCTGTACCTCCTCTCCTTCATCTTTCGTTTCCCATTGTCTGACTGCTATTCATGCATGGTGCACAGCTAATAATCAGTGTCTTAATGGCAGTAAGACCAATATTCTTCTCATTGGTACTCCTCCTCCTTCCTTCCCTCCTACTCTCTTGCCCCCCTCATTCGGCATCCTCCCAACAGCCTCTTGTGAGGCAAAAAACTGGGGGTAATCTTCAACGACACCCTCTCCTTCTCACCTAATATTGATGACCTTGCCAAGAAGACTCACTTAGAGCACCACCTCCTCAGAAATATGCTCCCTTTCCTCACCTTCCCGAATAAACTCTGGTTCTCTCTAGGCTGGACTAATGCAACAGCCTCTTCCTTATTCTGCCTCTTTCCTCCCTTCGCCCTCTACAACTAATCCAGAATAGGACTCTGAGACTTATCCTTGGCCTCTAGCTCAGGGATCGCATATGTCCAGCCCTCAAGGCTCTCAAATGGGTTTCGGGGGAATGCAAGGATAACATTCAAGACCCTCTGCCTCACCCACAAGGCTTTCATGACCCTGGGACCGTGCTACATGAATCTTTCTCTCACTAAATATCGCCCTTCTAGAGTAATTCGATCCTCCAACTATATAACTCTCGACAGGTTAGTCGTTTCTCCAAGCAGAGAGTGAGGGGTAGATTTCTTTCTTTGGCAGGAGCATCCCACTGGAATGGCCTCCCTGCCTCTCTCAGACTTGAGCCGCATCTCCTTAAGTTCCGAAAGCTTCTCAAGACCCTCCTCTTCTTCTCCGAATTCCCTCTCCATTGCTAATTCCCCTTACCACCTCTGATACGACTGTTTAGCTGGTCCCTTCTGAGTCATACAGATGCCAGACCCCCCCCCATTGACCAGTCTGACTTAGCACCCTGCAATTACCTTCGGACACCCTTCCCTGATCTGACTACTAACTCGTGTCCAACCCCCTCCTTGCACTACCTGACCCCCGCCCCTTCCCCTTCATCACTTACCCTCCAGGCCACACTTAGCACTTGACCCCAAGTCCCTCCACGCCCACTTAGCCCTTACCCCAAGTGCCCCCTAGCACTTACCCAGCCTCTTCACCGCTTACCTCCTCCAACCCCACAACCTCCATCTCACCCAACCCCTCCACTCCCCCCCTGCACTTCCTGTTTCGGCACCTGCTCAATCCGAATGTCACAAGGCCTTTTAGGGCAGTTGATTGTTGTTTTACCCTCATCTGTTTGCTTCCCTTCGTCTTGTGGTGCCTGGAAAAACGTTCTGCTATATAGGCGACATACAAATGTTCAATAAATAGAATATATAAAATAAACAGCTATTTTACATTTTTTGTAGATTGTTCCTCTCTGTCCCATTCTCACACCAAAGCGCTGTACGTCAACTTAAGCAAAACCATAATTAATACACTGACCGAAGGGGTGCGAGGAAGTATCCAGAAGGTGTATCCGCGAATTTGTTGATGTCCCCCGGTTGCTGCTGGAGTTCCCTCTCCTGCTGTTCAATTTGTGCCCACCGATTAAGTTTGCAGTCACAGATCACCCCAAGAGCCTTATATGTGGTCACTTCTTCAATGTTCTTACCATTCAGCGGCGATCTATATCTATTCTCTCTGCGGCTCTTAGGTACCAAGAAATAGATTCTCGTACTTTTATTGGAATTCAGAACTAGGTCATGCTCAGTCGTAAAGATGAATAAGAGGTTCATTAGTTATGGAAGACCAGCATGGGTAAGATTGAGTAATACTAAATCATCGTTATAGCCGATCCAATAATGGGTACAAGACCCAGTTTAGGGGAGTGTGAAAGACAGTAGAAGTGGTTATTGGTCTGGTAATTGTTCCATTGTTATCTGTCCTAACTTGGACCATAGTTTCACAATATAGAGTGCTGATGGCATTTAGCAGCCTGCTGGGCAATCCCCATGTGTCTAACTTTTTTCCATAAAGTGGCTCTGCACACAGTGTCAAGCGCCGCGCTGCAATCTAGAAACGCTGCGTAGACTGGATGGTTTTGTGTGTGCCAAGCAGATTCCCCTAACAGGGTTAATGACATCAGATTGTCCACCACTGAGCAGGTTCTCTGGAAGCCAAATTGGCTGAATGGAAGAATCCTTTTCTCCTTTACCCAATTTTCTAATTCTTTCTTTAAGACCTTAGCGAAG